>NC_136912.1:8402362-8734862 GCF_949606895.1 Notothenia rossii | reverse complement strand
GACAGTAAAAAAAAAAAAAATGTTTGAAAGGGGAGTGATTAGTAAAATATGCATAAATAAAAAGAAAGAATGCTAACTAGGTAACATAAGATGAGAATAAACTAGTTTAAATTATTTGTTATTGGTTGTAATCATATTCTAAAGATGTTTGGATTATTGAAAAGTATACAGCTCCCTTTCATCTGAGTTTTGAGAGCTGTATCCATAAATTCATTTTGTGCTCAAAGTGCACCAGATTGATGCATTTAACTTTACTGTTTGCCAGCCCATTGCATTGCATTTCAATCAGAGGACAGTCAGGAGCAGACAGACTGCATCTTTAACAACGTGTCATTTTGAGGACACTGAGAAAGGATACTGTTAACACATTTTCATTTTAAAAACAAAGGGAATATCAGAGGGAGTAGGGAAACAGTTTCATGATTAATTTACCTTTAAAGTCGACTTCTCCGTTTCCATCGGTGTCGAATATGTCGATGACTCGCTGCACGAGGGGGTTCTGCTGGAGCTCTGGTAAGGACATGAACTCCTCCACACTCAGGGAGCCGGAGTTATCTAGGTCGAGTTTCTTAAATCTCTTTCCTAGCCTCTTAATCTCATCGGCATCAACTGAAATGAAAACAAAGACAAAGAGAGAGAGAGTTATTAACAGCCGCTAAAACAGACAAAGTCTTCGGATAACAGGAGGAGATTTGGACAAATATGAGCATGTTTTGGCGAAACTTAAAACCTGTGAACTTAAGCACACAGGAGGAGTTAGAACACCTGTTATCCACCTGTATTCCATCCTCTTTCTGTAAAGGCATTTCTCTCAAACGTACCTGGTTTCTTGTTCCTACTGGCCATGGTTGTTCAGAGCTACTGGTCTCAGATAAGTTGGACCTTATGCTACTGGACCTCCTAGTGCCACGCTCTAAGCCCTAACACCGGGTCATGTGACGCCTCTTTCATCACCAATCACTCTGCTGATAACCAAAGAGCTGGGGGACGCATTGTGTTGGTAACCTGGTAGTTCACGGAGATATATCCTGTCCTTTAATATAATCAAACATTTAAAGAAGTTTGGCCCAAGGCGATACAAAACATCACACAGCTTATTGCTAAAAGCTATCAGAAAACAAGTGGCGTTCAAAACTATTATTAAAAGACAATAAAATGCCTTTAAATAAAACCTGGTCTCCTTTCCTGCAGTTTTTAGGAGCCCTTTCCTCTTTACAGCTGATGGCCATAACAACAAAGCAACTTAATGTGATGAACTAGTCCGTTATCCTTTGCTTTTGCCTTGTCTTTGTATTGTTAAATATAAATATTTGTTTTCATTCTTTACCATTTTACTGTTATTACATTTTGTTTTTCAAATTCCTTTGGTTTCCACTAAGAAATATTATAATAACAAATATATAAAATATAAAAATGACTACATTCAAACAATACTACACGATAACAAATGTGTAATAAAAATTCTTAAAATCAAAGACATAAACCATTTGTAATTGAAGTTATAATCACAAATTAAAACTAGGAGCAGTACATTTCCACTCTACTTCCTCTACTGCAGTGTTTCTTCTTGCAGGTAACAAGACTGACAACAATTATAACTTAAACTTTATATGTTCTCTCTGAAAGTAATCTGAGAGTGATTGGTTTGTAAGTACAGTAAAACATAAATAATTTTAATTCTGAACGTTTGAGATCTGACAGCCTTCCTCTTCTACACTTCTCCCTGCAGCAACAACAGGCCTCCATGGTCACAACTAACTGATGTCATGACACAGAACGACCACTAGATGGATCACAAGACAAGACTCAGAAATGATGAGACAAAAGTTACTTCTCACTCAAAAGCAAACAAATACATGAGTCAACAAACCTTCAAGTGAGGATAATCACTTATACAAGGACATGAAATATAAACAACCTAAGAAAAAATCTCAACAAAGAGACCCCAGCTAATCTTTGCCAGTTTCTCAACTAATTTAAAGCGTTGTTTTTTTTTAAAGAAAATCCTTTAAAGAAAGTTCATTGCACTGTAAGAAGTAGAATTAACTCCTCTTTTTATAAACACAGTTTTATTACACACATCTAGATACAAATTCATGCTAAATAATACACCAGTCCTGCCACAGATATGGTATCAATGAGGAGAGGTTCCAATGAAATAAACTGTTCTGGTTAAAGTATAGCTGAGACAGTTTCAACATAATAAAGAAAAACCTTTTCACATATCTCACTCTCTCCACTGTTAGCACCAACTTTGCTCCATTTTAACCTGAAGAGTCGCTGGTATTTCCCAACACCTGTGTGAATCAGAGGGAGGGAACACAACCAGCTACAGTGGAAAGAGGAGAGCTTACACTTCACACTCAGGAAATTAAAGTTAAGTTAGTCAGAGAGGCAGCTACACTGCAGTCGAGACTAGTCTCCGTTTCTGTCTAAAGAAAATACAAACTGAGTTCATCAGATCTTTCTCAACAACACAGCAGAGTCTCTGTCAAACACTGGTGAGTACATCTGATTATATTTACACTGTCAACTAAATATGATACAAGTATGGTGTTGTTTGTCCTCAGGCCTACGGTTCAGCCCTCTGGATTGAACTAACCTGTAACTGAAACTCTGCGGTTTGGAGTTTATCCTCATTCCTGGTTTCCTGCCATTATTACTGTTTACTGTTTACTTCCTACATACTGCTTACTCTTTTTTGTTAGGTGTGTCATATTAAAAGCTCACCACCAAATAACCAGTTTGAGGTTTAAATGTGAAGCAAGGTGTGTCACAAAGTACTGAGAGCTTTGTTATCAGTGTTATTCTTTACTATAAGTTGGTCTACACTAGGGCGAAGGTAGTTATCAATATTATATCATCATCTGGATATTAGAGTAGATATAGTGTCAGATTTGTCAGAAGTAGTAAAATTGCATAACTGTAGTATCCTGGTTTTAAAGGCTGCATGACAGTAAAGTGATGTAACTTTCTTAAACTTCCAGACTGTTCAAACCATTTGCTTTGTTTGATTATCCATCAAAAATGTTATTGTGTAAAAATGTTGTGATTTTCTATATTATCCATATCGTCCAGCCGTAGTCTAAACAGGATAAAGAAACATTCATAGCCGTTTAGCCATGGTAGCTATCTTGAACTTATTAAGTCTTGAACGGTTGCTCAAGCTTGGCTTATTGCAAGTCAAAACATAAAATTCAAAATTGACTGTCCAATATCAATCCCATTTCTTTATTTTTCTGTAACTGTATTTTAAAGAAACTGTTCTTTCTTCCACACTACAGGTGAAGATATGGCTGCAGCTAGTTGTACACCATCTGAAGATCAGTTCCTCTGCTCCATCTGTCTGGATGTGTTCACTGATCCAGTCGCTTTACAATGTGGACACAACTTCTGTAAAGACTGCATCACTGAACACTGGGATATAAGTGACAGGTGCCAGTGTCCCATGTGTCAAGAGGCTTTTAATACAAGACCAGATTTGAAAGTCAACACTTTCATCTCTGGGATGGTAGCTCACTTCAGACAGACGGCTCAACAGTCGGCTCAACAGAGAGCCAGCAGCAGCAGCAGCTCAGAGCAACAAGTCTTCAAACCAGGAGAAGTTCCCTGTGACGTCTGCACTGAAACCAAACTGAAGGCCCTGAAGTCCTGCCTGGTGTGTCTGACCTCCTACTGTGAGACTCACCTGGAGCCTCATCTGACAAAGTCAGTCCTGAAAAGACATCAGCTGATCGACCCTGTGGAGAACCTGGAAGACAGGATGTGTCTGAAGCACGATAAACCTCTGGAGCTGTTCTGTAAGACCGAACAGACATGTGTCTGTATGCTCTGCCATGTTTCAGACCACAAGATGCATGATGTGGTTCCTCTGAAAGAAGGATATGAAGGGGAGAAGGCTGAGCTTGAGACAGACATTCAGCAAATGATCCAGAAGAGACAACTGAAGATTGAGGAGATCAAACACTCAGTGGACCTCAGTCAGGAAGAAGCAGACAGAGAGATAGCAGAAGGTGTTCAGGTCTTCACTGCTCTGAAGAACTCTGTTGAGAGAGGCCAGGCCAATCTCATCAACACGATCAAAGAGAAGCAGAAAACTACAGAAAACCAGGCGGAAGATTTCATCAAAGAGCTGGAACAGGAAATCTCTGAGCTGAAGAAGAGAAGCTCTGAGGTGGAGCAGGGCACACACTCTGAAGACCACCTCCATCTTCTCCAAAGATTCATGTCCCTTAAAGTTGCTCCACCCACCAAGGACTGGACAGAGGTCAGCATCCATTCATCACATGAGGGAACTGTGGTGAGAGCTGTGGTTCAGCTGGAGGAGACTTTCAGTAAAGAGATGAAGAAGCAGCTTGAAGCTGATCTGAAGAGGGTCCAGAGGTACGCAGTGGATGTGACTCTTGATCCTGATACAGCACATACTCAACTAATCCTGTCTGATGATGGAAAACAAATGAGGTATGGTGGTGTTAAGAAGAATCTCCCAGACAACCCAGAGAGATTTTCTGATTGTATTTGTGTTTTAGGAAAGCAGAGTTTCTCTTCAAGCAGATTTTACTTTGAGGTTCAAGTTCAAGGAAAGACCCAGTGGACTTTAGGAGTGGCCAGAGAGTCGATCAACAGGAAGGGAGATATCTCACTGAGCCCTCAGTGGGGTAACTGGACTATATGGCTGAGAAATGGAAATGAGTACAAAGCTCATGATGATCCGTCAGTCCTTCTCTCTCTGAAGTCTGAGCCTCAGAAGGTGGGGGTGTTTGTGGATTATGAGGAGGGTCTGGTCTCCTTTTATGACGTAGATGCTGCAGCTCTGATCTACTCCTTCACTGGCTGCTGCTTCACTGAGAAACTCTACCCACTCTTCAGTCCTGGTCTTAATGATGGTGGTAAAAACTCTGCACCTCTGATCATCTCTCCTGTCAGAGTAAACTAATCACTTATCCTATATTGATTTATTTCCATTCAAGGTAATAAACAAACATATTTAGTGTCAAAACTGTATAACTTCCATCTTATTTTCTACAGAATCTGTTTATTCTGGCAACATTTTTTTCACACGTCATATTTTATGACATGTATCCTATTACTCAACACTGTAAATATCTTCCAGAAGAAGTCACTGTTTTCTAATAACGTCAAATATGTCAAGCTGCTGTTTGCAGCTCTTCTTGGAAAAAAAACCAAAATCCTAGTTTTTGATAATTTTTCTATTTGACATCCAGCCAAATCAAATGCTTAATATTGCAAGAAATAGGGCTCATATTAACAGTAAGGCATTTTACAAGCTTGTATTGTGTACAGAATAAAGTATTCTTCATCGTTGTATCAACATTAAAAGTTAACGGACAAAGCACATCAATAGAAAAGATGCCAACAGAATGTTCTATTTTGTATTAGAAGTTGTTCAGTCATTCAATCAATGGTAACATCTGTCTAAAAAAATCTGTAAATATGTGATTGTAAAATAAAATAAAACTTGCTGTTAATAGCTATGATGATAATAAGATAACAAAGTTATTGCTATGTGATTTATGTCAATATTAAACAAATACAAAATCCTTGATTTAATTATGAATCTGACCTTTCAGCATTTTTATTTGTTCAAATGAGTTTCACCTTTTAACTTAAAATGCTCAAATGTTTTCCTTCTTATATAAAAGTTTGTTTTTTTACCTCAAAGTTTAAAGCAGACAAGACATAAATATCAAGACGACAAATATGTGTTCATTTATATCAAGTTTCATTGGTTAAAAGGCAAAGACAACACAATCAAATGTGAAGTGTAAATCAAAGTAAGCAGGGTAGCGTTATATTATTTTATGTAAACAAGCAAACATTTAAATATTTAATTTAAAGATATTTTTAAAATAATGCTGTTTTTATTTGATCCATTATCAATCTATTAGCTGGTTGTACTTCAGTAGCACCAGCGTCCATGTACAACACTTCCTGGTGTTATGGTGCAGAGTGTCCACTGGATGGAGCACAACACAAAGGAGAGATAAGCATGGAGTCACTGTACTGCAAACCAAACCCTGATATATGAGCAGACAGTTTGTTACACATGTACAGGATAACCTCTCATGTTGACCAAGGACAAAAGTTGTTTAAAATGGTGCTCTATGTAATAGTCCAACAATGACCATACTTTATTTTTTGAATTTGTCCTTACTTGTTGAACAGTATAAAAATAGTCGCGGTATAACTACGTCAAAATGTTTCTGATGGAGATAAAAACCGAGTGGATCTTTGACGTGATACAATAACAGTTTATATTTTGGATTAATCCTAAAAATGTGTTTAATTACATTTTATAATTGTTTGCTTACCAGGCGCATCACAACACCAGACATCTAGTACGTCTAATAAAGAACCATCTTATCTTATCTTAGTAGTCAATTCAAATGGCAGTAAAATACCACAATTCTCATTAGGTGATATGATACGACAGAAAATATAACTTCAAAAAGATAGAGCTGTTGTTAGGAAGTTCATGTCACCATTCCCTTTTTAATATCCTACTTTTGCTCCAATACTCATTGTGAATGAAGAGAGCTTTGATGTATAATAGTGTAACTCAATGCAAGCCCTCCTCTGGTACCTGCAGTGCTTTATAAAAACAAGTACCACTACGTTTTGGGGATTTTGGAATCAACTTGGTACAGAAGAATCAGTTCTCATGACATCCTTACTTATATCGATGTGCCCTTTTTACAATTGTCCAGTTATTTGTTTGGTCTGCTAATATCACACTCTACAGAGCTCTGTGCTACCCCTCAAAACGTTTACTCAATAAATGAATTTGGCACATACCACACACACCTCATGCTAAGCCAGGCGAATTATTGTGAGTCACCAAAATCATGTCCTAACAAGAAGAATACAATACTCTGAAGACCGGCAGGAAGGGGTAGAGAAATCCAGGAAAGAGGAGGGCTACAACGTCACACTCCAGAAATGAAAGTGAAGTATTTCAGAGAGGCAGCCACACCGAAGTCGAGGCAAGTCTTTGTTTCTCTCAAAGAAAATACAAACTGAATTCATCAGGTCCTTCTCAACAACAGCAGAGTTTCTGTCAAACACTGGTGAGTAGCTGATTATATTTACACTTTCAACAAGCAAGATTAACACTAAACTTTAGCTCTACTCAGGTGAAGGCTCCACTCTTAATGTAATACTTTGGAAAGTGTGAACAAGATAACTACGGCTATCTGTCCTCAGGGTAACTATACAGTAGCCCACTTTAAAAGCTTCTGCTAGCTTCTTTCACAATCTCTCCGTGTCCGTTTTCTGGACTTTTAACCTTCAACTGAATCTTTGAGGTTGGGAGTTTAGCTTCACTCCTGCTTTCCTACCTCCTAGATTTTGTCCAATGGTTTCACATAAAAGTTGTCCCCAGGAAAACCGGCGGGAAGCTCTTCATACGAAGCAGGAAAAGGGAAATAAAAAATGTTGTCATGAAGCACAGCTTTTGGTTATCAGTGCTATTCTTAAATATAAAAAGAGCCAGAGCGTCAACAGTGGAGAATAAACCGAAGGGCAACCATGACAACCATGCAAGGGAAGTCTTCTTCGCTGCTTTTGTGGCTGGACTACAGCGCCACTTACAGGCCTGGCATATGTACTACAGCGTCTCCAGCGCTTTCGAGCGGTCTCGTGTGAACCACGGATGCATATTAAGTAGGGATGCACCGAATATTCGGCCACCGAAAATTATCGGCCGAAAATGGTTAAAAAGGCCCTTTCGGCCGAAAGGGTTTTAGCACCGAAAAAATATCACCGAATGTCAGATAACAGGGTTACGTTGATCATACTCTGCATATTTGTCCGGGTGTTCTGATTTCAAGTGGTGGAGTAATCCCGAAGTGGTGAAAGTCTTTGCAGTTACACCCCCTCGAGAAATGTCAGCTGAACACGTTTTACAAATCGCAATCCGCGCCTCTCTCTCTGATATTTTGAAATATCTCCAAGCGGCAGACATGTTTGCTCTGAGCCAGCGGCGAGCATGGTCGCGCGCCGTGCTTTTCGCCGCGTTTTGATTACGTCATCACAACAACACGTTAGGTTACCAAACTTATAGGTGCATTTGTTGTTGTTGAAGGCCTGACTGTTACAGTCTTTATTTACACTATTTTGTTGTAGGCCTACTGGCCTAGATGTTTATGCAGTTTTAAAGCACCGTGGCTTTGTTCTGAATGCACTTTGTTGTAGTTGAACTCGTGGAACTACTTCAAACTGCCAAGTGCAAATGAGGTCAAATGCAAGAGTTTCTTTTTTTTTTCTCGCGGGGGGAGGGGCGTCAAATAATCGATTATTATTCACCAGGGCTGTCCGATTTTCGATTTTGATCATGGTCAGTTTCTTGCATCCCTAGTAACAGCACCGCGCATTGTGGATAGTTATGATGGATTTCATATTAGCTAATAACGAGGCGGCCGTGGCAGTTAGCAGCTGGCGGCTAGCTAGTGTAACGTCTGAGCCATTAGTAATTATGCTAATGTTGGTACACATCAATCGTTATGTGCTTTATATTACGCTGATTTTACACGATCTAGTGATGGTTTTGTTCAGCATTGCCAGCTTCACTGTTGCGCTCTATGTTGTGGCCAGCATTCTCCTGTGCTCTGAAATAAAAATGTGGATAAGCATAAAACAACACTAAAATATAACTTGTTATTTGACACACACAAGGTTGTTAATTTGTGTGTATAAATATACAACACAGGCTATATACAGTGGGGCAAAAAAGTATTTAGTCAGCAACCAATTGTGCAAGTTCTCCCACTTAAAAAGATTTGAGAGAGGCCTGTAATTTTCATCCTAGCTATACCTCAACTATGAGAGACAAAATGACAAGAAAAAAAAATCCAGAAAATCACATTGTCTGATTTTTAAAGAATTTATTTGCAAATTATGGTGGAAAATAAGTATTTGGTCACCGACAAACAAACAAGATTTCTGGCTCTCACAGACCTGTAACTTCTTATTTAAGAGCCTCCTCTGTCCTCCACTTGTTAACTGTATTAATGGCACCTGTTTGAACTCGTTATCAGTATAAAAGACACCTGTCCACAACCTCAAACAGTCACACTCCAAACTCCACTATGGCCAAGACCAAAGAGCTGTCAAAGGACACCAGAAACAAAATTGTAGACCTGCACCAGGCTGGGAAGACTGAATCTGCAATAGGTAAGCAGCTTGGTGTGAAGAAATCAACTGTGGGAGCAATTATTAGAAAATGGAAGACATACAAGACCACTGATAATCTCCCTCGATCTGGGGCTCCACGCAAGACCTCACCTCGTGGGGTCAAAATGAGAAACAAGAACGGTGAGCAAAAATCCCAGAAGCACACGGGGGGACCTAGTCAATGACTTGCAGAGAGCTGGGACCAAAGTAACAAAGGCTACCATCAGAAACACACTACGCCGCCAGGGACTCAAATCCTGCAGTGCCAGACGTGTCCCCCTGCTTAAGCCAGTACATGTCCAGGCCCGTCTGAAGTTTGCTAGAGAGCATTTAGATGATCCAGAAGAGGATTGGGAGAATGTCATATGGACAGATGAAACCAAAATATAACTTTTTGGTAAAAACTCAACTAGAGGTGTTTGGAGGAGAAAGAATGCTGAGTTGCATCCAAAGAACACCATACCTACTGTGAAACATGGGGGTGGAAACATCATGCTTTGGGGCTGTTTTTCTGCAAAGGGACCAGGACGACTGATCCGTGTAAAGGAAAGAATGAATGGGGCCATGTATCGTGAGATTTTGAGTGACAACCTCCTTCCATCAGCAAGGGCATTGAAGATGAAACGTGGCTGGGTCTTTCAGCATGGCAATGATCTCAAACACACCGCCCGGGCAACGAAGGAGTGGCTTCGTAAGAAGCATTTCAAGGTCCTGGAGTGGCCTAGCCAGTCTCCAGATCTCAACCCCATAGAAAATCTTTGGAGGGAGTGGAAAGTCTGTGTTGCCCAGCGACAGCCCCAAAACATCACTGCTCTAGAGGAGATCTGCATGGAGGAATGGGCCAAAATACCAGCAACAGTGTGTGAAAACCTTGTGAAGACTTACAGAAAACGTTTGACCTCTGTCATTGCCAACAAAGGGTATATAACAAAGTATTGAGATGAACTTTTGTTATTGACCAAATACTTATTTTCCACCATAATTTGCAAATAAATCCTTTAAAAATCAGACAATGTGATTTTCGGTTTTTTTTTTCTCATTTTAAGTATAATTAATACAACTGTTAATTTGATTAGAGCTTTGACACATATATCTTTATTTATACATGTATAAGTATGACGACTTCCTCGGGCGATATCATATGGTATAGCTAAGTAATCTGGGTCAAAACGTGTTGTGCCCACATGCAAAGGTTGTAAACTCTGGCTTATCCCTGCGTGGTATTATAGTAATAGCAAACAGCAACGTTCAACTCCTTTAATGGTATATTGCAAGTGCAATAAGAAGCTACAGGGACGTTAATCTACGTTGGTAATATTAACTTTATTTAATACAAGATTTACATCATACAGCCCATGTAGTATAATATTTTTTAAATGATCAACTACAGCAAACATGTGTAATATATCCATTATTACAGCTTCGTGGGATGGCAGTAAGGCGATATGGGTCCGTTCTTATTGTGGATCCATGGGTAAAGGTAAAACTCATGTAGTGCTGAACACGTCACATCACATGAATGTGCCGGGCGGCGCGGTCCCGTGGTTTAGATGCCCCTTTCATAATGCAGAGGGAAATAACTTAGAATAACGTTATTAGCACATTTTTACAACTTGAGGAACGAATGTTTTTAATAAGAGCTATGCAAGTGTTCATACTGGGTAGTTTATTTAGTTTAAAAAAAATTATCCAACGATTTACAGACCATTCTTTCCCCATGTAAGTCAATGGGGAAAAGTGTTTCCGGGGCTGGCAACTAAACGGAAGTGTAGTACCGCCGTTTGGCCACCACGAATATTTTCATCTGAGTCCGGCGCACTTCCAGGGGGCTTGGTGTGAACGGACACGTTTCTGGTGCCTGTTGCGTGTGGACGGAAGACTTTTTTGATAACGATTGCGGCCCGTTTGCGTTATCGTCCTCGTGTGGCTCCAGCCTTAAAATGTTCCAGTTGCTTACAGCCTGGCATTGAGCAAATAAAAAAAAAAGAAGGTATGATTCAATATAACTCTGCCTAAGTTTATTTTTAAAAAGAACATTAGTTATGCTTGTTTCTTTTTAAACAAATGATAAAAACATGCTTTGTTGTTTTGTCTATTCTTTCACACTACAGGTGTAGATATGGCTGCTGCAAACTATCTGCAAGCTGAAGATCAGTTCCTCTGCTCGATCTGTCTGGATGTGTTCACTGATCCAGTCACAACATCATGTGGACACAACTTCTGTAAAACCTGCATCACTGAACACTGGGATAGAAGTGACAGGTACCAGTGTCCCATGTGTAAAAAAGAGTTCTACACAAGACCTGAGCTGCACGTTAATACTTTCATCTCTGAGATGGTCGCTCAGTTCAGACAGTCGGCTCAACAGAAAGCCAGCATCAGCTCAGAGCAACAAGTCTTCAAACCAGGGGAAGTTCCCTGTGACGTCTGCACTGAAACCAAACTGAAGGCCCTGAAGTCCTGCCTGGTGTGTCTGACCTCCTACTGTGAGACTCACCTGGAGCCTCATCTGACAGCTTCAAGCCTGAAAAGACATCAGCTGATCGACCCTGTGGAGAACCTGGAAGACAGGATGTGTCCGAAGCACGATAAACCTCTGGAGCTGTTCTGTAAGACCGACCAGACATGTGTCTGCATGCTCTGCACTGTTTCAGACCACAAGATGCATGATGTGGTTCCTCTCAAAGAAGGATATGAAGGGGAGAAGGCAGCACTTGATGTTCAAATTCAGCAGATGATCCAAAAGAGACAACGGAAAATTCAGGAGATCAAACACTCAGTGGACCTCAGTGAAAAAGAAGCAGACAGAGAGATAGTAGAAGGTGTTCAGGTCTTCACTGCTCTGATGGAGTCTGTTGAGAGAGGACTGAACAAACTGATGGATACGGTCAAAGATAAGCAGAAAAAAACTGAAAAACAGGCTGAAGGTTTTATCAAAGACCTAAAACAGGAAATCTCTGAGCTGCAGAAGAGAAGCACTCTGATGGAGCGTCTCTCACACTCTGAAGACCACCTTGATCTTCTACAAAGCTTTCCATCCTTGAAAGTTGCTCCACAAACCAAAGACTGGACAAAGGTCAGCGTCCATTCATCACATGAGGGGACTGTGGTGAGAGCTGTGGTTCAGCTGGAGGAGACACTCGGTAAAGAGATGAAGAAGCAGCTTGAAGCTGAACTGAAGAGGGTCCAGAGGTACGCAGTGGATGTGACTCTTGATCCTGATACAGCACATCCTGAACTCATCCTGTCTGATGATGGGAAACAAGTGAGTCATGGTGATGTAACGAAGAATCTCCCAAACAACCCAGAGAGATTTTCTTACTGTAATTGTGTTTTAGGAAAGCAGAGTTTCTCTTCAGGCAGATTTTACTTTGAGGTTCAAGTTAAAGGAAAGACCGAGTGGGATTTAGGAGTGGCCAGAGAGTCGATCAACAGGAAGGGAGATATCACACTGGGCCCTCAGTGCGGTTACTGGACTATATGGTTGACAAATGTCAATGAGTACGAAGCTCTTGATGATCCTTCAGTCCTTCTCTCACTGAAGTCTGAGCCTCAGAAGGTGGGGGTGTTTGTGGATTATGAGGAGGGTCTGGTCTCCTTTTATGACGTAGATGCTGCAGCTCTTATCTACTCCTTTACTGGCTGCTCCTTCACTGAGAAACTCTACCCATACTTCAGCCCCGACTGTAATTACGGCGGTACAAACTCAGCGCCTCTTGTCATCTCTACGCCGGTCAAGGTGAGAATCCGTATTACACGTTATCCATTGCACAGACTATAGTGATGTAATGACGAGAATATCTATTTAATTCCGTGGAAAAACATTTTTTTTCTTTATAGGTTTTCAGATTGCCGAAGATCAAGAGAATCCGGGGAACAAAGGAAAATGTAAGCTGCCGCTGAAATAGGGAATCTCCACACAGAAAAGCAAGTTTTCGCTGGCGAGTTCAAACCCAAAACCTTCTTTGTGTGAAAATGACAACCGCATCACCCTACCACCCAGAGACAAAAATGTACCACAGTGGGAGTGGAAAAAAGAAACGCTGCAAAAATATCTTGATGTATAGCTACAGACAATATGTTGCTGAATGTTTCATAAAGCTTCATTTAAGATTAAGGCCTATTTTTTGCCTATAATGTCTGCAGAGTACAGTGTGTGTCATTATTATGCATTGAAATGTATCAGAGTTGATTAATAGAACAGATACTGACAATATTTCCTATTCAGTTGATTACTGTGGCCAATTTTTGGGGGGGATTTGTGAATATTGGTAAGGTGGTTGATGAGACAAAAAAAAATCTGTTTTATTTTTTGTAGTATTTTGATTCTGTAATAGTTTAATGTTGTGATCTTTAATATTTCAGTCCTCGTTGATTCGGCGAAACCGTTGGTTACTTGTGAACAAAGCAAGAGTGGTTTAATACAAGTGTAAAGCTGCTTGAGCAACTGCTTAGTCAGAACTACAACAGCAGAGCAGCTGCAGCACAAATAGACCAGGAGCATAGCAATAGAGCAAGAAAAGAGTCTCTGCTCATGCACACTGGCTAGGATGGCAGCATATTGTTTCAAGGAGCCTTGAAGAAAAAAGAAATTGGTGAAAGAGGGTGACAAAAGTTGTGTTTCAGTGGGATTCGTTTTAGACACATTGTGTGTATGTTTAAGGTCTGTCGGTTGGGTAGAAATCAATTCCTTTTACAAATGTAATTCATTTACATTTTCTATGTTTACTGGCCTGTGCCACCCTCATCCTTGTGTACTCTTTTTGAACCAAAATGTGTTTTTTGTACAAGAACAGCTACTAACATAATCGATAGACTCCTTTCCCATTGCTAAGTATGCGTTTCTGTTTTTATGTGGTGCACGTTGAACGACGTTCAACATCACAAACACAACATCGAAGCAGGGTTTGTTGAAAGTGAAAATGTTCCGATGAATTATTTATTTTCTTATATCTGTTACTTATTCAGACCGTCTTTTAAATTCCTTAAACCAATATGGTGATTGTTCAAACAGTGGAAAGACATCAAAGACTTAATAATTAGTGGGGTTTTTTATCTGTTTTTTTTTTTTTTTAATAAATGTTTTTTACGATGATCAGTAATGAGAGCATATTTGTTTTGTATGTTATGTTTCATAATTATAATCATGGTCTAAATCCCTGTTATTAAAAAAAAGTATAAAAAGCCAGATGTTAATGGGTATTTTGTACAGTGTAAAAGGGGTGTTAGTGGGTATTTTGTACAGTGTAGAAGGGGGTGTTAGTGGATATTTTTTACAGTGTAAAAGGTAATGTTAGTGGGTATTTTGTACAGTGTAAAAGGTGGTGTTAGTGGATACTTTGTACAGTGTAAAAGGTGGTGTTAGTGGGTATTTTGTACAGTGTAAAAGATGGTGTTAGTGGGTATACAGTGGAAAAGGTGGTGTTGGTGGGTATACAGTGTAAAAGGTGGTGTTAGTGGATATTTTGTACGATGTAAAAGATGGTGTTAGTGGGTATACAGTGTACAAGGTGGTGTTGGTGGGTATTTCGTACAAAGTAAAAGGTGGTGTTGGTGGGTATTTTGTATAGTATAAAAGGGGATATTAGTGGGTATTTTGTACAATGTAAAAGGGGGTGTTAGTGGGTATTTTGTACAGTATAAAAGTGGATGTTAGTGGGTCTTTTGTACAGTGTGAAAGGGGGTGTTAGTGGGTATTTTGTACAGTGTAAAAGGTGGTGTTAGTGGATATTTTGTACAGTGTAAAAGATAATGTTAGTGGGTATTTTGTACAATGTAAAAGGGGGTGTTAGTGGGTATTTTGTACAGTATAAAAGTGGATGTTAGTGGGTCTTTTGTACAGTGTAAAAGGTGGTGTTAGTGGATATTTTGTACAGTGTAAAAGCTGGTGTTAGTGGTTATTTTGTACAACGTAAAAGGGGGTGTTAGTGGGTCTTTTGTACAGTGTAAAAGGTGGTGTTAGTGGATATTTTGTACAGTGTAAAAGCTGGTGTTAGTGGGTATTTTGTACAATGTAAAAGGGGGTGTTAGTGGGTATTTTGTACAATGTAAAAGGTGGCATTAGTGCGTATTTTGTACAGTGTAAAAGGGGATGTTAGTGGGTATTTTGTACAATGTAAAAGGGGGTGTTAGTGGGTATTTTGTACAGTGTAAAGGGGGTTTTAGTGGGTATTTTGTACAGTGTAAAAGGGGGTGTTAGTGGGTATTTTGTACAGTGTAAAAGGGGGTGTTAGTGGGTATTTTGTATAGTGTGAAATGGGCTTTTCAACTCGAGTCTCCAAGCCAATAAAAAAAAAACAGTATTCTTTCAATAAACCAAAGAAGAAACCTATTATTTTTCACTGCTAGTTATTTTTTCTGTGATGCAGTGCCACGGTTGGAGCTAAGATGGTAAATATACCACAGCATGATGTTAACAAGGAAAGCAGCTGTACTGAACTGCTGGTCCTGAAAGAAAAGAAGGGTGGGGAGTCGAGGCGTGGCAGCATCGGGGACCCCCATAAATATCCCTGAGCAGGTTAAGTCTGTCAGAGGATTGGGGAATTACAGCAGCGTCAGCAAACCTGAAACCTGCCGCTCACATCTCTTCGTTTCAGGCCGTCAACCCAGACACCTCGCAGAATACACGGTTTGGTGAGGCTGAGACACCCGAGAGCTGCTTGTGTGACTTCTGCTTCAAGGCAAAGTCAACTGCAGTAAGAAGAGACACCTGAGTGAACCGTTCCTGCGGTCACACAACAGGGTCGGGTACTGCTTAGAAAACCCAAGATTTGGTATCAACTTTCCAGGTCACAATGTTTCCTGGAAATCCACAGGCAGCATGGGAGGCAGGTTTGTGAGTTTGGAGGGCAAAGACTTAGCACAGGTCATAAATCTTAACCCCCCTCCTCCCTCTGTAGGGTATCCCCCAGTCTTCCACACCTCTTTTAACAGCTCGTTAGGACGCAGTCCCCCCAAACCTCCTACTCACTGAGCAAAAGTATCCGATACCAGGGACGCTTGACGTAATTTTGAGACCCAAGTTCAGCTTACACAACCACTTTCCTGAGTGTAAGCTTTAAAAAGTAGGTTCAAACATTATTTTCTAATTAAGTGTCAAGCTTTGCTCTGGAGTTGAGGGGGGGGTCAGAGCAAAGCGACCAACTAATTAAAACTGGGATATTGTCGTGACTAAAAATAAGCGAGGTTCTCCCAGCAGCCCTGACACTGACCTTTACAGAGGGACGAGGCATTTTTAGCCTCACAGTGTTGGGAGTCTGGGTCAGACTGCCAGCAGAGTTCTACAGAAGAAGGTGCACCATGTGGGGATGTTCACATCCATCACCCACCACCATCAAAACGCTAAATAAGTGTGTCTGTTTCCACTGAGAAATCCCCACCAAAAAGTGCAGACCAGGGTAAATGTTTGAATTACGTCTGTGGCATTAAGTATCAATACTTTTTTTTTCTACAGCGGTTTGACAATATTACACACCGATGCATCTGATGTTTGACAAGGTTGTGCTTTCTTTTTTCATTAATAAAAAATGTTTGCGGAGAAATGTGTTTGTACGTCATAAAATGAAGGTCTTTTTTTCAAGTATGCTTCTGGTAGTGCATCAATAAAAAATACACAAATAATGTTTGCAAATTCTTATGAAAAGGTAAATGTGTTCAAAGGCATTGAAATGTATTTTTGCATTGTAAGTACAAAAAAAACTCACTGTCATTTAGAAAACGCTCTCAGTAAAAAAGTAAGATTGGCCCCCAACACAACACATGGGGAATCAAAACAGTTAAGGAAAGTAATAAGTTAGTCAGTGACTGATTGATACTCACAGTGCGAGCACATGTCCAGGGCATAACTGGCTTCATTTCCCTGGAAGAGAGAAAAGATTGACAATGAAATTAATGTTCACATATAAACAGGAAACTCTTTGCATCTCAAAAAGGGGTTCAATACTTTATATACAAGAGAACAAAGCAGGACTAGGGTCTGCTTTATGTCTCAGTTTTAATTGAGAAGCTGGGTTTTATTGCATCAGGAGAGGTGCCAAAAAGCCTCTCAGTACATAACATGAAACACCATATGTATAACAGTTCTCCATAAACTTGAAGAAATCACCACTTATATTCATAACAAATCAGCGAAAGCAGCTTAAATGTCTAAGAAAAAAGATGAATTGAGCTATTCTGTGTCCTGTTCTAGAGTCATTATTGGCGTTCTTCATTATGCATGAGCGACAGAATGATCTGGACTCTAAAACTAGGCCGTGCTGCTTTCATTTGCCTCCTCTCTCATCTCTCAAGGACTTTAAATCAGGCTGCTCGACCGAGGCCTCCTAGAGTGTGAACAAGAGCCACAGTGAGTCTAATCAACATTTATAAAACAGGTCCTGTGTGAGGTGAATACTGCTTTACATTTGGGCCTTATCACATTGATTGATTAGGATAATACGGGTCTTATCAACCATATTTAAAACATTTTAAAAATCATACTGTGATAATGGAAGTATTTGATGTTAACGTAATGACATCCCACCGTTTCGCAAAGCAACATCAATCATGGCTTAATGCTAGTGGCACTATTTCAGAAACATTTTTGGACTGTTCATTTCTGTGTCTTAATTTCTCTTGTGTACATTGCCTTGTTTTTTTATGCTGCTGCAACGCAAACATTTCCCAAATTCGGATCAATAAAGTACTTATCTATCTATCCATCCATCCATCTATTTATTTATCTATCCATCCATCCATCCATCAATCTATCCATCTATCTATCCATCCATCTATCAATCTATCCATCCATCAATCTATCTATCCATCCATCAATTCATCTATCAATCAATCTATCCATCCATCAATCCATCTATTCATGCATCTATCTATCTACCCATCCATCTATCCATCCACCTATCAATCCATCCATCCATCCATCCATCAATTTATCTATCCATCCACCTATCAATCCATCCATCCATCCATCTATCAATCAATCAATCAATCAATCCATCCATCTATCAATCTATCCATTTATCTATCCATCCACCTATCAATCTATCCATCCATCCATCCATCCATCAATCTATCTATCCATCTATCCATCCATATATCCATTTATCTATCCTTCTATCTATCAATCAATCTATCCATCTATCCATTTATCTATCCGTCCACCTATCAATCTATCCATCCATCCATCTATCAATCTATCCATCAATCTATCCATCCATCCCTCCGTCCATCCATCCATCTAATAAATGCAATCTTCCCCTATGTGGGACGAATAGAGGTATTCTGAGTCTGAGTCTGTAAAATTCCACTAAAAGGCCATTTAGTTTTCCTAAATCAGTTTCAATACAGAATGATCCTGTTTGTGCTTTTGATTGAAGACTTGATTTGGTTTCTTTAGATTGCCGTGCCAGCCCCCGCCCCCCTCCCCCCTCTTTGGGGATCTCCACATGCAGAGGTCGGCTCCAGCTTGTTTTCTGACACCGAGCCCAACACACACTTGGCTCTGATGGCAGGCGTCACATCGGCCGAGTACACTACACGGGGTTTCCTTTTCATCTTGTACTTGTGAGTTCCTGTTGCACGTTAGTATAGAGTAGAGTGTAATCAGTTTCACAGATTTCAAATTTGACTTAATGCCACCAAGCATTGACAGTGTGTGCGAGAGCGACATCACAGTTAGTGATTCATTTTATTTTGATGTTTTTTTTGAATAATCACTATTTTAACAGGGATACAAATCCATAATTTGGACACAAAATAGAATAGATAGAATAGAAGAAAATAGCAAGATAAAAAACTAACACTTAATTTAGTTGATGTCCCCACAGTGTTGCATGAAAGGGTAGAATATTGTTTAAATATAGAAATTGAATTTCCAATACATTAAAGTATCAGTGACCATTAATCATTATTAATCCACAGCTGAGCTATACAAAATATGTTTTACTTTCAGCCTACTCAGTGCTTTGATCAAATATGTTTGAACTGACTAATGTTTAATTTTCTATTGTGGTTTTAAGACAAGCTTTGCTAGAGCAACATATTGCTGGTTGATTACAAGTTGTTAGAGGCATTATTGTGCACTTGACACTGAAACCAGCTTCTATTTCAATCTGCACACATTTTGATGCTAAGGTTCCAGTTTCTTCTACCACTGACTGCTGATTCAACCATTTCTCAGTGTTATATTTGTCTTTTTCCGCCCTTTCAAATTGCACTTTTCACAATCTAAAAGCATACAAGACGAAAAATAAAAAGATAGAGTACCACTCTCAACTATCTGACTGTACCTAATCAAGCAAGGAGAAATAACCTTTATGGTACATTAAACAATAAATCACTGCATTTCTAACAGCTCATGTACTTCTTTGGAATGACTGTAACAGCGTTAACTAATTGCTGCAGGATACCAATCATGGATTTTGTATATAAATGTAAACATGTCACAGTAGAGGCCCAACATACTAATATTGAGCTGAAATGAGCACAATAGGGCTCCTTTAATTAAAATACTTCAGTAAAAAAGGTCTTCTCAGTCTCTCTCCATATTTTCCTCCAAGTCGGTTGAACAGTATTTCATTTCAGGGTTTATAGCAGTTTTTTACAGCAGATATTTGATCGTCGCTGTTCACTAAATCGTTACACCCCTATGTACACATTGAAATAAACCCATAGCAATATACACTGCAATGCTACAAGTGAATCAGGTCAATCACTCCACCAAGAGGAATTCATTTATGAACCTGACCTACAATGAAACATGTGCCTGTATATTTAGGGACCGTGAACGGTAACCCCACCGCAGCTCTGATTATCTGCCACATTATTTGAATCTCCGTCACAAAATCGGACTGGCATTGCTTCACAGCGAACATGACAGTAAAGCTGCGGCAGCGTCTGACAGGAATCTCAAACTGCTGACCTCCGTGCTGCTCTGATCGGGACATAACAAAAAACGTACGCATCAACTGTCTTATGAACTGCAAAGAAATACAGAATGTTGGGGTTTTATTGTTCCTAGTGGACCGAGTTTACACCACACAGACCACTGGAACCACACATGGCCTCTACACTTTTTAAATATTTCTGTAAGGATCACCATTCACAGACAATGTGAACGTGGCTTGTTGTGTGGTCATTTAATCTTTTATGATTCGTATGATGTTTTAATGCTTTGTCAAGCACTTTGTGTGTGTCTGGGAAAGGACTTACTTACAATCGGAAAACACTTAGTCTGTTCTTTCCTCTCCTGTTTCAGTCAGACAACAACATCACTGTTTGATCACAACATGTGGTCAAGTGTTGGACAGATATTCTGGTTCGTCTGCAGTGTCTGTGCTGGATTGACCTCCTTTTTGTTCCCTATGCATAGAGTAATACTCTAAACTTTAACTGTTGTCATTTACAGATATCTGATTACTTAACAAGAAGGAAATAACTAATTGATTTCAGGTCATTGATACTACGTTTCAGCCTAGTGAACAGTATTCTTGTCTGACGATTAAATATGAAATGTACATTTTGCAATCGTAATGCTGTATCGCTGAAATATTTAATGGCATGTTATCAAAATTGAAAATAAGACTTCTGCGATACTCAAATTGCAGGAGAAGCAATATTTCTTAAAAAGGTACACTATGTGTCAAAATACCATTTTAGTATGTTGGTCTTGCAGAGATTTCCTAGCCAGAGTTTAAGATAACATAAAATAAAATAGACCTGCATTGATCCCCGTGAAAAATGCAGCTGTTAAAGCAGCCACAGAATAAGAGAAAAACATTGGACAGTACAGATAAGAATGAACACAAGGATGATAAGGAAAAAAAACATTTAAGTAACATGTTAGTGACATTAACTGGCTTTTTGCAGGTATTTTGTGTAGTTGTTTGACAGAGGAAAATGTCCCTCGGGAAATACCAAAAATAAATCTAATCTAATCAGGCCTGTGAGGCAGTCAAAAGGGAAATCAATTAAATGTATCCCGGTTTTAAACATTTGGTGGTAAGGAGATCCCTAAAGACCGTCGTAAGTAGGGATGCTCCGATCGATCGGCCTCACTCTCTGCCGATCGATCGGTGCTCTTTAAAAATGCAGATCGCGAGAACCGATCGTATGACGTAAAATTATGACGTAAAATACATGACACTTTTCTCTGTGTTCGGCAAAACAAGCTCGTCAAAATGGCTTCACGAGTCTGGCAGTATTTTAAGGTGTCCGAAAATGACAGTAAAATAGCGGTATGCAACGTGTGTGAAGCAGAAATCCCGCAGCTCCGCCCGCTGTGACGGACCGGTGAGCGGAGCAACACACACTGATGGCGCATTTCCACTACAGTGCGGAGCTCGCTTTAAGTGTGCCGAGCCGTGCGGGGCCCGTTTTTGGTTGCGTTTCCACTTAGCGTAGTACCGGCTAGCGGGTACTATTTCACAGTTTTTCTGGCCCCATAAAATCGAGGTTCTTTCCGGGCCAACAAACAGGGCTGAGTATGCTAAACGAGTGACGGAATCGCTGTCAAGGGGGCTACAACTACAACAAGATGAACATATTTGACCATGATTTAATTGTAATACACGTTTCAAAATGATGCCGAAGTAACAACATACTGATACCGGTTAGTAAAAACCATGAATTAATGCTTTGACAAGTCTGCAGACAGACGGCAGGCGAAAAACCTTTTAAAATGCGTATTGTCTAAATGGAGATCGGCTAAGCTAACGCAGTATATGCTCCGACGGTCCACACTCACAACAACGGCCTACAGACATAAATAAACCAGCGACTGTATTCGCCATGACACAGACAGTCTGTGGTTTGTACTTTTGTCTAGTTTCTGAACAGATATGAGGAGCTGTGAGCTCTGAGTGCTAACAGCTGTGTTGTTTTTCTGGGGTTCTCATTGAAGATGACGTCACGGCTCCGCCTACACTGCGTTACTATAGATACTAGGGCTGTGCGATTATGGCAAAAATCATAATCACGATTATTTGGGTCAATAATTGATATCACGATTATTTTGACGATTATTCATTGACCATTTATTGAACTTTAAAACAAATAATATTTTACCAATAAACAAGATCAACAAATATGTTGGAGCGCACTTCCAAAAACATACTAAACATATATTAATATGATAAATAAAAATAAATTAGACCAAAATAAATTAAATCAAATATGTTGCAGTGCACTGTCACAACCGACTGAAAACTCCTTAACATATAGCCAACCTTTTGGTAAAAAATATTCAACATATTCCACTCAGTTAAACGTTGAAGGCTGGCCCACTGTCATGGTCCAGAAGTAACAGGAAATAAATGTTGAACTACAATTTAAGACCAAATAAAAATGTTTTGGCCACCATGGCAAATGCTGGTAGGGCTGCTCATGTCGTCTCTTAAAGATTTTTTGCAAGAAACACCAGCCTGTCTACATGGTCTGGTTTCAGAGATGAGCGCAGGCAGGTGAAAATATTGCCACCTGTATTGACCCTCTCTGAAGAGGAACTTGTGGCAGTGCTGCCACATATGACACAGGAAAAAAAGAAAAGACTCTGAACCCTTTCTTTGCCATTATATAAATATAGTGTTGCTACAAAAGTATAAATTAGGCTTACTAATAAGACAACTCAGATCTGAAGCTACACAGGAATCTGCTGCCAAAGTGCAATAAAAAAGACAAAATTAATAGAATCAAACCCATTTTTTGATGCATTTTATTAGAGTATAAAAAGAAATGCCTTTAAAATAGGATGCAAGCAACACTAGTTTCTTAACCTGAATTGATAATAGACTATAATCAATTTAAACAGAACAGATCTTAATGTTTGCATTCTTATACCATTTTGTACAATAATTATAATGAATAAGTTCAAACAAACTAAAACTTACAGCTGATTAATAACGGTATCTAACTTGAGTTTTTATTATATCAAAAACCTGTTGAAATGCTACTGTTATTTTTACTGTCCCCCAAAAGCGCGTCGGCAGCCTCCAGGAATGCTTCTTTCACAACTTCGCCGTCTTTGAAAGACTTCATGTGTTTCGCAAGAACGTGACTGACACGATAAGATCCTATGATAGCAGCCTTGCTCTTGTTGTTGGGCCTGGTGAAAATGGACTGCTGTGCATTTATCTGTCCTTTCAGGCCCCTCCCCTTTTCGGAGCGTAGGGCAGAATTAGGAGGGAATTTCGTCTCGTAGCTTGTGAGCACTGTTTTGAAATGCCGCTCCTAAATGACCCTTCTTCGATAAAGCCACGCTCGCATTGCAGATGAGACAGATGGACTTTGAAATGGAATAGATAAAAAAATAATCATCCTCCCACTCGGAGTGAAAATTATATATTTTGGACTTTCTTGCACTTGCCATAATTGCGGTCTTGTGTGTTTACGGACTGTCACTCCTGTTGACACGGACAACGTCAGCGAAATAGTGCCCACTGCCCACCAGCCACGCCCCGACACATGGGGTGACGCTGGCCAATCACAAAGCTTTGATGCGTTCAAGTGCATTATTCTGGCACAGGAAGATTATGTTCCAGGACATTAACGATAAAACAGAATATTGTTGTTCTATTTTTAGACACATCTCGCGATCGACTGGGAATCTCCCCGCAGCCCTTCTTTTTAACGAGTTGCTGCTCTTGTTCTGACATCTTTGCTCGCGCTGAACACTCACAACACATGTCACTCCCACGTGGCCGAGTGGGCTTTTAGGGAGGGGCGAAAGCACCCAGCAAAATAATCGTATTTTGTCAATTATGCTGTTTTCATAATCGTCGCAAGCCATAATCGTAATCGCGATTAAAATACGATTAATTGCACAGCCCTAATAGATACTGCCCCAGCTACTAAACTGTAATGGAAATGCGCCATAAAGTGAGCCAGTACTAACAAGGCCTAACGAGGCCTAGCCATGCCGAGCGAGGCGGTGGGATGTCATTAGCTAAACTAATTACACATTTTTATTCTTCACTGTCGGGTCACTCATTACTGGATCACTGAGAGCTGCATGAGATACTTACAGGCTGTCAGGAGAGAAAGAGAGAGGAAAAGAGAGGCTCCCGTTATTTCTCCCGTGTTATTCTCCAAAGTTAATGTAAACTTGAATAATGTACTTAATTTGAATGTTTATGTTGGTCGTTGTTTGTGGAAGCACCAGTGAATGAGCCCCATTAACTGAGCCCCATTAACTGAGTTTTAAACATCACTTTAAATGGAAGATCCCCATAGGCCCCGCCCACTTGATTGGATCGGTATCGGACGACACTGATTCCGGCGATCGGCCCCAAAATTTGCGATCGGAGCATCCCTAGTTGTAAGACTTATATTTGTGCGGTGCATGGCACGTCGGCGGTGAGAAATCCTGTGCCATTAGAATCCTTTATTGTTAGCTCAAAAAAATTATCTCTTCATTTCGCTGACTTCTTTTAATATAATACATGTGTTGGAAGGTGGATCCTAATTTGGGTTTTTTGTGCTTTATTGCTGTTTAAATGCAGGCTCAGATATGGCTATTAAAACACGTCAGGTATTTTTTATATAAGCCTGAATTGCGACCATATTGACTATGATTTTCTTTTGTGTGTAAATCATGGAGCTATCCTACAAATCGTAGTGTACAGACAAAAAGAAAACGCTACGTAAAGATAATCACAAAAAATGTATTAAAGCATTGTGATGCAAAATATATATTTCTAAATTAGATTAATGTTGAAAATCATGATTTCATCGCAACTAGATATTTGTTTCTAAATTGTTCAGCCATGCAATGCCTGACTAAACACCCAGGATTCCCCAAAATCCAGTAATAATATATATCCTGGAAGTGTACTAAAATCATCATTGCTATATGTACAATGAATGATAAAAAACACAGCGTTAACATCGTTGTGTTCCATAGCTTAGTATTCCTACATTTCAAATTGCTGTACTCAATAAACCATTTGTTAATAAAGGACAGCAGTGGTTTGGTGTGAAAAACAGCAGCTTGTGGGCACTGCGGGCTGGAAAGGAGAGAAAAATATGTGTTTTAAATTCAGCTGGCTCAGTGTGGGCGTATTCTTACACGTGGGAGAACTAGGGTAATCATTTCCACACAATTTTGGAGTCATCAATCCATTTTTAACTCGCATTAAGATATGAACTCTAAGGGGAAATACAGACCAGCGGGATATGAGAGTTATAACATTATAGGCCTACCAGCGGCCTATTTCCCAGCGTTTATCCACAACCTCGCTCCAAAATCACATCACATTTGGATCGGCACATCCCAGCTACTGCACCTCGACATCCTCGTCCGTCTGCATGATGTAATGTGTCCAGTGTGTGTTGCACTTACACAAATAACTTAAACCTGCCTCCACAAATTGAGGAAACCTTCACTGCTTAGTCGACTTGCTTTGTATGATTATCTTGCTATACAAGCATCCACATTCCTCAATGCAGGTTACTTGTGGCTCTTGATCTACGCGTTAAAAAAAAAAAAAATGAAACCTTAAAACTGTCACTGCAACAAATACCATGTTCACAAGTCTCTGGTTTGAATTTAGATGGTGATCCCTGGTGTTGTTGTATCTTAATAAAAATGTGGGCTGAAAATAATTGGGCGAAACAAGGGTTGCACAATTTTGGGAATATTCCAGGTTGAACCTTCTATGAGAAATAACAGAAATGTATGAATATTAAGCGGATATAAAAAGGAATACAATTAAAATATAGGACTTCTTTGCTAAGGCTGTATTTACCATGTCAAATGTAAAAGACATTCCCTATAGCCCCCGCCAAAATGAGACTTCCTCACAGCCATCCTTGTCGCTTTTATCTTTAGTACTCACAAAAATAGGTCCATAATTGTTTTTTTAATTGGTTAGCTATAGCTCGGAGAGAGACAGGGGATGACATGCAACATAGGGCCCGGGCTACAATGCTAATTTAATAGCAATTTTGCACATAGGGGAGCTGTAGCGCTTTTCTATGCCCTTTTTAAAAACAGAGTTAAGTGGGTAGAAGGCTCTCAAAAAATGTGTGTATAAATTAATTTGATATTGTATGTTACGCCTTATGATGAATCATCAACTGTTGATCACAGTGGGCCATCTAGTTTTATATCACACATCATATTATTTAACAACAGATATCATCAGCCTGCTTCACAGCATCAATTATTTCAAAATCAGACATCAATTACCCTGAAAAATGAGGTTAAAGATTGATTTAAAGGGATTTAAAACACCAACAGGGACGTCTGACAGAGCTCCAGTGTTCTGACAGATCAGCCGTTTCTCACTTAAGACAACACTTCCGGTCAATATTTTCAAAATAAAATCGTAAATTGCAGATTAAAACTGGCAAAAACAATTTCATAACCTATATATTGCACGACCACTTTATTACCAGAGAGTAACACTAAAAGAGTCCTGCAGAAATTGTATATGGTATAAGAACAGCTCCTAACACAAATGTCTAAACATTTAAATATATCCAATATTGTGTTCATATTGGCACAAGGTGGTGGTAATGCATTCATTTTAAATCTATGTTAATTTAGCATTAAAAACAGTAACTCTATGAATGCAGGACTTTTCACTTGTAATAAGAGTATTTTTACAGTATGATTTGATTATGGACGTGCAAACGTTACTTAAAAGTACAAAAGTATTAGCATCAAAATATAGTTAAAGTAGCGACAGTAAAAGTAGTCATTGTGCAGATTGGTCCATTTCAGAATAAAATATATGATATTTTTTATAATGATTGATCATTAAAGTGTTCTCAAAGCTGGTAAAGGTGCAGCTAGTTTGAATGACTTTGTATACTGCAGGGTAGCTTGTGAATTTACTCCAGGTGGAGCTAAAGTCTGATTTAAGACTTGATTAGATTTCACATCATTAATCCAGATCTGTAAAGTAACTAAAGGTACTAAATACAAGTAGAGGAGTAGAAGAGTGAAATAGCTACACATTGAAATACTCAAGTAGACTACAAGTACCTCAAAATTGTACTTGAGCACAGTACTTGCACCACACCATTACACATATCTTGAAATGTTAGGATGTTGGTCGAGCAGGACACATCCACACTATTGATTGATCTGATTTCTAACGATGTATGAACTCAATTATTAGCTTAGCCAAAAAGTCAATAATAAAAAAAGGTTAGTTGTGAACTCACTTAATTTACATTATTTTAAGCTTTTATTTTTTATTATTTTTGACGTTACGACACTTCCGTCGTTACCGTGTTGCGCACTTGACGCACCTCCAGCTAGCTACAGCCTGCTAGCAAAAACCGTAATAGTATTTCTGGATTTCCTCACAAGCTAACTAGCCTTGTGACCATATTAAAACCAAGCCACACATCGACGTTACTCTCTACGTGGATGTGTGACATGTGTGGCATTTAAAAGAAGCATAAATAATACAATGAATAAACGATATACTGTCATGGGCAAAAAAAACGTTACGCTCTTTTTTTTTCTAATGTCAGTTAGCGCTGTGCTAACCGCAGCTAGGTTAGCATTGGGATGCTAGCTCTGAAGCTAACAGTTCAGATGAGAGCTGTGCTAAGGATAGCTAGGTTAGTATGCTAGCTCTGAAGCTAATAGTGCAGACGAAGGAAGGGAATCTGTTTTTACAAAATGACATTTTAATTTGAAAACAGGTTTTCTTACCATTTTGCCGCAAGGGGGTCTGAAGCTTCTTGGAGAGTAATTTAAAGCTCCGTTAACGGATCGACGCAATCAGATAAAAGACGAGGTTTGTGACTTTTAACAGTGAGATACCGACCACCGGCTGTCTGACTTTACGGTTTCTGACAGCGGGGGAGAGATTCACTGCAGCGCGAGCTGATAGAGCCGCAGAGGGGGAGAGAGAGGAGAGGTAGTGGTGGAGAGAGAGAGAGAGAGAGAGAGAGAGAGAGAGAGAGAGAGAGAGAGAGAGAGAGCGAGGTAGTGGTGGAGGGAGAGAGAGAGAGAGAGAGAGAGGTAGTGGTGGAGAGAGAGAGAGAGAGAGAAGGGGAGAGTGAAGAGGGAGAGAGGAGGAGGAAGGTGCAAACCAAAGCTCGTCTATTCAGCAGATGGATCACTCCACTTCTGATTCTTAATAATAATAATGTTCATGCTCAGCTCTCTGAATATATTTTGCACATTTCTCCAGACGTGTCTGCACAGCACTACTGTATCATAGTCATATTTTCATTTTCCTAAGAAGTGCTTTAGTTTTTGAGGTTCTTTATATATTTGAATTACAATTTGCTATAAATATTGGTCTTTTATGCTAAATAGTTTCATTAAAATAGTTTATTGTTATTATCGTTATATTTTTGACCTACACTTACAACTTGCTTTTGTTAGATTGTTTATATTTGCACCACCATGCACCAAAGTGAATTCCTTGTATGTGTAAAATATCTGTCAATAAACTTGATTCTGATTATTAATAATAATAATAATAATAATAATAATAATAATAATACACTTTATTTGCATAGCACCTTTCAAAACATAGTGCTTTCACATAAGACAGAACACCGTTAAAAAATAAAAGTGGGTACAAGTAGTGTAATGTAATACACGTTTACTATTTACTAGTGTCACCAGGCTCCTACTTTTCATATTTTCCCCATGTTACTGGAACTTATCTTTTGCTGCCTTGAATGTGTACTTCTTTGGTTTTATTGTATTAACATTTATTTATTAACCTTCCTACTTTTCATGCTAAACTGTAAAAAAGCCTCTTGGATCTGCTTGAAAATCCATCGTCACAAAAATGAAATTAGCTCAACCTTAAACATCTACATGCAGCAGTAATCCAAAAACACCATTTATAACAGTAAACACTGTAAATACATTAAGTGCACAATATTTATATTTTGTCAGGGAATAATTCGGTACATGTTTACCTTTCGCCCTCTGACGCAGATGCCCAACGTTGGGCAGCCGCTATCTCCCTTAAGGAAGGGCTGCCCTAGCATGTTTTTGTTGTTACCAGTTCATGACCGGGCAACTTTCGGTCAGAGATAGCTATTGTTTTGGGACACCTGGAACACATCCTTCTCGGGGTGTAGAAGACCCCGAGCCATAAGCGACAACAAATGTGATTCAGTGTCCTCAGCTGTTTAGTCTATCCAGGGCCGTCCCTCCCTAAAGGCCGATCATGCAGGCTGCATGGGGCCTCACATTGCGCAGGGGGCCTCGGCTTATGAGCTTGGCTTGTGCGCAGTTCTCAGCGCAGTTCTCCGCGCACCCAACCCCTCATTTTTATGTCAATTTGCACATTTCATGGTGAAACTCAGCCTCTCCCCTTAACTCCTAACAGTCATCATCATGTCAACACAGAGAAATACTGATATAAATGTGTGTGTAGTTGTTGATAAATTGCTGACAGAGGGAACTACATTTGAATACAGATTTAAGAAATATCAGTTTTTGAGCATGTAATAAGCATGTTTTGTCTTGACTATATTACAACTATATTATAATAAAAATAATATAGTATTTATATTATTGAATTGATTATGATTATGATTATTAGTGGAAGTAGTTTATTTGTATTCATTATATTTTAATCTTTTTAAGGCTAGTATTTGGCAGGAAATGCATACTGAACGACATACATGCACATGTACCATTTACCTCACTGTATAAAAAAGTAACTGTGTTGATGATAATAATAAACAGGAATTATATTTACTTCGTTTCCACTCCTGTCGGTTGGGGGGGGGCCTCATCTCACAATGTCGCTTGGGGCCCCAAGTTGGCCAGGGACGGCCCTGAGTCTATCTATTGAAGAATGTTGATTATTACACTCTGAACTAGTTAAAACCTGGAGCTACAGGAGGGGTCTTCAGAATTGATTTTGGCATCTCTACCCTGTGGTCAGACCGTGGCCCGTGACATGTTTTGTGAATTCTCCGGCCGAAGCTCCAAATAAACCGTCAGTGTTTGCCATCAAAGCTCCAGCTCTCGTCGCGTCTCTCTGAGTCCTGATTGTCTCCAATTGCTTCAGAAGTTTCCCCCACATATTTCATTAAGCTAATCATACTTTAATACTAAATATATATATATATATATATATATATGTTTTTGCTCAGAGTGAATCATTGCCTTAAACGGAGACAATCTTTGGTGGAAAATGGTAGCACATCTTCTCTCAATCTCTGAAGCTCATCGTTGCATAGAGGAAACATCAAGGGTGTAATAAAAACAAACATCAATCATCATGTTTTCATTACCACACAATCATCTTTTAAACTTGAATAAATGTTAATGTGATCCCCCTTTTACAGTCATAACAGAGTGTTCTCTTCCTCGATTTAAAGGCACACAGCAACAGTGTGCACAACACTTTGGATGTGAAGCACAATGAACTGCATCTCATCCCACACTAATATGTATGTTCATGATTGTAATGTTTCATGCAAACCATGTTTTGCAATGTCACGCAAAATATGAATTATGACCAAATGTGAGGCAGCATAACCACAGCTAACAGAGTGATAGATCCTCTGACATTTTTTAATTGAATCTGACTAAGTACATTTACTCAATTGCCATACTGACAAATCTGAGGTACTTTTTCTTTACTTAGGTATCTCCAATTAATGCCACTTTACACTTTTTGCTCCACTAAGAAAGCTTCAATTAATTTACAATATAATTTATTTATATAAAAAAGAGTTGAATATATGAATATTATGGATTAATCCGCCGTTGATCCCCAACAAATGCGTTATTTAATTAATCTAACCAGATGATGATGCAATATTATGTTTATTTGATAAATTACACTAACATTGAATACAAATACAGCTGAAACAATTACTAAATTATTATTTTAGGATTATTTGAATAACTGTTTGAGTCATTTTTCATTTAAAAATATTTCCTGTTTCCTGTTCCACTAACATGAAGAGTTGATGTTTTTAATTTTAATAATGTAAATAATTGTTATTGATAAAACATGATGTTGAAGTTTGTGAGAACATTGTGTCAGCATTTTTACTATTTTCCTTATTTTTACAAACGAAACATAAATTGATTATTGGTGAATAACATCTGCAGATTTGTCCTTAATGAAAGTAATCATTAGTTAATCAAAACAAGCTTTAGTGATTTACTTTGGGTTCATTTTCCTGACTGAATTAACTTGCTTTTACTCAAGTAACACTTTCAGATGAGGACTTTTAACAATTATGTATCAGTACTTTTGTTTTAGGATCTGAGTACTACTTCCTCCAACACTAATACATTATAATAACAACTGCTACTACACAATGACATTGATTCAGTATATTGTTTTATTCACAAATACACTTTATACTCCTCATTTTAACACATAACAAAACAACAAGGTTTATGCATTGAGATGTCTTAACAAAAAACAAACAAACAGATCATATTTGGCAAAATAAATTAATCCAGCCATGCACTTCAGGAGAGGACAGAGAACAGAGGACAGAGAGTCCTTGGCGGTATAAGACTCAGAAAGAGAAGCACTCGCAGCCTGCAATAAGCATCGTGCTTGAAAATAAAAGACAGAAGAATTTGTCCTCTTTCAGGTGGAGAGACGGAGGTGTTTGAAGGCTTAACATTTCAGTCTTATACTTTTATTTTTGTCAATAAATCCTAAGAATAGACCTTTATCTAATACAACCCGAAAACCTGAAATATCTTCTTCCTGTGTGCCATAGAGCTCCATTGTTGTTCAGAAACTATTAAAACACATCAATGAGCCTCACTGATGCCCTGGTGACATGTTCCTTTATTATGAACACACACACTGTCGTTTATTTTCAGCCAATACACACACAACGTTCCGCTGCCACAAATACTCACTAAAGTACCAAATGTGGATTCCTCTGCCACTGAAAGTAGTCCCCAATAAATGCACCATTTCCTCTTGTTTGTTTGTTAATAACTAAAGTGAGCAGTAGGGGCCAATCAGCTTGGAGCTCAGAGTGACTGACAGGAAAGCAGAGGATACGTTTTGGTCTTTTCATGGGATTTGTTGAAATGTTGAGTAACACCAGCCTTATCATTTAAAGGAAGCATCCTCCATCATCCACTCACACTGTTAAATATCAGTGTGTGAGTTTTTTCAAATTCCTACAGAAATGTAGCTTCTTTTGGAAAACCTGACTTTAATTTTCTGTCTATTTTTCCTATTCTTGACGGATTTGTACCTGTATGGTTGTTCTTAGTCTTAGCAACCACAAACAGATTGCTGCTTATTGGCTTTAGATACTTTCAATGCTTTCTGCCTCAAAACTCACATTTTCTGCAGCTGGCAAAATCTGAACATGTCTGAAATTGTCGAGTTATCGGCAAGAACAAGAAACATCCCTTCATGCTACCTCCTTGTTTGAACAGATTTTTCCATTAAATAACACATAAGAAAAGTCAAAGCTATTACAATGATGTCCACGCTCACATACACCACATCTTCTTTCTCACAGACACATCCACACATTTAATAAATAAGATAAAATAGTTATTTCTCCTACAGGTGTCTTCCATCCACTAGGTCCTTAACAGCTAGAGATATATTTAGTTATCAGGGGGTATTGCATACAATTTAAAGGCTTATTTAATTCCACTTAAAGGATCAGTTCTGGGATAATAAAAAGGTTTTGTCTTCCCTCCTTTTCCAGAGTGAGATTAGAGGATTGACATATTTGAACGCCTCCAGTACAGAGATACAGGTTATGTGTTTAATCAACCACAGGACAACAGCGGTGGTTCAAGATGGAGACAGTTGTCTAAAGAATTTAAATAGAGGTTAGTTTTGGGCAGAAATTCACAGATTTCTGCAAATCTACTCTGCTCCTAATGGGGGGGGGAAAACCCATGCATGAAAAGCAAGTAAGGAAAAAACCATTGCAGTGAATTCCTTAGAATCCTACATAATCTAACATAGAGGTAAGAAATGGGTTTTCCCTGCCTAAAGTCTTTTAGCTACGCTAAGCTAACACATCCTGGACTTATCTCTGTATTAGAATAACTGAGGTTAAATATCTATAAATCTTCTAAAACGAGATGGAAAACAAGCGTATTTCACAAAATGTCCAACTGTTCCTTTAACCGTTACGCTATGTGTAACTTTTCATGTGATGCTGCTCTTGATGTTTAGTTACTGAAAGCAAGTATTTGTACACAGAGTAAACGATGGTTTGAACATTAAACACAGATAAATGAGAGAAAACTGCATTTGCAAGCGAAGATCTTTCCCTAGGTTTTTCCCTTCCGTGCTTTCTTTGATATAAAACATTTTAAACCAGCCGTGTTGGCCGACATGATCCCGCTGTGTGCAGTTAATGTACGTCACTGTATAGGTGTTTAAATATTAGCTACCCTGTTTCTGGCATGTGAAGCTGCCAGAAAGCACCACCGCAGCTTCAAAACAACATAAAAAACCTTCAAAGAATAGCATAGCAAAACAGCTATCTTGTCCCAACAACACAAATACCCCCGCTGACATGTCCTTGTTTAGTGAAGCTGATGTTGGAAGGTATCCGGTCCTCTGCTGTGTGTTTGTGGGGGGACGAGCCGGCTCAGTTGAAGGACTCCTTGTTGATCCACATGAGGGTCCGCGTCTCGTTGGGCTTGCACTCGTAATCGATGCTGTTGAATTTGTTCCCGAACTGGCAGTGCTCCCTCTTGTAGTAGTTGTAGTACTTCGCCTGCCAGACCGTCTCAAACGTCCCGGCTTTGATAAACTGGACAGGAACAGAGATCATGGTCAGCATTCACAGTGGAAGTAATCATATATTTTACTGACAGTTAATGTATAAATAACAAACTGTAAAAATACCCTGTTGCTAGTCTAAGGGATGCAATAAAAAACTCACTTAAGTGCTGAAGTATTGGTGCAAAAATGTAGTTAAGTACCAAAAGTAAAAGTAACCATTAAACGGATTTAGGTTGTAAACACAAAACGCATTAAACTATGATAAACCTCTGATGTACTGTAGGCTATCCAGCTTTAGCTTTTGATGCTAATAGGCTACGCTTGTACTTTTACTTGATTTTGAATATACTTAAAGGCCTAACTGAGTCTTTATAAACTGTAGTATTGAAATGTTCACTAACAATATGTGTAATCAACAATCAAAACAAGACTCAACATAGCAACAACCCTTCAAGTACATTAGCTACTAAACCAATCAAAGTGCGACTGCAGCTACAAATAATTCAAACCTGTCTGAGTGCTACATGCAGAAATAAGAAGGGTGTTTCTGTGTTTTTCTATTAGCTAGGATACTTAGTACTTCTTCCTCATCTGGAAACAGCCTCTGATATCTGGTAAATGTCGCTGAGACAGTTTTCTAACCTCCATAGCGACTTGCACGGGTTGCCGGTCTCCGCTCTTGGTGTGCGGGACGCCCTCGGTGTCGTACTTTCCGTGATAAACCACCGACTCCTGGTCCCGTGACTGCTCCTCCAGAGGGAAGACGATGCCTCCGATGTTCATGTTGCTGTGAGGAGGAAGAGGAGAGGAGTTTGATATTATATTACAAGCTTTTAGGGATAAGACAGCTGCAGATCTTGAGTGCTGACTCTTCTCCTTGATCTGTTGTGGCTTGGCATAGCTTCTTTTATAGCTCACTTTGGACATCAAAATATATTTCTTTCAACATTATTTTTTTTGTAAAATAACAACCCGGGCAGAATAATATAACAATATTCAAGAATGTCACCTTGATGCCAGAGTACACCATAATACAGGACATTGGGGGAAAATAAAACAAGATAGTTACAGAGAGGTAAAATATTCAAGGCTTTATTTTCATTTGCACATACAGTGTAGATATGGCAATGAAAAATGTGCTCCTCCAAAACATAACAGGCCTTTTGTTTACATTTTGTTTTAAGTGTGATAAAAAGAAACAACAGACATGTCTGACTCAAAAATGAGAGTTGGATTCAATGCTTATTTGAATATAAAAGGAACAATTGTGTTGTCTGTCTCCAGAAATGTCAAAAAAAGATAACATATTTGTAATCTATCCAGCTTTTCCTTAGTGAATTTGCTCAATTTAAGTACCATATCAACTAAGATAGGTCAAATGTTTACAACCATATGTCGCGGCCTGTTTGCAGCGGGGCTCTGATATTGTTTTACTCTGCATTGTGCTAACATAATCCTACAGTAAAAGTGTACATATTAGTCGTACTCCACGCCTATACAGCATGCCCATCAGCATATCTTTATCAAAGCCTCACAGAGACTAAACCTATGCATTTAGTTGATTTCAGTCAACTTTTTAAAATGTACCATTGCTCACAAACAACTACCCTAAAACCTTTGAACTCAAACTAATTTGGGCATATCTTTAGACCTTTATACAGCTACTGTAATCACCTTTTCTAAATTGCAACCATTTCAATTTGCACATCTTAGGTATGCAGGCTCTGGGACTGTGTTGTGTTGAAAAAAGGTTTTTGTATATACAGTTATTTATTTAGGTTGTTCTGTCGTGAGTCGTGAACATATATACTGTATATATAAATATATATCTATTTATAAAGTACAAGTCCCTCAAAATTGTACTTAAGAACAGTAATTGAGTAAATCTACTTAGGTTAATCACTGGCTATAGTGTCAGCTCAGTCTATTAATAACAATGCATTATCAGCATGGGGAGCAGGTCCTAATTCTCCCGTAGGTCCTCTATTCCTATTTTGCGTGTACAGTATCTTTGTTATTGTACATATTAATGAGTCACCTTCACATAGGTCCCTCCCATTGTTTGGTGGACCCCGCCCTGCTGCACACGCTCATTCCTCTTTATCTAATCCAACAACACACAGCCGACATGAGCTGTTAGTGTTTGCACATCAGAGAGCGACGAGGCTTCCTGTCACCACCAGCGATACAGAAGAAAATATCATGATTCATTCAGGAGGAAATGTGATGCTACAGGCCTGCAGGAGGAAGGCCAAGGAGCCACTAACATGCCCGGATATTACTGCTTTATTTTGTATGTCTAAGCATTATTGAACCGCAATGATGGTAATCCATTGTATAATGGGCGTTTTACCATTTTAATTCTAATTATATTTAATTAAGTGTCTACTCTTGTGCCTCCTGCTGCAGATAAACCGCAATATCTGACCCTAGAATGGCGAAATTAATAATAAAAAGTGGTTTGAATTGCATTTCCTCTTACATGGCCTCGACGGTTCCAGGCTTCAGCACCACCTCGATCTTGTATTTGGATCCTGTCAGCAATTTGATGGTCCGGTTCTGGCCGAAGCGGGTCCCGTCCACCTTGAAGAACACGGGCCCGTCGTTGGGCTGGATCCGCAGCGAGATGGCAATGTCGACGATCGGGGGAACACCGTCCATTATCCCGGGTTCAGAGGGTCTCTAACGGGGTCAGTGCTCGGTGTTGGGGGAGCAGACGGAGGAAGATGTGGTGATGCTGAGGAGGACCACAGTCAAGCAGGGCACTAAGGGACTTCCGGTTGTGTCTTTCAAAATAAAAGTCTGAAGGCCAGAGTCATGTGATGCAACCATGGATGCAACTCAATTATTTCTTAATTGTATTTAAAAAAAAATCCAGTGTAATTACCAAATGCTGAACCCAACAATCAAATATATTTCTTTAGCAATTGACAAAAAACAAGAATATGCACGTTTGTATATTTCAATGAAAATGATAGTGCAACTATTTGTTAATTAAAAAAAAAAACATATATGCACATATTTTGGTTAAGGCTAGACGATAATGTTCTCTTTTTCCTTGTCTCCTATAAAAATAAATCAAATATACCAAGGACATTGTGTAGCAAATGTGTTGTTGTTTTAGACTCAATTTCCAATACGTTTAATCAAACCCAAATAAGTGCCAGAATAAAAAGAATCACAATTTCTTGTAGCCGTTATATTGAAGTGCATTTAGTCTAAATTGATCAATGTAAATGTACAAAATATATTTGTTAGTTCTTTCTGCAAGATGTATCATTTAAATCATGATGAAAGAAAGGAAATATATTATAATTAATAATAATAATGCATTTATATATATATATTTATGGCAAATATGGGCGCCTTTCAAAACTCTCAAGGACACAGAGCATAATTAAAAACAAGCAACAAAGAAGGTCAAACAGTAATTCGAGACTTAAAAAACAAAGACTTAAAAACAACAATCAGTTTTTAGAGGAATAAAGATATTGAATACACCAGTTTAAAAAGGTGGGTTTTCAGGCAGGATTTGAAGGTTGAGAGTGAGTCCATATTGCAGATGTCTTGTGGGAGAGAGTTCAATAGACGGGGGGTAGAGTGGCTGAAGGCTCTTGACCCTTGTCAGGCGGGCAGAAGGTACAGTGGGTGTTTCTCAATGTCGAGGAAGGCTGCTCCAGAGCCACTATTTCAAGGATGCTACGTCATCGAGTCCCGCCGAAGGACTGTTCCAATGTCCAGGATACTTGGAATTCTACCGAGGCCGGCGTCCTTCGTTGCGGGAAATTTCGAGGCTGTGGCCGTTTCTCAATCGCGAGGATACTGGCTTGGTAGTCGCATACTTCCAAGTCACTTCCTTCAGAAACGAAGCAAATATACTTCCAAGCCACGGCTTCAGAAAACAAAGAACAATGGAACATGGAACAGGCTAACAAGTATGCCACTCTCTCTAACGGTTTCAACATAAACTGTACCGAAAATAAATACCTCACGATGTCTATCTAATTATGAACTTGCTTTACTTTCACAGAACACATTTTTGGTGATAACAAATGCAACAAAGTAACATATTTACCAACACATGTTCTACGCCACTACATACTTACATTTAAATGTGTGCTGCGCTGCGTCGGTTCAGCCATTCTCCGCAAGGGTTTTTGAAATTGGTCCGTGCGCAAAGCATTGTGGGGATTTGAAGGACGCGAAGTCTACCCATGTGCAGCCTCGAAATTACCCCCAAACCAAGGACGTGGCCTCGGTGGAATTCCAAGTATGCTGGAGATTGGAACAGTCCTTCGGCGGCACTCGATGACGTAGTTTCCTTGAAATATTGGCTTGGAAGCCAGTTTCCTCGCGATTGAGAAACGGCCTGTATATGTGTATCCTCCGTGGTCTTAAAATCCCCACAATGCTTTGCGCACGGACCAATTTCCAAATCTTTGGTGGAAATCGCGCTCCATTTAAGGCGGGGCCTCTCATATGACGCACACCTGCACACCTGTTCCGCAATTCTTCATTTTCCGAGGCTAGAAAGGATTCTTGCATTGCTTCTGAAGGACCTGACTTGGAGGGACTTGTCCTACCAAGGAAGCTTCCTTGACATTGAGAAATACGTGAGTTGGAAGGCAGAGGAGGATCGGATAGCACGAGAGGGAGTGTAGGTGTGAAGGAGTTCAGATAGATATGGAGGTGCAAGAGTGTGGCAGCCAATGGAGTTGTTGAAGAACCGAAGTGATATGATCAATGGAAGGAGATAATGATACGGGCGGCTGAGTTTTGGACCAGTTGGAGCTTACGCAGAGATTTGTGAGGAAGACCAGAGAGGATGGACTTGCAATAATCAAAACGGGATGTAACGAGGGCTTTTGCTCATTATAATATATAATAGATTATATTTGCCAATTATCATCTATATCCCCCTTTTGCTTTTTCCGTGAGTTGCCTTTTCCTACTACTCATCCTTTTACCCTATTTTGTGTCTTTGTTTTTCTCATAAATATGTAAAATGACAAAGCGAAAACATTTCCATTTTCATCACAATTCAACTTTAGCTAGGAGTTTTGCAATTTATTGCATCTCAGTCTGTGTTAAACGACACAAGAAAAAGAAAATTAAACTTTACTTCAGCTAATTGCAAACATTTAATGTATTGCATCTCAGTCATTATTACATCACAGGATTGAAACAGCTTGATTGTAGCAAATCATTTGACCCTCTGATGTCAATCTTTCATTTTCTACATGATTCTTTTTTTCTTTAAAAAAGTACAAAAAAAATAAAACCATTCACATTTTTGTTTGTGTGTGTGTGTTTGCATAAAACACAAAACTATCAAATATATTAGAGTTAGAAATCAGGCTCTCAAAAGTGCCAGAGGTGCTTTAAAAAAATAATACTGTATGTGGAGTCCTCTGTCGTTCATCTGTCCAGCTCGGCCTGCAGGATCTCTCCCCAGGTCTCAGCGTCCAGAGGCGTCATCTTCCTGCCTCTCAGCTCCTCTGCAGAGCGCACATGGCTGAACCGTCCCCTCAGCCAGTCTCTCTTCAGGCAGCTCCGCGTGTAGTTCTTCACCAGAGTGACCTGCAGGAACGAGAGGGACACAGTCATTACCAGTCGTTATCTGTAATCAGAAATTGGAGCTTTTTTCTCCCCAGGAAAGTACCACCTCTCTAGCAGGCACTAAAAAGTGGGTAAAAGTTCTTATGAACTAAGTACTCTTTTTGGTGTGAACGCAAAATCGCAGGAACTATCGGAACTAAACGGGAAAAGTATTCCGGTGTGAAAGCGCTTATTGTCGCTGTATTGTATAATTATTTGTCTGTTTTATTTTGATGTTTTTCTTTTTCTTTTCTTTTACTTTCTATGTTTCTTTTCATGGCTCTGTTGTTTAAGTTATCTTGATAAGCATTTTTTGGTTTGGTTTTGCCTGTGTGGGGAGTGGAATTAGTGTACTGTGATACTACAATGTAAATGAAATTGCATCGATTATTGTACACTATAATGAAATAAAAAGACGTATAAAAAAGAAATCTAATGTTTTGTGTCGCTGTGGTGAACGGACATTTGCAGCTGTGTTCTTTTTTTAAAATGTTATTCTGATTGTACCACATTTGTTCTGTTTTATTCTGCTGATTTTCAACTGGAGGACTCAGAGATCTGCACTGTTAATCAGAATCAGGAAACTTTATTTATACTTGGGGAATTTGGTTTCTTGACAGTTCAATGAAGAATTCAATAAAAATAACAATATTTATTTAAAGAAAAATATGAATACAGACATACTGGAAGAGGTTAAAGTGATAATGTGCAAAACAAAGAAAAAATAAATATACAAACAAATATATTTGTATGAACATAATCCGAATTCTGGAGATAAAGATAAGAAGATAAATTAAAATATATAATAAAATAGTAGCTATTCATGTAACTCCAAGCCTTTTTTGAGTATTTCATGACTGCATTTGTGCAACCATTGATTTTCTTTCTTGTCTTGAAATGTACAGCTCTCCCCTTTTCCCTATATGCTCCTACTGACCTGTTTCTTCATGGTTTCTTTGTTTTGTTTCTATAGTGGACCCACCTTCCAGGACAGTCCGTCCCTCCTGTCGCTGTCGACCTCCCTCTGGCAGACGGCGCTGACCAGTGAACACTGATTCCTCCACACCTGCTCGCTCTCCTCGATGATGTCGTGCCACAGCCGGCAGGTCAGCGCCGCGCTGCAGAGACTCTCGGTGTCCAGCTCGCCAAAGATCCTCTCGCTCATCTCCGTCGGCAGCGTCTCTGCAAAGTTTTGAGGAGGGACGTCGCAGGTGGACATGAGGGAGGCTCTTCTTTTAGAGCAGAGAAACACGGGCGAGGCCGGGTCGTGATGCATGATAGCTCAGAGTCCAACTGTCTGAAACCGCCTGGAAAACAGAGGCATAAAGAAATCTGATGTCAATGATTACAGCTTCATTACAATGTGAACGCTTCAGGATTATTTTTTAATCCAACAGGCGGCACTTTGAAGACATAAGGAAAGAGGACATTCCTATTAAATTGTCTTGGGGAATTTTGTGGCATATATTGTATTTCATTGAGCAAGAGTTTTTCCTACAAATAAATAAATACTTTGGATCATATTTTGCGATGTATATATGTTATTAAATTCTAAAAAACAACATCTGCCATTGGAGCTGAATCTCCATCCTCTATTCAGTTGTAGAACATAAATACATTTTGGCCTTTTCAGTTACAGAAGCATAGCATTTTGCCAAAAACCAGTGCATAGTAAAAATACAGAGACACTCACTTTCATAATTTTAAGTAAAATGTAAGTAAATTAAAACATGTACACCAACAGACTATGAACAGTCACATGTGGCAGTTATTCACAGGTAAAATATAACAGTAGTATGCCCTACAATAGGACATAAAACAATGTAGTTCTATCACTAGCTTTACAGTAAAGTTGAAAACCCCGCAAACACTGAATCAGCTCTGTAACCATTGAGTGCAGGTCTTTTTAGTAATTCCTAGAGTCCGGAAAACCAGATCAGGAGTCAGTGCTCTCAGTTAACAAGGTCCCCTTGCTCTGGAAACAACTTCCTGTGTTTATTAGGAAGGCAGACAGTGTCAAGAGCTTGTTGAAGACTATCCTTTTGAATAAAGCCAGGATTTTATAAACATATTTCCCTATGATTGTCCTCCCTAGTCCTACATTTTATTGTATTTTATTTTATTGTATTTACTCTCTTATATAAATATCAGCTAAGTCTGGTAAAATACACTAAAAGGTAGAGTTTATGTTTCATATTGTCAATGTTCCCCTTATGAATAAACACTCAATAAAATGGTTGTGCAGCAGTTGCAGTACAAAGATGCAAAATATATATACTGCAAGTAAAAACAGTATAAAGTAAATGTGCATAAAGCCAGGAATATCAACAGGTGAGAACAAGATGCAAATTGAAAACATGACAAAAGTAAACAGATACTTCTGAAAAGTAAACAGGCGTGATATAAATGCAGTTTTCTATAACCCAAAAATAGGTGTTAGGCTTTTGGGTGGAAACACAAATCTCTGCCTTTAAACACAACCCAGATTTAACCATTTCCAGACCATGAAACAGAACAAAATAACAGCAATCCGTTTAAATTACGATCATCCGCAAACCCAACAGAAAGCTTTAATATCTGCATAAAAGTGAAAATGTTCAATCAGAATTTACTCTTGCTCACCGGAGTAACGTTGACGTCCCTGCTAACATCAGTTAGCCTAGCTAAGATCGACTGAAAAACCCTCGCAGTTTTCAGGCCAAATCCTTGGTGATTTTTACAAAAAATGCAGATATAAAAGTCAGTCAGACTGTTTTACTACAACACGATGAGGTTTAGTTTTGTTTGTTGTTTTCTTACCGGCAGTGTGGTCGCTCCGTGTCTCGGTGACAGCTGACTGTTTAAATCCTTCAACGGTTGTTTACACACAGACACACGTCGTGTGTTTTGATGAAGTGCGCATGCGTATAAAGGGTCATACATTCACCAGACTCCGTCCTGAATCTATACAATTTAACATGTTGTTGTTTATTGACGAATTATGAATGTTTATTAAATAAATGAAAATATGTTTTATTAACAAGTACATATCAATCCTTAATTCGGCGTACATTTTATATACATTGCGTAAGTTTAGTTTATACAAATCGCAATTTATAATTTGATTCTCACGTCTTAAATACAGAAAATCCTCTTTCTTTATTGAAATAATTCAAAACAATGTTATTCGGTGAAACATGTTGGGAATACATTTGCTAGACAATAATATGGCGGAAAAAGCTCCTTATTTCTTTCTATTCTGTCCTAATATCTAGCTATTCAAATCCAGTACACGATGACCACAAGTGGAGAGGAAGAAGTGTGAACCAAATGAATAAATTGAAAATATTGATCATTACAAGAATGTAATGTCTGTTAAATGTATGCCGAATTAAATAGTTACATTTATTATTGATAAATCGTCTTTTTATTTTTTTTAAATGCACAAATAATTCGCAAGTGAATGATAACATTTAAAATGGGTTAAATCTGGATGGAGTTCGGTTCAAGTGTGTGCAGAAATAGAAAAAAAAAAGAGGTCTACTGCGCAGACTCCTCAGAATCCCGGAAGTTTTGAATCCTGCAGCTAGAGTTGTAAATGCTTTCTGTGCTGTCGGTTTGATTGTGGAGTTTTTTATCCTGAGAGACAAATAACTATCCTGTTTTCGTTCACAACAGGTAGGCAGAAGTAAAAGTGTATTACTGCATGGCTTGTTGAGACCTTAGCTGACTACAGTCCATGCAACTGAATGAAACGCAAGTTTTAGAAGCCGTTTACTTCCACTATTACTGTAAGTCCTCTGTAGCTTTTCGAAACCCCCTGAACTAAATTGTTGTTTGTTGTTTACTTATGTGTTATCAACCAGTGGCTCCAGTGAACTGGGGTGAAGCTCCCTCCACTCCAGTACCCGGCCAGCGGTGCAGATGTCTGGCTTCGACCTGCTCCCGGTGGACGGTGGCGGCGGGGAACCAATCCACCTTCCTCCTGGGGAAACGGTGCTGGGCAGGGGGCCCTTACTGGGAGTGAGTCCTTTTTATGTATTTAATTGTATTACATTACATGTTAATGTTACTTATTTGATGCTTTTTCAGAATCAGAATACCTTTTATCCACAGAGGGGAAATGTACATTTGTTACAGCAGAAAAGACCCAAAGACAGCTTAATGTTAACTAAATGTTAAGTTACCCAAAGCGACTCACATAATACTACTTTTGTTTTGGCTTGGTTTGGATACTTGCAGTACTCTTAAGAAACAGTGCACATTAATAAATATTGCTGTAAATGCAGTGTGTTATTTTAACTCTAGTAAAACATTTGCACAACAGACTATTAACAGACACACGTTATATATCACCCATAAATTGGTAAAATTGACTTTCAATAGTAAGTTTCAATAGCTTCAAGTCAAAGAGAAAACTGCTAATCAACTCTGCAAATACTAACCAATATTCCTGCTTTCAACTTGTCTTATTAATACTCTTTGCTAGTTTAATACTAGCGTGACTGAAGAATACCCATTTAAAACATTGCTGTACATTTGTTAGTGGGATGTAGTGGGAAGTACTAAAATAGAATAGTGAATAGTTTGTTCTTTACTTTAGTTATTCCTTTTCTTGCCACTTTCTAGTCTACTACATTTCAGAGTGCAAATATGAATGCTACTCCACTAGATTGTTCTGATAGCTATGGTTAATTTACAATCTTAGATTCCTGCAAACATACAGGTTAACACAGCTGAAACCATAAATCTATTAGTTGATTGACAGCAAATAAATCAGCGACTATTTTGAGGGTTAAAGACCTTTTTCATGCAATGGTTTGTGTTTGTTCATTAAACAATGAGAAAAAACCTATAATGGTCTATTGTATTTAGTAGTATAGTGGGAATTTTCCACTTTTTTCGACTTCTTTTGCACTCAGCAGTAGCATTTGTAATTTCTGTAATCAGGCTAACTGGTGAGATTTTAAATAAATATCTAAACATGCTCCTAAAGAGTCAAACTAAGGAACCTGTCATAGCTGAGCTGCAGGTGTTCCTCTGAACCACTGGAGGACTCTGTCACACTGGAACATGGAGGTGTAATTCCTGATCCGGTACAACATAGTCGTTGTAGCCCTGATTTGATCACAGCTATCACCAAAAGGACAGATTTCCCAGCATGTTTCTATTGCTTTTCTTTGTACACATGTGTCTCTCAAATTTAAACATGGCCTGATTTCACTTCCACTGCATACAAGGGATGTTTTGTTATAAATAATAGAAAAACTAATCTGTAAATAAATCAAAAATCCACGTATATTAATACTTTATTTACTGCATGAATGTTGAAGTTTTACCTTTTTATACTAGACTTTTATAAAAACTTAAAGTAACTCTAGGTGGTAGAAACACACACACTTACCAAACGTTATATGATTCATCCTCTGGGTACCATCACAGGTGTTCTTTTTATAAAATACAGGTGAAATTACTGAAATTACTATGGTGGTCTTTATCTATCAGTTTATTTAAACATATCTAACTCATTTTGTACTGAAGCTTCTCCTGTTTAATTAATGTTTTGTCATCTCAGGTCAGTGATAAGAGAGTTTCCAGACTTCACGGGCTGCTGGAGAACCTGAACGGACAGCTGCGCCTCAAACCGGTACGTCTTCACACTGAAAATAATCAATAACAACAATAAACACACCACTGCTTCTGCCTGTTTCACTCGTTTCACTTGTAGTTTAATGGTTATTACAAAGGCTTGGTTTTTAAAGATCAATTATGTTAATGTCGCAGAAATCACCGCCTCGTGTCTTAATTATTTATAATGTATTTTATTGTTTGAGATCAGTTTCTTTAATGGCTGCATAATGCAAACATGTGAAACACTACAGATAATGTTTAGAGTAATCTGAAATCTGTGCTTTCTAAGACTGATGCCCTCCAAGAAATACTGACTATATAAAACTAGCAATGCATGTAATGACACTAGCTAGGGCTACATTACATTACATGTTACTCTTACATACTCAATACTGTGGGCAATCCCCACAGGAGCAATTTGGGGTGAAGTGTCTCAGGGACACAACGACATGCTGACTGCAGTGGGGTTTGAACCTGTGCTCCACTGCGCCACACGCCTCCCTACAACTAACCATATTTTTAATTATCCATTAAAGGTAGGGTAGGTAAGAATGGAGAAACCAGCTCGAGTGCGCTAGAATTTGAAAGTACACAACCGAAAAGATTCTGCCCCTTCCTTCAGACTTCCTTACAGAGCCCCTCCTCCAACACACACGAACGCGCACATGACCAATGAGGGCACGAGATAAGTTTGTGCACAGATGGAAGGCTGACAGGCAGGTAGGCCATCCAGTTAATTTAGCCGGGCCGGCTCAGATGATTGGTCGTGCTTTTTACAGTACTACGGCTTCCACAGATGACATTTTTGTTATGGATTTTTTGTCAAAGCACTTAGAGATAGATATTCATTGCTATCGGGATGTTAAGAGCATTCCATGGAATATAACAAAAAGTGTATCTCGAGCCGGTTTCTCAAACTTACCTACCCCACCTTTAATGTGTTGATTATTTAATCGATTATTCAATTTAATTTGGTTGATAAAATGTCAGAAAATGCTGGATAACTCCCATAGCAGTTTCTCAAAGAACAAAGTGAAGTCTTAAGATGCAGAAAATAATATTTAATAGTTATATAAAAAAGAGAAAAGCAGGAAATCTCCATATTTGAGAGGCTGCCGTTCTGAATGAAAACAAATCTGGCTATTATTTTTTAACTATCCATTTGTCAACAAATATTAGTGCTCCAGTTGACAACACTTCCGTGTTTATTTATGTGTTTAGCGCACTAGTTTCTGGTGGTGTTATTTGGATTGCATTATTATTATTATTACTCAATGGTGTTTCTAGGATTAAGTTCCCGTATTTCTTTCTTAAAAGAATGAACAGGATTTCATCCGGAAGATAGATGTAGAGGAAGGACCACATTTTGCTGATTCATTCAAGGAAATAAACACACAATCTCTGAATGCACTTCACTTGCTTTCTGTCTTCCCTGTAATGGAAGGAAGTCCCTGCCATAAAGAGGGAATTTGTGTTTCAGCAGTAATGGCTGTCAACGATTGCTGAAAAGTCGCCACTTATTTTTTGTAAACACACGCCTTTGTGTCTTTTTCCATTAAATAAATTCAACGCTCAGATTTGTACCAGGAGGAAGTATTGATTCGTTCGAGTTCACATCGAGGTCTGTTTAGAAAAGATTATTCAGCGTGATATCCCACCGACATCTTCTGATTATCATTTCCTGAATTGACTTTAAGAGGCTGTTAATGCATCAACCCGTCTCAAATTGTGAGTTGAATAGTTATCACTCAACAGTCACAACACTTCAGATGTTTTCTAATTGTGAGCAGAAATCAGTCGATCAATAAATGAGATCTTTTGATCCCAAGCTGGAAAAAAAACTATTCTTCACAGAGCATTAATTTTGGAAGTTATTTATATTTAATACATGTTCTTATACAGATGAATTTCAGTTTATCAGGTTTGTTTTACATGTTATAACATAGGTGCAACAGGGAGGCAACTATTGTAATGTTCTTTGAGGTATTTGAAAGCCTGATCAGCTGAAAGTGTCTCTCCTGTGACATGTCTCCATGCTTTAATGTTCAAAAAGCTCTTTATTTGTTGCCCTCTGTCTGAAACCAGAGCCCAGTCTGCTTCGATTGGTTAGCTGGTCGACTCTGTTGTGATTGGTCAACGTCTTAAAGATGTCCCGCCCCTTAGCCTATCACGTACAATGTGTTGGAGAGCTAGCCAATATGAGCTTGAGTGTTGCATAGTGATGTTACAGAAGTAAACAAAGGAGCCCAATGGAGGCAGTGGGGGGAGTGTGTGGGAGAGAAACCTATATGACACACTACAGGAAAAGGAAAACCCCAAAAGCATAATTTGGACTTTCCTTAACTTCAAATAGTTTTAGTTTAGATAGAAAACCTGCTGGGCTGGAGTTCATTGGTTCATCCTCTCACTGTTTCCCCCCCTCAGACCCACCTGAACCCGTGCTTCGTTCAGTCGTTGCTGTCGGACGACCCTCGCCCTCTGCAGAGAGACGTCTGGTTCCCTCTTCAGGATGGAGATTTATTCTCGCTGATGCCGGGTCAGTTTATCTACAGGGTGGTGGCCGTGGGCGGAGGGGACCGCACTCCCAGGTACTTAAACATCTGAAACACGCTCCTCTCCATGTTAACACATTGTGTTTCAACATCAAGAGATGAATCTTGTTTACTGCGATTTCCCCGTCTTCGTGGGTAATTAAATGGAGACGGAGGAGGCCGCTCTTCACTGCTTGATTACAGTCTTATCTTTTATCTTTGCACAGCAGAGAGAGTGGGGTTCAGTTCAAGTGTTTTGTGTTGAGTCAAATTAAAACCCAGCATTAAGGAGAAGATTGATCCATGCAGTCTTTGAGCTTTTGCAGTCTTTTATCTATGAGGTACCTTCCCCCATGTTCTCCTGAAGATCTCTGCTTGAAGTTTAGATCAAACACACAGGAAGAAGACACTCCAGAAGATGTCAGCGCTGTTCAGACCAGCCTCATCTTAAATTCATGAGAAACTGAAGGTTGTTTCAGAGCAACAGCATTAAGGCTCTCATTTCACATCATCCTTTTTCTCAAGAAAATCTCCGTTAGTTGTTAAAAAGTTTTAAAAGTGGACTTCAAGCTTAATTGTTCAGGCTGAATGTCATTGAATTGGCCACAAACCAGTTTATTGATTTTTATTTGACAGCTGAAACAAGAAGTACATACTGAGATAAATGTACAACATATACTGTGTATATTCAAAGACAAAAGGACAAAACAAAACCAACCCCCTCTCCAGGACACATTAACACACACTTTTACACAAACACACAAATATATACAGCACCTCAGTGTATAAAGGTTATATAAGGTCACTCTGTCTGAAACCCAAACCCAGTCTGCTCTGATTGGTTAGCTGGCCGGCTCTGTTGTGATTGGTCAACCGCAAAGAGATGTCCCGCCCCTTAGCCTATGACTTACAATGTGTTGGAGCGCTAGCCAATAGAAGCGCAAGTGTTACAAATTGATGTCACTTTGTTCCTGAAGTAAAGAAAGGAGTCCAATCGAGGTGTTTCAGGCAGGGGGGGGAGGGGAGAGAAACCTTTGCAGACCATTTACATGCACAACAACCTATACAACACACTACAGGAAGGAAAAAGGAAAACCCCCATGAAGCAAAATAGGGACTCTTTAAACTAGTCTCCTTAGTGTCATTAATTCAGATTGTTGTTGATTCACAAACATGAGGATGAATGTTTGATTTAAATTATTCTTTTCTTCCCGTAGGAACAGTCAGATGTTTGAAGAAGCAGAAAAAGAAGAAGAGGAGAAGCGATTTGTTTCTCCTGAGCCAGATGTTGAACCCCCTCATGCTGTTGGACAGTCTCTTCCTCAGGAGGAGCCGACACCAGCAGCTCCGTTAGAACAGCAGGAAGTCGACAAAAGAAGTTTAACAAAGGTTTGTTCAAATCACATCAAAGTCTTTAGCAGAACAGGAAGTTTAGAAATTGTCTATATTTTTTTAATGCTTAATTTATAGAGATGTTATACCATTTGTCAGACAAGACATGAACATATGCTACCATCTCAAGGTAAGTATATGAAAGGAAAACAAGTAGAATTGGAACGGAACAAGAAATTCATTTCAATTATAGGCAATAAATATATTAAAATCATGTTCCAGAAGTAAACAAACAGGTCCCAGGTTTGCTTTATATTCCTTAATGAATCAGTTAAGGGTGCAACTGTTAGATGTTCCTCATCAAGTTTTTGATCAATTGCTTTTTATGATGAACGGTTACATTTCTTACATTTTAATTGAATAAAACACCTAGCTAATGGAGAGGATGAGCAAATGGTTTCTGAAAGTGAGGGGGAGAGAGACATCTAGATCCTAAAGTGTATCTGAAGGAGAGGGAATAATAAAACAGCCTTTTTATTTTGTCAAAACCACAACATGTAGTCGCTGTGTTGTGTTGTGGGGATGAAAGAACAACACTTAGCCGCGGCATTAGAGGAAAATTATAGACAACCACGGCCAAAACAAACTTCTCCTCCATTTCCTAGAGTGAAATAACCAGGGATTTCTGAAAAGTTCCAAGACGATCAACTAGAAATGCTCATAGCGGCACAAAAACAGTTTTAGTCTAATATCTTAAAAGAGTTCAGACACTGAGGTTGTCAAAATACACGGATTTACTTTGACGCTAACAACATCTGTAATCTCTGCTCTCTATTTCTATTCCTACTTGTCTTAAACTGAGACTAACTGTGGCTTTGGTCTGAAGGTCACATTGTTTATAATGACGGACCAAAGCTCTGCTGTGCTCCACTAAAGATCATTTGTGTGGAAAGAAGGAATCACATTTTTCTAGATAATCTTTAATAACTATGAGATCAATGTTTTCAGATAGTTTTCAGTCTCTGATGATAAACACACAGTTCACTGATGTTAAGTGCTTTCTGTTTTCCCTCTATAAAGGGAGATTCTGCACAACCAAAAGAAGAAGAAGAAGACAAACAAAATGTCGTCTCTCCGTCTGTAACCAGGACAAGAGTTTTACCCGCCTGGATGATGGCGGCAGCAGCAGCTTCACAAAGCCCCTCCTCCTCCTCCTACATCCCCAAAGGTAATGAGTTCATGTCTTAAAGGTCACCTATTATGCAAAACCCACTTGTTCACGTCTCTTCTACATCAACATGTGTCCCCTCTGTGGAAAGAGACTCTGAAAGTTTCAGGGGAAAAGATTCTCTCTCTTTTTGTCCTGATCCATTTATATAAAAACCTGTCTGAAAATGAGCTGATCAGATTTTGGCCACTTTATGATGTCATAACGATTTTGTGTCTTGTGTAACCATTAGCCAATCAGCAACCAAGGTAACCCCCCCCCCTTTATCACCTTAATCTCCTCCTAGAGCACTATTGTGTTCTTTTTAACCAAATCTCTCTCAGAGGGGAGTGGCTCCTTATTTTCATCTAAAGTAACAGACAGAGAATCAGCACTTTGGAAACAGAGGGGATTATGGGTAATGCTGCAATGACCTGTTTGGTGTTTCAGCCAATCAGAGACATGTTCTGTATATATCTGAGACCTGTAATATATTGATGAAAAGCAGTATAATAGGAGACCTTTAAGGACTTATTTCTTCATGTGTCTGTCCTCATTTTGAATACTTCAACCTGAACCAGCTAGATCTGTGAGTGTATCCTTAGATCAATAAAGTTTACTTTCTTCTTCAAGCACTTGAAATGTCTTAAATGTCCGGAGCTTTAACAATAATTTTAAGGATATAAGATTATGTATATTTCTTGTCCAGTCTTTTCCATTTTGGAGCGTACTATTGATGTTTGATTGAAGTTTACTCAGAAACCCAGACACAGAAACGTATTGATTTGTTGAATCAGGCCCTTAACATGAGAAATTAAAAGGTTTTATTTATTACGGAGACCTTGACAGTCTTGAAAGGTGCCTTTTATAAATACAATTATTTATAAAGGCACCTTTCACCTAGCGGCTGAAATATGTTACAGCATTACTACGTCGAACACTGTTCCAATATAAATATTTTGTATATCAATATTTTAATAAGGTAGGACACTGGTTAATCATATTGTAGCATGTTCAAGTAACCAAGGGATATAGTAGTTATCAAATAAGTATAAGGTGTGCACAGTTATGATACGTTTTACAGTTATGTAATGCTCTGTTGTTGGGGGGAGAGACCGCCCCTTCCATATGAGTGTGTGTGTACGGCGGGCATGAGACGGGACGAGTTGTGTTCGTATGTGGAAAAGTCATATTCAGTGCGGTGAGCGCTGGCTTCATTGCTACTGTATCTGTAGCATTCCACAAAATAGTTGGGACTGTGTACTGACGTCAGTAAAAAAGGTTTCCCCCCCCAATTATTATTATTATTACTTATATTTAAAAAGCTGAAAATGTCAAATCAAGTTAAATCAAATTAAATAATATCAAGTAGCTCCTATTATTAATCAGAGCAGACTGCACTTCAATAAACAGGCAGACATTGTAGCTTTTGCTTTCTTGTGATAACTCATCTCATAATCTCTCACAGAATAATTGACTTGTGACCTGGAGATAACGCAGGTCTACAGAGGATTTAGAAGACTGTCAGGCATTATTTAAAAAGCCTCAAAATACCTTGTTTTAAAACACTTGTTCTTTGGTACGTCTTCAGCTCTAATCCCAGTGTCTGAGGGAATGAGGGTCTGTTTCCAGGTGATGTTGTCCAGGTGCACCTGAAAAAAAGCAGACCATCATTGACCTTAAATAACATCTAATCCAGTCTGAGGCGTCCCTTAATCATGATGACTACTGTGATATATATTTGTTTTTTTTACCTTTGTTTATTGTTAACAGCATACTAGTTATTCTATCAGAGCATGTATCAAAAGTAGGTCAACAATTCTTCACTTTATAGAAAAATAGGTAGAGTAACATTGTTAATACTGCTTGACACCAGGGCAAACACAATCCCACACAGACAGAAGAAACAGACAAACAGACAGGCAAAAACAGACAAACAGACAGACATACAAAAACAAACATAGAAAAACAGACAAACATACAAACAGACATAGAAAAACAGACAAACATACATACAGACATCGAAAAACAGACAAACAGATGCACAAAAACAGGCAAACAGACAAAAACAAACAGACAGACAGACATACAAAAACAGACAAACAGACAAACAAAGGTACAAAAACAGGCAAACAGACAAAAACAAACAGAAAAACAGACATAGAAAAACAGACAAAAACAAACAGACAGACAGACATACAAAAACAGACAAACAGACATACAAAAAAAAGGAATAATAAATAAATAGAAAACCAGTCAGCTAACACAAAAATGTCAATAATAAACATAAATGTCAGTACGGCACCTCCTCCCCAAATGTATTTGAGGAGCGACTGCTGTGATATTTAATGAAGTGATATAAACAAGAGACTGAACATGAGAGCAACATAGCAGCTAACCTTTCTCTGTATATTACAATGATCTTTGATGACTAAAGGAGTTAAAAGAGCACAGTGTAGATCCTCCTCTCCCCTGAGTGTCTGCTGCTGTAATATTTACTCTGAAGGAAAGCAGACGCTCCGTGACTTCTTCTCTGCCTCCATTACTGCGTCCATCCGCTCTGCGCTGCACTTAAAGAGATGAGTGTTCCTGGGAAAAGTGCAAAGATGGAAAAGATCCAGTTTCCTAAGGAGAAACTCGTGCTACTCTCAGTTTAGAAATATCAGTCTGCTTTCTTTCACTGAGACTTTTTCACTGATGTGCTCAAATCTAGAGTTTGACTTCGTTGAAACATGTTGGCTGTGATGGAAAGTAATTAAGTGCCTTTTCTCATGTACTTTGATTCAATACAAGTTTGTGTACTTGCTTAATTTTTTCGAGTCATTCTAGTTATTTACTTAATTTCATACCGACTTACTGACTTTAGTTGGTTAGTTAGTTGCTTACTTTCTTACTTATCTACTAACCTACTATATTACTGACTTTCTTACTTACGGTAGTTATTTACCTACAAGTAGTTACTTACTTACCTACTAACGTACTAACTTACTTACTTACTTAAGTACTGACTGACCCACTTGCTTGGTCAGTTAGTTCGTTACTTACTTGCTTAAGTACTGACTGACCTACTTACTTAGTCAGTTAGTTAGTTAGTTAGTTAGTTAGTTAATTACTTACTTATGGCGCTTTTCCACTGCAGGGCCTAGCACGGCTTAGTACGGTATGGTTAGGCCTTGGTTGGCCAGGCTCACTTTATGCTGTGTTTCCATTACAGTTTACCAACTGGGGTAGTAACTATAGTAACGCAGTGTAGGCAGGGCGATCGGCTGTTCGGCGGGCGGAGCAACGTTGCGTAAAACTGCGACTGTGACGTCATCTTCAATGCGAACCACAAAACCAAAACATCAACCGTTAGCTGTTAGCCCTCAGAGCTCACAGCTCCTCATATCTGTTCATAAACTAGACAAAAGTTAAACAAGTACAAACCACAGACTTTCTGTGTCATAGCGAATACAGTCGCTGTTTTGTTTTTTGTCTTTATAGGCCGTTGTTGTGAGAATATACAACGTTAGCTTAGCCTGATCGATCCGATCTCCATTCAGAAAACACGCATTTTAAAAGGTTTTTCGCCCGCCGTCTTGTCTGCAGACCGTTATCAGTATGTTGTTACTTTGGTATCATTTTGAAACGTGTATTACAATTAAGTCACGGTAAAATATGTTCATTTTGTTGTAGTTGTAGCTAGGGCTGCTCGATTATGGCAAAAATCATAATCCCGATTATTTGGGTCAATAATTGATATTGCGATTATTAAAAACGATTATCCATTTACTTTGAAAACATCCATTTTTTGGAGAATTTTTTTTTTAACAGTAGGTTTTTAACAGTTGATTGCCCTGAACTTTAAGTAGAATTCAACTAAAAAAATTAATTTAAAAAAGTAATTAAAAAAAAGTAATAATACAAAAATAATCGTTTTATTTAGATTACGTTGTTTTCGTAATCGTTGCAAGACATAATCGTAATTGCGATTTAAAATACGATTTAATTGAGCAGCCCTAGTTGTAGCCCCCTTGCCAGCGATTCTCTCTGACCATTCAGCAGTCGAGACTGTTTACGTCACTAGGTTAGCATACTCATCCCGGTTGTTGGCCCGGTAAGAACCTCGATTTTGGAGGGCCAGAAAAAAGGTGAAAAAGTGGCCCTGAGCTGGAACTACCCCGAGTGGAAAAGCAAAAACAAGCGGGCCCGTGCTACGTGCTGCAGTGGAAAAGCGCCATTAGAGACTGACTTACTTTCTTGTTTGCCTACTTACCTACTAAATTACTGACTTACTTACTTACTAACTTACTTAAGTACTTACTAACCACCTTACTTAGTCAGTTAGTAAGTTACTCTACTTTCTTATTTACCTACTTGCCTACTAAATTAGGTACTTAGTTAGTTAGCTACTTATCTACTAACTCACTGAAGTACTTACTGACTTACTCACTTACTTACCGGTACTTATTTACCTACTTACCTACTATATTACTTAGTTACTTAGCTACCTATTTTAAAAGCTTTAAAAAGCTTTGTCTTTTATTATGTCTTGTGATCTCTTCACAAAATGAGTGTTGAGTTGTGTGTGGAAGTGTAAACAATTTCACCAGAGGACATTTATCCTGTTCAATATTGTTTTACATATTCAGTATTTCACAATATTCAAAGATTAGAGACAAGTCTTTGATAAAAGATTAAAAAAGATAAAGTTAAAAACAGATGTATTGGTTATTGTACTCCTATCGACGTTGTTTGTTGCTGTTTTTAACATCAAAGGCCGCTACATTTTTTGTGCATTTCTGTGAAAAACAAGTTAATCAAAAACAACTTTCATATTTTCTCCCTCCATTTACGTTCAATCAGCTTTAAAGAGAAGTAAAGGACCTTCTTCCAGCTCTAAAGGACCTTCAACCAGCACTAAAGGACCTTCAACCAGCACTAAAGGACCTTCAACCAGCACTAAAGGACCTTCAACCAGCACTAAAGGACCTTCAACCAGCTCTAAAGCAGCAAAACAGGCCACGCCCACCAAGACCTCCTCATCTGAAGAGGAGCTCAGCGAGGAAGAAATGCCGAAGAAGAGAAGGAGGAAGATGAGTGATGAAGAGCAGGAAGCTACTCAGTCTAAAACAGTTGAGTTATTAGCGAGTACATGTGATTATTGATGTTTTTTTACTGCACTTTGTGTTTGTTTGATCCCATTAATGTATTAATTGTTCATCCAAATAAGACTTACTCTCAGTCTTGATCTACCTTATATGCTTTACACTTCACAAGGGACAATACGTTTACGTCTTTGTCCGTTCTCAGGATGTTCCTTCAGAGCAGCCTTCAGGTCGTCTTCAGAGCGAACCCAACAGATCTGGGATCAGCGACGAGTCTGACGGCTTCCCTATGGAGGAGGACGAGGAGGAAGGAGGAGCAGGAACATCTGCAGCAAACACCGAAACACAGACGAGTAAAATCAGTCAATCTGAGAACGAGGAGAAGGAGATGAAGAATGGACGACAGCAGACTAAACGAGCAGATGCCAGACTCAGGACGCCGTGTCCGTACGGGAAGAACTGCTACAGGTAAACTGAGAATCAACACAACAGCTGAGCTTCTTTAGAGCCCAAACAGAGAGTTTTTCTTTGATGTGAGAAGGGGATAAACATGAAACAAGGAACAAATGAAATAAAGCTTCTCTGAGATCTCTCTCTGCTTTTAGCCTCGAGAGATCCTGCGTCTTCAAGATAAGATAAAGACTCGTCCAAAAACATAACGGCTAAAAAGGAATTCTGTTTTCTCAAAGTAAACCACAAAGTAAAGAAAATAATCTCACGGATTAACATTTTAAAGCTCCTAAACTAACGACGTTCCCTTTTAATTGGTGGGGAATCAGTCAAATCGTTGTCATTCACAGGATGACGAATCAGCTAAGTGTAGAGTCAACCAAATCCCCCCAAAAAGTACACATCTCAAGTTTTTTAATTGTCATTTTTTCAAAGCTTTGGCCCTAAAAATCTGACCTTAATCGTGACAAAATAAACACAAAACTGTCTTCATGGATAAGATAAGATAAGAGGTACTTTATTGATTCAAAATTGGGACATTTTTGCGTTGCAGCATAAAAAACAACAAAACAAGGCATTGCACGTACGTAGAAATTAAAGAGTAGACATAAACAATACTAAAATGTAAACATCTCGAGATACAATTAAAACAGCATTAAAAAGTAGAAAATATACACAAATCGATCAACTCTGAAAATAAAACACTAGTGAAGGGCTTTAGACACAAAATAACATTTATCAAATATTTTTGATAATTTATGTTATTGTTACTATTATTATTGTCTTGTGGTTTTTGCAACTTATAGATATAGAGAGATAATATATATATGGAGAATATATTCCATAAATATCTCTAGAAATGCTAATTCAAATTTTTTACACGACCTGTTTGCCGTGACTTTCTTAAAAAATAAGTGCTCCATATTTGAAGGAAAACACAAATGGTCATCCTCGAATTGGACGGCTGAACCTTGTATGTCAGCCTCTGCCTCCGTATGAATGTGTGTGAATGCTGACTTGTATATAATAATAATAATAATAATAATATATGACACTTGTATAGCACTTTTCTAGAAACTCATAGACGCTTGTGTACAGCACTTTGAGGGGTTGTGAAGACTGGAACAAAGCTATATGAATGCAATCTATTTACCACCATACAGTATGTAACTCTAAAGGAACATTTTCCCCCAGTTTGTGCTTTAAATTCTCCAAAATGTCCAGTATTTGGTCCTTTTTTAATAAAAATGCACATCCTGTAACCAGGGACACGCAGCAGATTGGAAACATGCTGTTCAAATGTTCAATGTGCAGACTCTCCATTATGTTTCGGAAGACCTCTCATCACCTTCCTGTTTGTTTCTGCAGGAAGAACCCGATGCATTTCCAGGAGAGCAGTCACCCCGGGGACACCGATTACGAGGAGGATGAGGAAGAGGAGGAAGATGAGACGCAGGAGGAAGACTTACCCGAGTGTCCTTTTGGCACCGACTGCTACAGGTGAGATATAACAGCATGGACTATAGAAGGAGGGATTGAAAGGCATGATGGTGATGATGCCATTTAAGCCAGAATTAAATAAATAAATACATAAATAATTAAATAAATACATATACGTATATATATAAATATGCCTATGAAATAAATTCTGAAATAAATAAATGAGGCAATAAATATGTATACATTTACATTTAAATACACGTTTATTTATTTCAAGAGACTTTTATTTCATAATGACACATTTATCACAATTGCAATAAAGAGTTAAAATAATTGCAATTCAGTACATTTTTCCACATGTGCAACCCTACTCTGGAGGATGTGTTTCAGAGTAAAACACACACACGTCCCACACACACACACTCACACACGTCCCACAGACACACACACTCACACATACACACGCATAGCCGCGGGAAGTCATTTTACTCAGGGGGTGCTCGTGATTTGTTAACGGGGGGGCATAGCCTCGCTGCGGGGACACATTGGACCTCTGTCGTCCGTCAGTGCAACTTCAATGATGTCGTTTCAAAACACATTAAGGGGCGGTGCCGGCCGTTCTGTGATTCTCCAGATTCTAGGGGGTGCACCCCTACTTCCCGCAGCTATGCACACATGTCCCACACACACACACGTCACACACACACACACACACACACACACGCACGCACACACACACACACACACGCACACACACACGCATACACACACTTTCCATGTATTTGTAGAACATTTAGTTAACCCTAATCCGCAACAATAGGCTAAAAAAATGCATTAAAAACATCCGTCGGTTTCACAATGACTTTTTAATGAGAGAAAAAGTAATTTATTTTTGCCATAGTACTTCTTTTAAGAAAAAAACGTGACGCTGACTTTGCCTTTTTGTTCCCTGACAGGAAAAATCCTCTTCACAGGAAAGAATACAAACACACAAAGAAGCCAGGTAGGATGTTTCACCGTCTTTATTCTTTTAAAATCAAATTGAATAAATTAGTCTGCTCTGGACTAACATAATACATTTTAATAGCAAAAATATTTCTCCATGCAAGGTGATGAAAGCTTCTTTAAAAGTCATTATCTCAGGTATTATACACATGTGTAAGCCTTTAAAATGGCTTAGTTATTTAACATATTCACTTTTTGTAGTATATTAGGTAATTTTAATGAATAATAGGGCAGACATGTTTGAATATGATTCATTTGTTTGTTTGATCGTAAGATTCTGCTCATCTTCAGGTTCATATCAGTATGTAGTGTCTCTCCTGGGACATGTCTCCATGCTTTAATGTTCAAAAAGCTCTTTATTGTTCTCATACTGTCTGTGCTGCAGCACCTCTTTTCACCCTCTGTCTGAAACCAGAGCCAAGTATGCTCCAATTGGTTAGCTGGCCGGCTCTGTTTTGATTGGTCAACCATTAGAGATGTCCCGCCCCTTAGCCTAAATAATTGCGATCACAATTTATCCCACTAATCATCTAAATGTCCTTGAAACTCTGAATATGTCACTATGGCACATACTGGGATCACTGTGCCAAAGAAACTATTGTTTTTATTGCATTGGAAAAATTATTTTATTGAAAAATCAAAATAAAACAAACTTAAAGGTCACCTATCATGCTATTTTTAGGCAATAGCAAAAGTGTCAGATATATAAAAATATATAAAAAACATGTCAATGAAGGTGTTTTGCTCAAAATACCAAACAGATCACCCATTCTAGCCATGCCTCATATCCCTCCATTTAACTTCCTGTTTCAAAAGTACTGATTTCAAAATTGATAAATAAAAAAGGAGGGGGATGACCTCATGCGGGACCCGGCAGCTACTGTCTAAACCAGTGGTTCCCAACCTGGGGAGCGCCCCTCAGGTTTGAGGCCAAATATCATATTTAGACTATTTCAATACATGATTGTCACTAAAAGCCTTGTCTCTACATTACAATAAAATATAAAAAATAATTGATTAATTAATTTTAATAACAATTCAAGTTAGTAGCTTTTAAAGGCATAAAAAGACAGAAATGTATAATTCTTTCTTTAATAGAAATGTTTCTTCTTCCGGTAAAGTTTCCAAACCAGGCTTATTTGGATAAGCGCATTTTTAAAACATAGTCATCGTTCATGCCGGTTTCAGTTGGATTATTTGTCACAGTTGCTCCGATCAGATCGGTCTCCTCCATTTTGTAGATTATTTACGACTTTTGAATCCACATAAACACATCGGCAAAATCCGGTTTACTTTGAGCATGTGTTTTAAACGGTTTAATCCCTTTGTGAATTCTTTCCACTTCCGCCGTCCTTTAATTTCTTCATACAGCGGGAATCCAAATGAATGAATCCTGAGTCCAATAACCATCAAAGTCACTCCAATAGTGCTCCTTAATTACGCTTTCATCCTCCTTTAACAAAATACTTCACATTCATCTAGTTTGTGACGGTAGTTGTATCATTTTTGAGACTTTTAAACTTTAATTACCGCTGCTGCCCCCTTGTGTGTGTGGGGGGAGGGGGGGGGGGGGGGCGCAACTTCCAACAGGAGTCATTTGGGGGGGTTCTTGGGAAAAAAGGTTGGGAACCCCTGGTCTAAACTAAATACTGCCGTGATGAAACGCCATATCATGGATTATCAAGGATTATCTCTGAAACCGTATGGAGCTCAAAGGCTTTCTCTCTTGCCGGTTATACCACAAGGTGAGTTCCTTTTTATTTCCTGCTTCTTCACACACATGCTCTCCAGTACAGGTTAGCTCTGAGTGTTAGCGATGCTAATATAAATAACGACCATATTACATCCAAAACAGTCGGGCATTGTTTCTGATAGCAACGTTTCTGATAGGGCCGTGGGTCCACATTTCAGATATTACGTCATATCGGACTCAAATCTGGATCAGCTCCGTTGTAGCCCCGTGTTTAGAGATTTGGGCACGGAGGAAAAGAGATAGGGTTTTATTTTCTGACGCTGCGTGAGTTCCCCGACACACCGGGGACACATCTTTATATATAAAAGACATCAAAAAGTGCATTTTGCATGATAGGTCCCCTTTAAATAAGGTCGTCATAGATCATGAGGTGAGGAGTCTGTTCTTTCTTAAAGTTAAAAAACAAATCTGGCCTCTTTTCCCACTTTTCTATCATGATTTGAACTTGAAAGCGAGCTCAGGATTTCCACAATTATCCCAATAATGGAAACTCATCACAATCTACTTATTGTGAGTGTTTATTATTGCGACGTACATCGGTAGAATGATATACTGAACTGATTGTGCACGTCTTTAAAAACACAAAATGACAGCTATTAAAAGTAAAAAATAAAAGCAATTTACCTCTCTGAAAGGGATTAGCAACCGATTCACAGCCTGAAGAAGAAGAGGCATCACAGGGTCCCCCCCCCCCCCCCCCCCCACACACACACACACACACACACACACGCACACCAAATCTGATCAGGATATATAAACTCACAGTGGCCCATTGATTTTTTTTGTTAGCAGCCTTTATAATGTAATCAAGAGCCTTTTCGAACATACCCCCCCCCCCTTTTCTGACCCCTCAAACACAAACACACACACACACACACACACACACACACACACACACACACACACACACATACACACACACACACACACACACACACAAACACACACACACACACACACACACACACACACACACACACACACACACACACACACACACACACACACACACACACACACACACACACACACACACACCATTGACTAACCAAACCTCTCTCCACTGATTGGAAGCGTGTCTCTCCTCGGCAGCATTTGCATTTTGAGGCCTTCAGTTGACATTTACTTAACGCTTATTTACGGACGAGTCCCTCGACAATCTCTCGTGATTTAAGACGCCGCCGTGTCTCAACCTCAAGAGACCGTAAAAATGACGCCTCCTTTTCTTTCTTTCTTCCACACTGCTGTCCTTTCACCGATACAGAAGCAAATATGTTGATGACTACTGATGGAAATGCAGTAGAAATCTAAATTATACATCTACATTTTGACATTTAGCTATAGCAGGGATGTCATTAGGGGCCCTGTTGGTCTATTATGAAGGTTATTATTAAAACTAGAAAGCCATTAGTGAGAGCAAACCTCTGCCTCGGCTGCACATCCTCATTCCTTCTTTTAATGAACAAATAATGGGTTTTCTGCATTAAAACACACACTTACGTTTAAACAATAATTAGATGAGGTCTAAATAGGACAGGCTCCAGTATGTGCAGAACTCGGCTGCCAGGGTGCTCACTCACACCAAGCCCTGGCAGCACATCACCCCCACCCTCATCCACCTCCACTGGCTCCCAGTCAAGCACCGTATCACATATAAACTCCTTCTTCTGACCTACAAATGCCTCCATGCCCTCGCCCCCCAATACCTGTCTGACCTTCTCCGCCACCACACTCCATCCCGGAGGCTCTGATCGTCTGGACAGGATCTCCTCTCTACCCCCCGCACCAGGTTGCGGACTTTCGGTGACAGAGCTTTCAGTGTAGCATCCCCCACCCTCTGGAACTCTCTCCCCCCCGAAATCCGCAGCGCCCCAACCTTGGGCACTTTCAAAAAAGCCCTCAAAACGCACCTTTTCACCAAGGCTTTCCCCACTATATAGTTAGTTTGATAGGTTTATTTTTATTTTTCCGCTACTTGCTTGCCCCCCCCCTCCCTGACCTGTCTGCCTCTTTTCCCCTACTCCCCCCCCCCTGCCCGACTTGTGAAGCGACCTTGGGTTTCGTGAAAGGCGCTATATAAATATTATGTATTGTTATTATTAAATATCATGAACAAATTATAAAAATTATAAAAATGTTCAAAAGTGCTCCCTTGAAAAATGTAATTTGGTTCATCGATTCGATAATAATACATATCTTTGAAAGTCAAAGTCAGCTTTATTGTCAAAATGTCTACATGTGTTATACATACAGAAATCTCGAGATACCGTTTCCCACAGTGTGACATATATACATAAAACAAAATACAAAAAGGGCCTAGATAAACGGGGTATACAACTAAGTAATAGTTTAATAAGTGCTGGTTAATAATATATTTAAAAACACAGAACATGAATTCACATTAATGCAAGATTTGTTTGTGCAAAATAGAAACATTTTCAAAGTACAGTTTCACTGCAGTAGCAGCGGAGATGGGTAGAAAGGTGACTGGTGCTGGATGAGGGAAGGTTGTGTGTGTGGTGGGGGGTGGGGGGTTAGAGTCCAGGACCATTTGGGGCAGGGGGGAACGGTGAGAGGCAGGGTGGAGAGGTCAGGGGAGAGATGTCAGAGAGGGAGAGAGAGGCATTTCGGGGTCTTACCCGGAAAAAGAAATGTCTCAAATGTAAAAAGAAGAAGAAGATGAAGAAGACATACAACATAGAGTTACAATTTAAAAAAAAAAAAAAAAGAAGAAAAATATGCACATAAATAAGTAGTTCATTATTTGATAGAGCGAATTTAAAACAATATAAATTAATCTAAAATATGTAGCTGGACATGTCCAATTGTCAAAAGGTTTTAACAGTAAGTGAAAAAGCTGGTTACTCATTATATTTTACAAGGAAACATTAAAGATGGTTCTAATAGCAATGCTAAAATGCTGATGTTTAGCAAGTCAAATACTGTCTGTTAGGTTAGCTTGGTAGTATGCTAATGTGCTAATTAGCAGTCAATGCACAGTACAGCAGAGGCTGATGGGAACACCATTTCTTCTGCAGGTTTTCAGTCAAAAAAATGTTGAAAATCCCCACAGGAGCAATTTGGGGTGAAGTGTCTCAGGGACACAACGACATGCTGACTGCAGAGGGGTTTGAACCTGTGACCCCCTGGTCCGAACACCAACGCACTAGCCCACTGCGCCACACAAAATGGATGATTTCACAATGCTAGCTGTCTACAAAGTCATTACTCTGTTAAATGATTCAGTCCATGGCTTAAAGAAAAGTGAATTTGATGACAAGTAGTGGCAGTTCCTCAACCAAAAACCTTATTTTAAAAACTGAAATGTCAAACTCCCCCCCCCCCCTTTCTCTGTCTGTATTTTCTATTCTTTCTACCTAAAGTAAAACATAAAGTTCTGCTGAATTCAAAATGAACTTCAGGAACAGCGGCAGATGAAAGAAACACATTTCTCTTGTTGCACTTTAAGCCTTTTTGTGTTTCCTCCCCGTGTGACTCACTCACTCTGATAATGCTTTTACAGCTCGCTCTACCCGCACCGTCCACAAAAAGGTCGGCGGTGGTGAGGATGATGATGATGATGAAGAGGACGAGTACGACGACAGCTTCATCGATGACGAAAGCGAGGATGCGGGCGATGACTCAGACTACACACCTCCTGTTTCTGACGACAGCGGTAAGGAGGACATCAAGGAGTTACAGAAGGAGGCAAAGACCTTCATGAAGACGAGGAAATAAATACACAACGTCTTGATTTTTGTTGTTTGTTTGTTTTTTATCTGAACCAGACAGATAAAGTTCTAAATACAGATATTAATGTAAAGTGTCCCCAAAAATGCTTGTGTTTGGATCTGATCTTCACTTTTAATAAAATGCAATTTATGTTAGTGTTGAGTTTATAGAATCTGGTCCCAACTGACCTGTGGCAATCCAACAGAAAGCCGTCCTTAAAACCATTATTTCTCCTTTTTAAATCTTAGCCTGTATTCTGTCCTCAACATCAGAATCGAACAAGAACACAAATCAGATGTTTTATCAGCTCAGATGTGATGTAATCTAAGCCAGTGTTTTTCAAAGTAGGGGCCCCGACCCCCCGGGGGCCGCCAGGGGGGTCACTCAAAGTTTGAGGGAAACAGGATTTGTTTGTCTTTTTAAGTTTGTTTTTTTCTTAATGTTATTAATAACTGCATATCTACCAATCTATGTGTCCTTTGATGCCAATCTTGTCATATTTTTTGTTTTTGAATCACACGACCGCCCTTCAAGCCAATCAGAATCGAGCTGCCGCTACTGCGAGTGAAAATCTGCTCAGCTTTTGGAGCAAGTGAGAGCTAGTGAATGTTTCGCTCTGCAGCTGGATGAGAGCACGGATGTAGCAAATGTCGCAACAGGGGGGTCCCCGCCAGAGGATAATGCTATATGGGGGTCCTCGGCATGGCAAAGTTTGGGAACCCCTGAAAGCCATGCATTCAGAAACGTTGATATGTGAGACTATCAAAACCCTGAGGTCATTCTTCAGGTGATGCGTTTATGTCTTCCTCTTGCTCTCTTTGTCTTTATTTTTGTTTTCCTTCTTCCCAAAAGTAGAACATTAGAGAGCTGATTTCAAAAAGCACTTATCTACGTCCACAGGTCTCATCTATAAGGGGAAAACCATCCAAAAGCTGTCTTTGAAACCAAATGCTCTCCCCCATATCTCAGTTTTTAGCACCTTTTAATTATCCTGTTTTCTGTCCCTAACACCACATTTAACAAGAACACAAATCAAGGGTTAATAAGCTCAGAAATCTTGTGTAAATCAATTAATTTAGTCGTTTATACAACTAGCAAAACAACCTAATACAGCCTCGATCCTAAGCATTTTATACTCACACATTATGTCAAAAAATATCTTTCAAAAGTCATTTTAAAATGCACTCTGTGTCTCCACAGTGCTCACGTAGTAGCTGAAAACTGTCCCTAAGCTGACCCTGAAACCCAATGTTCTCCCTAAACCATTAGCTTTTAGCAACTATAATTACTCTGTGTACTGTCCTCAACGTTAGCATCTAACCTGAACCTGACCCTGAAGTCACTCAGCTTCAGAAATCCTTTTATTTTGTCCCATTTCTTCTGAGTGGACGCGTAACCTCTTTGAAGCAATTAAAAATGAGTGGCGTATGTTTCCCTCGGTGGAACAACAACCTAAGGCCATGCAGCTGTCGTCATATTGGCCTCAAACTAAACAGTGGATTAATACAAGTTTATGCCTGAAAAAGATCCCTCTTGCAGCTTTAAATCTATGTTTAATTAATAAATGTTTGAAGTGAAATACACAAGTTAAGGGCAAACTACTAACTGTTCTTTCTAAAGCACTGAAAACGCTATAAAGATTTGGTTTTGTCCATTTTAATTGTATTTGTATAAGGTTTGTTATTTTGTTTAAGTGTTTTTCTCAGTTGAAGCTCCATCTCTTCCTGTCTGGGATTGATTTTACTTGTGTAAATATGTACAATTACGGAGTAGATCTCTTATAATTGTTACTTAGTATGTTCTTATCCTTATTGAATACATTTATTGAAAACAAAAAAAGTCTTTCCTGTTTTGTTTTCTATTTCATCGTGATGTTAAACAGAAATGAATCACCAGATGTTTTGACTTGCCTTCCATCACACTCAGTTATTAGATTAATCAGCAAGGAAAATATGCACTTTACACAAAAGATAGTCACTCAGAGAATATCAGGTCATTCTGATGTAGAGTTTCAAAATAAAACATCTTTGATTATCTCATATATGAGCTAACGTCCCTCTATCTTTACATATGAATATATAAAAAACTGTCCATAATCAAAGACACATTTCACTTCAGGGGGATAGCAGACCACCTTAAATATTCACTCAGAGAATATCAGGTCATTCTGATGTACAGTTTCAAAGTAAAAGATCTTTGAAGTCTCATATATGAGCTAACGTCCCTCTATTCTATAGCTTTATTTGTTCCTTGAAAGCCAAATCATTTTCTTTCAAAATGATGCAATAATGTGTTCATCTCTTTCATGTTAAAGCTGGTAAAGGTGGAGCTAATTGAAATTACTCTAATTTTCTGGGTAGCTTAACCTATAGTGAAATATACTTCTGAAGAAATTGTAAACAGGACTCGGAGAGCTGGAGCTTTGATGGCAAACACTGACGGTTTGTTTGGAGCTTCGGCCGGAGAATTCACAAGACTAGTCACGGGACCATACGGGTTGAGATGCCACAATTAATTCCGAAGCACTCTTCTGTAGTTCAAAGTGTGAACTAGTTCAGAGTAGGGCTGCTCAATTAATCGTATTTTAATCGCAATTACGATTATGGCTTGCAACGATTACGAAAACAACGTAATCGAAATAAAACGATTATCTTTTTATTATTACTTTTTTTTTTTTTTTTTTTTTCAGTTGAATTATACTTAAAGTTCAGGGCAATCAACTGTTAAAAACATACTGTTCAAAACATTTTTCTCCAATAAATTGATGTTTTCAAAGCAAATGGATAATCGTTTTTAATAATCGTGATATCAATTATTGACCCAAATAATCGAGATTATGATTTTTGCCATAATCGAGCAGCCCTAGTTCAGAGTGTAATAATCAACATCCTTCATCAGCGAGACTAAACAAATATGGACCCTGAATCTAACTAGAGCTGTCGTCCATAGGAAAGAATGTGCGCCAGGGAACCTACATTCCTAAAAAGAAGGGCTGCTAGATGTCCCTGAACAGTAAACTATCTCATGGCAGCTTGTGCTCCGTCATAAGCTGGCATCAACAATGCGCCCAAGCTTCCCCTGCTTAAGAGAGATAGCAGCAATACCCAAGGAAGTAGAACTTATGCCATGGGAAAGGAGACAGTGAGAAGAGAAAATGATGAACTGTGTCAAAGGTTGAATACCTAAGCAAATTATTCCCCAACAATAATAATAATAATCCATTCTATTTAGAGGCGCTTTTCAAATCACCCAAGGACACCTTACAATTCCTAAAAAACATATTAATGAATATTATTTTATATAATAAAGAGTAGGGGATAGATGCATCCAGAGAGCGTCACAGAAACGTCACCACATATATTATTAATACACAGGGAGTTAATCCACACACTCAACATCAAACCACTTCCTGTTTCACCTCATTACTTCCTGCTGGAGAAACAACAACTCATTATATTTACTCATTACAAACAAACATCAGTAAAGGCCATGACTCTGCGAATTAGCTGATGGGTGTTGAAATGTTTCTTTATTCGTTTGGAAAATGTTCCCTTTTTTTAATCCACAATTTACCATCTCGGATCAGCTGGAAAATGCTTCGCCAGGCAGTGAAAACGGAGCTGTTTTACTCGATGAAAATCATGGCAAAATGACTTTTTAGAGATTTGTGACGACACAGAATAAAGCTGCAAACATATAATGATCTTAGAGAATATGACGCATTGCTGTAGATAGAAATACCCAACTTTATATAAAGGAGTTCAAATGAACACAATCATAAACATCTACAGTAATAACATGTAACGTACACATTAAAACAGCAGTGATATTAATCCCAAAACATCAAGCAATAAAACACTGACAGGCAAGCTATGCACACCTTTACTAACATGTATTGTAAATGCAGGACTTTTACATGTAGGAGAGTATTTTCAAAATGTCTTATTACTTTCACAGGTCTGGTTATTTCTTCCACTGCTGCTATCACCGAGAACAATTAAAAAGAAACCTCTCCAAATGTTACGGGTCTAAATTTGAGACCTAAAAACATTATTTATTTACATTACTTAGCTAAGGGGGAATTTCAGGTTTGAAATACAATGAAATCAGATGCAGTAGAATCCAAACTGAGAGTTAACGTGATTATAAACGCCTTATCAATATTTGTCATTATATTATTTGTATCATTATTGTATACATTAAATAATAAACCCCCCACTTGTGGCTGCAGCCGTGCATTCACATCATGTTGCTCTAAATCACATGTGTCAAACTCAAGGCCCGGGGGCCAAATCAGGCCCTTGGTGGATTTAATTTCGGCCCGCAGGATAATTTCTAATTTCTATTAGATCTGGCCCGTCGGTATATTGCACGCACCTTCACTCAATCCTGAGGGTTTCCTCAGCTCAGAGCCTGACCCCAAACATTGATGAACTTGCACCCAAGATGAGATGCCAAGTATCTGCTTGAGCTAGCATCACAGAGCAGCACACTGAGTTTACATGGATGTTTCCATTGACTGAGGAAAATCTGCAGATAGAGCCATAAGAAATGAATGCAACTGATTATTTAATGTTTAATGTTGTTTTTTTAGGCAATAATTTAAACTTTGTTAGTTCCAGGTTTAATATGTGCAATAAGTTCATTTTAATACGTTTTGCGATAAACATTGAACCAGTCCGGCCTTCGACCAGTACCGATTTTTTTATTTTGACCCACTGTGTATTTGAGTGTGACACCCCTGGGCTAAATCAACAGGACAACAACGTGATTTCTTGAAGAGGCTGTTTCCTTATTTGTTGAATCGTTGTGGTCGTGCTTCCCTGTGATTGGCTCGGCTGTGATGACGCCACTGATGTGATTGGCTGAGAGAGTCTTTATTAATAAACAACACACCTTCTGATATATATTCTCTATATATATATCTCAGTCAGCAGCGTCTACTCTCTGCTATACTCGTAAATAAATCAAAAATAACATCAATCAACAATAACTGTTATGCGACGCACATTTCTCAGCAAAAAACGTCTAACGCATGAACTCTCCTAAAGCATTCATCTGGTTGCATCTTTAGAACTTATTTAACTTATTATCTTAATAGTTATAGTTAATTGTGTTTCACTGTATAATATTGAACCTTACATAATGTTTCTTTCACCTGCACTATTTTATTCAAATTAATCGTACTGTTTCATTTCAACTATTTTTATTTTGGTATTATTATTATTTTGTCGTCTTATGTCCTTATATAATATGATGGAATGTTGGAGGACTCAATTTTAATATCACACCGGTGTTTACTGGAACCTTTTAGCTTGAAGCAAAACCTACGCTTAAATCTAGTATTTCTACAAACTGTGCACAGCTCTTCTGAAACAGAACTTCTCACACGTTACCTTGCACAGCATCTGGATTCTTGCAATATCACAACATCACACCTATCTTGCTTCAACTAATGCGTTTGTAAATGGACCAATCAGCGTCCTCCATGCCTGTGAGGATCTATAGAGCAGCAATTGTTTTTGTGTGACGCAACACAGAGAGGCGGCTGTTCCTTCAAAACAACAGTGATGGTATTTATTAATTGAAGGAAGAACAAAGAATGGCACTGAAGGCTTTCCTCGATGAAAAAGACGGTTTTTAATCTTCTCCTAGTGGACTTTCTCAAGAGTTTGACTGACAATGAATTCATCCAATCACCTGCCAAGTATTTTTTACTTGAGTGCCTTTTCCAAACAGTTTCTAATGACATCTCAGATGCTTTTGTACTTGAAAGTGCCTCCATCTTGAATGATCCCATGTTGGCGCTTCTTTGATGAGATTCTGGATGTTTAAGCAGATCTTGTGCTTATTTAATTGCTCTTTTTACAGTTTTATTATTATTATGCTGCTGTGTTTATTGTATTTTTGTAACTTTGGCACAACAATTTCCTTCGGGATAAATAAAATCCTATCACATCTCATCCAGTGTGCTGTTAAAACAGTCCTATATTTGACGTCCTATGTCCTATATTTTGACTTCAGCCTCCCTCCCTCCGTGTCGTCCGTCACTCGGAGAGACAAAGTCCGTGTCTCGGTTTCGACCGAAGACTTTGCCGGAACAAAAGTCACCAGCCTCAGGGGGAACTTCCCCGCCTTCTTCAGGCGCTTGGTGTTTTTTCGTACGCTCATAAAGCAGAGGGTGTTGATGACCCCGTTGCTCATCGCGAGGCACTCGATGATGTAGAAGACCACTAAGGAGTTCTTGTCCCTGGATATAAGGGTGGGGTAAAAGTCCCTCAGTAGGGCGTAACCGTAATATGGCGCCCAACAAAGGACGTAGGCGACCAGCACCAGAACCAGAACCACCACCGTCCTCCGTCGACTCTGCAGCCGCTTCTGGATCTGCTGCGTCTGGAAACCGGGAACATCTTTGAACCAAAGCTCCCTGGAGATCTGGATGTAGCAGACGGCCATGACGGTGACCGGGACCATGAACTCCAGGGCGAAGATGAGCAGGAAGTAGGAGCGGTAGTAAAGCTGCTGGTCCACGGTCCAGATCTGAGCGCAGAAGGTCTTGTGGGAACGACCCTCCTTGTGGGGGTACTTGGTCTCAGAGAACATCAAGGCGGAGGGGATGGAGATGAAGATGGGGACGATCCAGACGGTCAGGATCACGCAGTACGCCGTCTGGTGCTTCATACGAGGCCTCAGTGGGTAGAGGATGGCCATGTACCTGCAGACAGGAAGAGAGACACACACTGAGATCCAGAGATGGCAAAAGTACACACACCCTTTCCTCAAGTAGAAGTACAGATACTCGTATTTAAAAATACTCTGGTAAAAGTAGAAGTACTGACTAAACTTCTTTACTCAAGTAAAAGTAAAGAGGCTTTGAAATGTACTTCAGTAAAAAGTACCCATAACTACCAGCTGTTTTAAAGAGTACCTGACCTCCCTTTATATTAATAGAACAATAATGTCATTGTTAGCTAATGAATGTTTCCATGCTGAATAACGGCAACATGACAACGTTTTCATTGGTCCCTCTTCTTTAGAGAAGACCAGGAAATGATGGATACATGGATCGTGTTCAAATCAATAGGCACGCAATGACTCTAAATAATAATGATCAGGCCACCAAACACACATTCAGACTAAAGGAACCAGCCTGTTTGGAAAATGAGAGAAGTAGAAAGTACAGGTATTTGGGTTCAAAATGTAAGAAGTAGAAAGTTCAGGTATTTGAGTTCAACATGTAAGAAGTAAAAGTAAAAAGTCGTCGTAAGTAGTGGAGTAAAGATGGCCATGTACCTGCACACAGGAAGAGAGAAACGCACTGAATCAAACCTGAAATTCCACTATGTAAAGTAATGCAAATAAATAATATTTTTCTGAATCAAACACTCCGAAGGACCAACTGAAGCACATGGGGTGTGTTCGGCCTGACCTGGAAATGTGAGGTATTTTTCCACTTTACTTTTAGGCATTGAAGACACGTACACAAGTTTTTGTAAATATAGCTTTTGTATGCAGTTAGGTATTTTGTTTACTACCTCACAATATTTAAGTTCACTGACAATAGAGGTTTAGTAAAACTCTAAAAAGACTATGACTCCTTATTAGATGAATGAAGCAACATGACATTCAGTGGTGGTATAAATTGTTAAAATAAAACAGGAAATTATACACACACAAAACTAAAATCATGACATAAACATACCCATGAACAGAAAATACCCCTGAATACCCATGCACCTGTGGAGAAGGTTGTAGAAGTGAGAAGTTAAAAGAATAGCTTTGCTAAAGCTAAACATAGCCTGATGATTTCAGCTTGATCGAGCCGTTATTGTGCACCGAAACAGGAACCTGTTCCTTTTGAAGTCTGCACACATCTTGATGCTGAGTTTCCAGTTTATTTTACCAGTGACTGCTGTATTGAACGTATTGAACGTATTGAACTGTTGCTGACAGTCTCTTTCAGTCTGACTTCACCACTACAGCTTTTCTCTACATACAAAACAAACCATTTATACATAATAACAGCTATTTGTAAACAGGACTTTCTGAAACCTAAAAGCTTGAAATACTTTTCAAACCAAGAGGATCCTTTCAGACATCTGGCTGTACACAAGCACGATTTTGTGGCAGGACATAACAGACTTTTGAATGGTTATTGTTTGATACCATCATCATTTCCTAAAGCACGAGACCCTCTAAGACTACTAAGATATCCAGAAAATAATCATTTAAAAGAATTCACATTTGAGAAGCTGGAACCAGAGCACAATTCTTATAATTAAATGGTCCTTAAAAGAAATGCTAACCAACCAATTAACTCATTGTTTCAGCCTTGGTAATCATTTAATAATCTAAAATGTATCAACATCTCCAGTAGCTTAAGTAATTATACCTTTCTCAAGAGGTTTTTCAGGGCTGTTTTCCACTTTGAGAGGAGACATTTTAATCAAGAAGCTGACGTAAGTGTTGCAAACAGCTGGAGCCTCACTTTGGGAACTGACCAGAAAAACTATAATTTGTTGATTTGATGGATTAAGCTGTATATTAGCTGCACACTTGATGCACAGATGGGACACAATGAGACCCAGTGGAAGATGTTCAGCTGGTCTACAGACTAACGAGGGAAACTGGAACCACTGTGACTGTCCCGGATAAACAGAGATTATCCATCTTCCCTCCCTGCACATTCTGTTTATAGATGACGGAGGTTGTCAGCATTGATAAATAGAACATGGAGGGCTGCTTGTCATAAAGTCTCAGCGTCTGCCGATGATGGATCTGGTTCAGGAGCTGAGAGAAGGCCCTGAAGATGCTTTTATTGTAGGCAAACGTAAATCATCAAAAGAGATCTGTTCTATGTGGAGCAATCATTAAATTGCCTATTTTTCTGGCAATAAAGGTTCTGAACTTAAGCCAAAGAGGTGTCTGTCCTTTTGTACTTCGCTGCAGACTGCTTGACACTCTGTAAGGCCCCTGTCACACTGTCCCGAAATTGACACCCGGTGGACACACGATTAAGGAAATGTTCAAATTCGGCTCTGATCGTAACAACATCGGGCCATTCGTGAGGGCATCTTAAGCCATCGCATGACCGCCGGTGGAGTTTCTTAGGCTCCGGCAGCAACTTCGTGAGCGGCAACTTCGTAAGGCACTCGTGAGGGCATCTTGTCAAATCGTGAGGGCATCTTGTTATCATCGGTGCCATCGGGCATTCGCCCTCACTCTGATCGGGGCGAATTCCCGATGGCACCGATGATAACAAGATGCTCTCACGATGGCCTTACGAAGGGCAAAATTGACACACGAATTCAACACGAAAATGAACCTTCGCAAGGTCCTTCGGCAATTTTTTTTTGGGGGGGGGGTTACCTTGGTTGGATATTGGCTAATGGTTACACAAGCCAAAATCTGATCATCTCATTTTCAGACAGGTTTTCATATAAATGGATCAGGACAAAAAGAGAGAGCATCTTTTTTCCTGAAACTTTCAGAGTCTCTTTACACAGAGGGGACACATGTTGATGTAGAAGAGACATGAAGAAGAGGAGACACATGTTGATGTAGAAGAGACATGAAGAAGAGGGGACACATGTTGATGTAGAAGAGACATGAACAATTAGATTTTGCATAATAGCTCCCCTTTAAACTCCATGATGAAGGTGCAGTTGTCTCACCTGTCCACAGCGATGGCCAGCAGAGCGTTAGTGGATACGTAGAGGGAGACGGTGCGCAGGTAGTTGGTGGCGGCGCAGAGAAGAAGCCCGTGATCCCAGGACAGCTGCTTCACCACGTAGTAGTCGAGCAGAAACGGGCAACAAACGGTCGCCACCAACACGTCCGAAACAGCCAGGTTAGCGATCAACAGGTTGGTGAGATTTCGGAGCTGCTTGTAGCGAGCGAGGCTGGCGATGAAGAGACAGTTTCCCACGCCACAAACCAACATGATGCCGACCAGAACCACCGCGATGACGATGGTGGCCACGAAGAAGGCTCGGCCCTGGGTGGTGTCCGGGATCTCGTCCAGAGGAATCTCGTAGTCCAGGACGTCGCCAGACAGGAAGTAGTCCGGTAGACCCAAGCTGCTGTTGGTCCTGTTGTCCATTTTGATTTAGGTCAACATGCTGAGGTGGGAATGTCTGCAGGAAAGTGCATCATTAAAAATCATAAAATAAAAAATCAGTAACGCAGAATAAACAGCAAGCGTAAAAGCATATTAATCAAAAAAGCAACAACTACATGATGACTTTTCTATTGTACTCCTAGATCAAATAAATCTACTGTTCCACGGTCAAGAATGAACTTCTAATCTCAGCTTTTAAAGAGGACATATTCTGCTCATTTTCTGGTTCATATCAGTATGTAGTGGGACATGTCTCCATGCTTCAATGTTCAAAAAGCTCTTTATTCCTCTCATACTGCCTGTGCTGCAGCACCTCTTTTCACCCTCTGTCTGAAACCAGAGCCCAGTCTGCTCTGATTGGTTAGCTGGCCGGCTCTGTTGGGATTGGTCAACGGCTTAGAGATGTCCCGCCCCTTAGCCTATCACGTACAATGTGTTGGAGCGCTATCCAATAGAAGCGCGAGTGTTACATGGTGATGTCACTATGTTCCAGAAATAGAGTCCAATGGAAACATTTCAGCAAGGGAGGAGAAACTCACTTTTTAGCCTTTGCAGGCTATTTACATGCACAAAAACCTACATAACACACTACAGGAAAGAAAAAAACAGCATCTTGAACAAAAATGAACACCAGGAGATAACAAAGGATTAACGATAGAGAGTTATTTTTGTTTGCGAGTTGAATGGGAAGATTATTTGGCTCTTGTGCGTCAGTGAAAACATTACTGCTTGACTTTCTGTAAATCACACCGGCACCGACTCTGACACTTTTACCGTAAAGACTCTAGATACAGTGTTGGACACACAGAGAGCTGTTTGGCCGCTCAGTGTGACTCCAGACCTCTGACGGCTTTGACTCACGTGTTTCGTAGTTTTGCTGATGGTGTTGCTAGGTTACAGTGTTCATGTGTAGTCCTCTTGTTAGATTTGTCCGCAGGTCGGGGAATGTCTCAGCTCTGACATCTGAAAGAATCTTTTACTGCCCGACACAAGAGGTTTGTTTACCAAGATTTATCAAGGAATTAAAGTCAAGCAAAGTTATTAAATCCACACTGTCAAATCACTCTGTCATAAGCAAAAGTCATGCATTGGAAATCTGTTTTAAGGAAGATTTTGTAGTGACAGTTAAAGTCGCTTATTTGTACAGCTAATGGAAGTATTAATTCATACCTGCTGTAGAGATATTAAATAATATTAGATTATATTAGATCAAAACAGGGGATCCTTAATCAATTTGACCAGACTATGGAAGTGTTTTATTGACCAATTAATAGATGAAGGGATAAAAAATATTAAGATTCATGACTCATATTAAAGAGGACCTATTATGCATTTTGGGGTTTAGTTTTTTTTGCATGTAAATGGTCTTTAAAGCCTAAAATCCCTGTGTTCCCTACAGAGGGACTTTCTGTCCACACTCCCCCCCCCGATTGAAACACCTCCATAGAGAGGCGAAGTCCCTCCCTTTCCGGGGGACCTCCATGGGACCTTATTTCGGAAAAATCATGTATTGAAGTCAATGGAGAGAGAAAGATTATCTTTTGATCCCGTTTGAATTGTGCAACGAATTACACATATGATGTTTGTCAATTTAAAAGATAATTTTGCAAGTCAAAAAAAGAGAAATGTGTCGTAAAACTGTGAAGTAACGCATTTGTTTGTGTGAAGCGCTCAATGAACTACAACTCTGGTCTTGCATACATCACCAACACCAAGACGGCCGTCACGTTAGCACATTTCACCTCTTTCTTTCAGAATGAAGTGAAAAGTATTAAAAGAGGTGAAAATCACTACAAGTCTGGCCATGTTGAGAACTGTACAGACACGAAAGGGGAGTTAGTCGGTTCCGTAAGAGTCAGCATGTGGGACCGGCTTTACAAGGTTTCGGTGAGTAACATGAGTGTAATGTGTAACGTTAATGTACGCGACTCTGGGATTTGTAGTCTTTCTAGTTTCGTATTTTTCATAGTCTTATATTTCAACAGTTTTAAGACAAACTGTGGCTTTTTTGACATGGAAATGATTTTTTAAGATTGACAAACATCATATGTGTAATTCATGGCACAATTCAAACGGGATCGAAAGATACGTTTTCTCTCTCCATTTACTTCAATACATAATATTTCCGAAATAAGGTCCCATGAACCGGAAGTAGCTGGGCGTGACTTCGCCACTCTTTGGATTCCTTTGTTTTCTTCCAGAACATAGTGATATCACTATACACTCGCGAGCATTGTACTTGATAGGCTAAGGGGACGGACATCTTTAAGTGGTTGACCAATCACAACAGAGCCGGCCAGCTAACCAATCAGAGCAGACTGGGCTCTGGTTTCAGACCGAGGGTGAAAAGAGGTGCTGCAGCACGAGAAATGAGAAAGTATGAGAAAAATAAAGACCTTTTTAAACATTAAAGCATGGAGACATGTCAAAGTAGAGACACTGCATGCTGATATGAACCTGAAAATGAAAATAATATGTCCTCTTTAAAAATATTAATGATCACATTGACAAAGTTGACATAAAAGATAATTGTTTAATCATGATTTATAATACATTCCCCAACGATATAAATTGTAACTCAACATGTTTTCTACCAGAAACAAATTAAAAACACTTAAAATGACATGATATTGTTACGTTTCTGAGAATAAAGTACGATCTAATGAAATGTGAATGCCATTTTTCAATACTTGATAATTTAATTTGTTTCATCATTAAACTAATATTACATCTGCTTATGACTTGACATGACGTGAGTTTCACTGTAGAAACTATACCTAATTATGTCTTAATTGTGATAATAAGAAACTCATAATAATACAATATTTAATTTGATCTGAAAATATGTTTTACTTGAGGTGTTTCCAAATCTCTCTACGACCCGTTAAGGTCCCCTGGCAATCTCGTCAGGTATAAAAATAAGATATGAAACAAACATCAATATAAGAAGTGGATGAGATCCGGGAGGGAAACTTATAAATACTTCAAATTACAATATTAATCTAAACAAAATATTCCTGCAGGAATCACGTGCTGAACCATGTCAAATTAAGGTTAATTATGGACATCCATTTGCGTCTTTATAAATATCAAATCACCTTTAGAACGAACAGAACGTTTTTCGGTCTAAATCTACGTTTAAATAAAAAAAAACATGCAGGTTTCTCCGTGATCCTCCAACTGACCTCACACATCATTAATTGAAAGCCTAATTAAATTAAATCACACAATTGAATACATAAAAGGGCGAGCTGTCTGAACACTAAGGTTTAATTTAAATAAAGGAGATAATATTCTCGGATACAGACCTGGAGCTGCTTCTCCGCGCGCTCTGATGGAGTGAATGACAGAAAGATCGCGAGGCGCGTTAACGTCATCTAGCCAACCAACACGCACACATAGGGACTCGCGCAAGGTGATCAATAAAGCCGATTTAGTGAAAGAAACAAACCAACATCTCATCAAAAATTCAGAATTTCCCTACGGGGATGATTAAAGCTCCATCTTGTCATTAAACATGACTGATTATAAATACTTACAGTTTATACGGCTGAAACGATTTGTTTTATTCAATCAAGCCACTTTAAAGATGACTATAGGGAGCAATTCGATGTTTTAAGTCATTTATCAAGTCAAACATCTCATTATCTAGTTCACAGATGTGAGGGTTTGCCGCTCTTCCTTTTGAATAATGTCAAACTTGTAATGTGTTATAATATTGAGTTTGGACCGTTGGTTGGAAAATCAAATATTGTTAAAGTGTCACTTTGGTCTCTTAATTATTATTCCTAAATTAGCTCCACGTCAACAGACTACCACAGTCAAATCCTTTTATTTTTTTTATAAATGCACGAGTAATAATAATCTGATGTTACAAAATACAACAGGAGGGACACTTATTATACTTTTTATGTGAATGTTCCTGATTATACTCACATAAACACCTAGGCATAGTGCTGACATCTGCTCCTGTGATAGCTCCTGCTACAGTAGGTATTTTTGCCATTATGACACACACACACACACACACACACACACACACACACACACACACAACAATTAATAGAGTGCCTCAAATATGTCTCATCCATTTGGACACGTCGTCTTCCAAATTGCTCAACAGGAAAATAACAATGCGCCTCGCTGCAGATATGACATCTTGACAGCTCTTCAGCTTGTGGGGTCATTAGAGGTCATGCATTTAATGTACAAATGCTAAAAATGCCTCCACGTATTCCATTCAACATGCCCTCATTATTACCCGAGGTCAGATTAGAGCAGGAGTAAATGATGAGAAGGAGCTCGGCAACATTTCTGGTCCATGTCACATTCAGGATTTGAAGAGTTAACATCTTCAAGACGTACACAGACACCGTACAGTCCAATTAAAACAGGATGTTTGTATGACAGAAATGACTTCAGAACAAGTGACATTCAAAACCCTTTCTTCAGTAAAAGTATGAAGAATGATCAGCAAAATGTTCCTCGGAAAATACTTCCTTTTGCAGTCAAATATTTCCCATCAGTGTTTCACTTTTATTATTCTGGATTAATATTCCTGCTACAATCATGTGTATGTCGCATACTACTGCGGTAGAAGATTATATTATAGTAATTTTTACTCATTCAGTTTGAAAAATGTTGTTTTTTGGAGGTTTTCACTTTCCTGTAGTATTATAGGCGTTTGTGGCTAAGGGGCGGGACATCTCTAAGCGGTTGACCAATCACAACAGAGCCGGCCAGATAATCAATCAGAGCAGACTGGGCTCTGGTTTCAGACAGAGGGTGAAAAGAGGTGCTGCAGCACAGGCAGTATGAGAAAAATAAAGAGCTTTTTGAACATTAAAGGAAGGAGACATGTAGAGACACTACATACTGATATACACCTGAACATCAGCAGGAGAGGACTCTTTAAAGTAGAGACACTACATACTGATATACACCTGAACATCAGCAGGAGAGGACTCTTTAAAGTAGAGACACTACATACTGATATACACCTGAACATCAGCAGGAGAGGACTCTTTAAAGTAGAGACACTACATACTGATATACACCTGAACATGAGCAGGAGAGGACTCTTTAAAGTAGAGACACTACATACTGATATACACCTGAACATCAGCAGGAGAGGACTCTTTAAAGTAGAGACACTACATACTGATATACACCTGAACATCAGCAGGAGAGGACTCTTTAAAGTAGAGACACTAAATACTGATATACACCTGAACATCAGCAGGAGAGGACTCTTTAAAGTAGAGACACTACATACTGATATACACCTGGAAATGTGCAGAATATGTCCTAGCAAAATGCATGTTACATCTGCATGCCGTTTTATGGATAATCAAAAGCACCAAGGCAATAACATGAAGAAAGTAGTGCTCAGTCTGACCTTTCAGAGTTGTGTTTCTTTTAAGCTGTCCCGTTAATGGGGAAGAAACACATGTAGATTGTATATTTGCATTGCCGTTGTATCTCATGATTAATATCAAAAGTTGAAGGTGTTCTTGCTCTCAGCCCATAAATACATTGATAATGAAAATCCAGGAATAAAACACATCTAAAAACAACATATGTAAAAGCCTTTTATTTTACAAAAAAAGATGTAGGCCAGTGATCATTCGCCTGACCTCAACAACGACAATTTACCCAACAAAAAGTAATAATAGAAAAAAAAGAAAAAAGGAGGAGATGTACGATTTACAGAAATAAAAACGAACGGACAGAAAGGGACCCCCATCCCCCCCCCCCCACAGAGTCTCTGCATCCCTGGATTAAACTCCGGGGATCTATTTCTTGGCGTACGTGATCTTCATGGCGCAGGTGGCTGTGATCCTGAAGCCCTGCAGCGCGTCTTTAGCCACGCCCGCCTGGTTTTCACTCTCAAACTCCACGAAGGAGATGTCGTGTTTCCCCGGGACGAGTCGCACCTCTTTGAAACCGGGAAATCTGCAGAGGAAGAAAAACACCGTCAGCACACACACAATAAATGTCTGACAAGCTGCTGTTACGAGACAGGCCTACTCATCATTCCCAAGGTCAGAAACCAAATGAGCAGAAGCAGCTCTCAGGTTTTATTAGGGCAGTCACTCTTCCCCGGGAGAATGGCACGGCAGTAAAAAGGCAAAGAAAGTGGCTACATGCATGTCAGTAAGAACCAGCAGTGCCTCAGTCAAAGCTAATCGATGAAACATTAAAGCTGTACTCATTTGCTTTAGGTGTGGTGAAAAAGATGTCTCACAGGAGTGATAGAAGGCAGACTCCACTGTAGAACAGATAGAGCTCTGATAGCAGCAGAGATAATACACTGTGGAAAGCACATTATAGAGAGAGGGGAATCACAGAGGCTCTCCGTGACAGCTGCTGTGTCGGAAAATTGTCCGACTTCATGCCAATAATTCAGAAATTATGTAATAATAATAAAGTATAAAACCCTCTGATTTATCTTACCAGTTTGTCAAACATGTCTTTATTACAACACCACATGTTTATTTGATTTATCTCCCCCCCAATATATAACTAAATACTAATGTTGTTAACTTGTGATTGGTCAGGAGTCATTGCTTATTATTTTTAAATCGATGGACACCACTTTTTTTATGCTCCAAGGATGTGGAGTAAAGATGAAGTAAAAAAAAAAAAAATGTATTTGCTTTTCCAGAGGTCATTCAACAACATAGTATTAGTATACCTCTCCACCTCTTGCAGCAACAATTGGAATATCCAATGTCAATGTTTACTGTTTCCATCTCTTTCATGATTTGTCTTCTTTTCTGTTTAGGTCATTTAAATGTCCATGTTTGTTAATGCCTATTTAAAGCACGTTGCCTTTCTAAACTAACCGTAACCTTAAAACACAGACAGACTCTTTCTGTAAAGCCACACGCCTGGCAGTGAACTCACTGGTTGAACAGCATGGAGAGCATCATCTCATTGGTCTCTTCAGGCAGGTTGTTGAGGAACAGGATGTAGTTTGGAGGATTATCCGCCACCTGAGAACACAAGAGAGATCGTGTGTTCGGGGTGCGGAACAGATCAACTAAACATAGGGAAGATTTCCATTTATAACATTCACTTTTTCTGTCATGGAATAGTGGATTAGGACCGACTTGGGACTCAGGCCCCGTTTACACCGAGACGAAAACGAACCTTAGTCAATAACAATTCACAAAAGACACTTCAGAAATGATATGCAGCTTTAAAAATAACGCAAATGTCACATTTCAAAAATAATCTTTGCACACAGACTGCAAAATCAGACGAGGCTCAAACTGTTTAAATGGGTGAAAAAGTTGCCGAAATAGCGTCAGTAATAAGTTCTCAATTGGCGACAAAACTCAAATTACAGTTTCAGTTATAAAGTGTCAACTAGTCCAACATTTCTCTGCTTTATTTCAACAATAGTCTAACATGATCCTGGATTATTTGTTCAAACTCAAATAAGCCGATTAGCTTGTGTTCCTGTCAGCTTACCTGTGCTGAACCGGAGTGTGGAGGAGAGGTTGATCCCTGCAAACAAGAAACAAACAACAGTCAAACACATGAAGACTAGTGTCAGTTTTGGGTTTGCGTGCATAGAAGAATAGCTAGATAGATAACATGTTTAGATAACATAAAGAATAACTTTCAGAACAAGGAATAATACTCTAAAATCTGAAACGACAGAAATTAGCCACCTAACACTTACGAGTCAACGGATCTGTAAAACTGAGTTTCTCCACAAAGAGTCATGCAAAAAGAACCACTCATACGTTTTTGGGAAATAAGTCAATCAGCTTGAAAAACAGGGTTCATGCACTTTTTCACCAATGTTTTTCTTTTCAATGACTTCTCCATGACCTTTACCTAATTTTCCATGTCCAAAAAAATAACTCTTTCTCAGCGGTACCACTGAAAATGGTTTATTTTAACATGGAACAGGAAAATAAGGTCTGAAACATGTTGTGCCCGTCTAAAACAAATCAAATAGGCTCACTAACTTCTACACGCTAAAGCAACTCAAATCTCTCACCAGCAAAATACCTCGTCAGTTAAAAGCCATTTTACGTTTCATTACGATACAGTATTTATTACCATTATAGTATCACTATTTCGGCCATTAGATAAAATATAAATGATATTTGATGCAACTTTAGTTAAATTACCATGACTTTTACAAAACTTTGGGAAAAATATTGTTTTCCACAACTTTTCCAGGACCTGGAATTTGCATGACTTTTCCAGGTTTTTAACATCTGAAACATCATCATGGGTTAGAAAATAGTCATAAAAACAGGGGATTGTTTTTGAATTGATCATTAAGTTTGACAACTACCGACTGGAAGCACATTTCTCATAGGGTAACTAAAGCAGTGACGTTGGTAAGAAGTCATATTTTGGATAATGTAGCCACGGGACGTTGGTAAGAAGTCATATTTTAAGATAGATAATGTAGCCACGTGACGTTGGTAAGAAGTCATATTTTAAGATAGATAATGTGGCCACGTGACTTTGGTAAGAAGTCATATTTTAAGATAGATAATGTGGCCACGTGACGTTGGTAAGAAGTCATATTTTAAGATTGATAATGAGGCTACGTGACGTTGGTAAGAAGTCATATTTTAAGATAGATAATGTAGCCACGGGACGTTGGTAAGAAGTCATATTTTAAGATAGATAATGTGGCCACGTGACGTTGGTAAGAAGTCATATTTTAAGATAGATAATGTGGCCACGTGACATTGGTAAGAAGTCATATTTTAAGATAGATAATGTGGCCACGTGACATTGGTAAGAAGTCATATTTTAAGATAGATAATGTAGCCACGTGACGTTGGTAAGAAGTCATATTTTAAGATAATGTAGCCAGATCTTCTCATCAGAAAGTTATTACAGATGGGCAGCAGTTCAAAGTCTTCTGCAAAGGTTCACCTCCTCCTCCAAACTATTTCCTGGAATTGCAGAGTGTGGGCTGATTATTGTTCTCTCGTGTTTATACTGCTATCTAACGTCGCCTGATTTATTCTGCAGAGAGGTGACTGATCCCAAACACTCTGACGTGCACACGAAAAAATAACGAGAAACAAACAGCTTTTTGGAAACATTTCTTCCAGTTGTCTCTCGTGTCCCTTGTTTTTTGTATTACAGTCATCAATCTCCCTGCTAAGTGACTAATGTGTGAAGTTCGGTGATCCAGCTTTCATCAGTTCCCAGCTGCGGAGGAACAGCGCGTCTCGTGGGTGGAGGGCTGGTGGAGTTTTTGTATCTGACCTTAAATAGCTTTGTGTTATGAAGCCGGGTAAAACAAAAGTTTTCCATATTTGTTTACGGCTTGTAAATACACTGCACAACTCTTCCCCAAGAAGACCCTGAATTTTACGAGCTATAGATTTGATATTTTATCTCTAAAAGGATCACTATCAATTTCTGATGCCGCTCATGATATTCACTAAGTATCCAAAATGTGCTCCACGTTGTCGAATTACTTTTCTCTACTTTTTACCCAAGTAACATTTTGAATTAAGTAGTTTTACTTCTAGTGTTATTAGTACTTTAACTGAGGTAAAGGATCTTCTCCCGTCACTCCTGACTTGCTGCTCTTCTTGAAATATTTGAAAACAAAACTCAATCCCGCTTTAAAATAAATAAAAGCGTGACTTACTGCCGGTTTCTTTAGCATGCTGGTTGGTGGCTCCTGAGGCTTCTTCTTCTTGTCCTTCTTTTTATCCTTGTCGCCAAACGTGCCTCTCGCCTTGGCGATGACCTCTGAGTCTGTCTTTGCGTACTGTATCCTCTGGAAAGCAAAATAAATCCAGTCAATAAAGTCCAGAGCCCTTTCAGAGCGGGGAAACATGTCAAGGGTTCTGATACCTTATACATTCTTGCAGCTGTTGTAGCAACATGCACTCAACTTTGTTATGTTTCATTAAAGGCCCCCTATTATACTGTTCATCATCATTATATTATAGCTCTCAGATATATACAAAACATGTCTCTGAAGTGTTTGGCTCTAAACACCAAACAGATCATTGCAGCATTACCCATAATCCCCTCTGTTTCAGCCCTGTTTCCAAAGTGCTGATTCTCTGTCTGTTACTTTAGATGAAAATAAGGAGCCCCTCCCCACACCCCTCTGAGAGAGGTTTGGTTACAAAGAACACAATGGTGCTCTAGGTGGAGATTCAGGTGATAAGGTGGGGGGGGGGGGGGGGGAGGGGTTACGTTGGTTGGTTATTGGCTAATGGTTACTCAAGCCAACACATCGTTATGACATCATGAAGTGGCCAAAATCTGATCAGCTCATTTTCAGACAGGTTTTTATAGAAATGGATCAGGACAAAAAGAGAGAGAATCTTTGTTCCTGAAACTTTCAGAGTCTCTTTACACAGAGGGGGGGGGGGGGAGACATGTTTTGGATTTTGCATAAGAGGTGACCTTTAAGGTACACAAGAACCATGATAAAGTTGTCTGATCACATATGAAAACATGACTAAATGCAGTCGGAGAGATTATCACTTAAAGAGAGAGAAAACTGGCCATCAGGCGATGTGTGTGAGGACACGGCAAACACAGCATCATTATTCCTACCATGGGTTTGTTGTAGAAGGGGAAGCCCTGAAGTTGCCTCAGTGCGTTGGTGGCGGCGGCGAGCTCTTTGAAGACGACGAAGGCCTGACCCCTCATCTTCGCGGTCTTCATCGCCACGATATCGACGATCTGACCGAACTGAGAGAAGAGCGCGTAGAGCGACCGCTGCATCTCTAAAGGAGGAAGAGGAGAAGAGACAGAGTTTGACACAAAGGCTCATGTGTGACTACAAAAACACAACGATTACATGAGTTTAGTTTTCATAGTCTAGAGATAAAGCTTTAGTGACAATGTCTAGACTTCTTTGCATCAGCATAACATGGTAGATACTTTCATTCGACTCATCATAGATTTTGTAAGTATATATGACACCGAAAAGTAACAAGGAACTTCAGGTTCAAAGTGTCAAAGCACTTCTTTGAGTTTGGTTTTATTTTTGTTTACAGGTTATTATGAATTCACATTTTAAGCCGTAAAGTGAGAATTAGCAGTAACTTACCTTCTTTCTTGACTTTATCATTTATATTGTTGATGTAAATCGTGTGGTTTGGTCGGATATCCATGGTGGTGTCTGACAAAACAGCAGGAGAGGATGTTAAAGTCTGCAAATCCATATCTGAAGCCTAAAAACACTACGGATGAAAGGGGGGAATCTTCCTTCCCTTATTTAACACTATTTTAACAGATACAAAAACAGTACAATTGGAAATGGATTTGGGGAACTGATCAACTTCTTACTGTCACACATACAGTATACCCACATAGTGTAATTTAGACTCTGCATTTAACCCAACCTAGTATAAGGATTCAAGGGGCAAGGAGATAACTCAAGGTGGTCCAAAAAATAAAATAATCTAGTCTTTTTTGTCTAGGATAGTAAGATCTGCACACTCAGTTTCTATGCTGATTTATTCTGTTCTTATTGAAGGGTTGCTCAGAGGGATGTTTGTGTTTTTCTGTCCTTTACATTGTCAGTCTGGTTGAACAGTGTCTTGTTCTCCATGTATAAAACAAAACCATCATACAATTAAAATCAATTTTTAATATGATTTTCTACAACCTAACATCGTGAAAACCATACGAACATAAGGCAGTCCTCTTAAACATCTGATTGTACCAAAATCATCTGTAGTTGCAGAATACTACAGACTTAATGAAACTGTCACCACCAATGCTAATGACATATAAAACATGTCCAGAAAGTCTTAATAAACATGTGTTTTCCTACAAATCACAAATAAGGAGCTGCTGACAGAAGCCATAATACACAACTATCAAAGGTATAGTTTAATTTCCATTTTCAAGAGTTTTTAACGTTTTAAATCAGGCCATCTGCGTAGCTGAAGCTAATATTAGCATACGTTAGCTCAACGCAAGCTACATCCATTCATAACTAAAGGAAGGCTAGCAGCAGTTAGCTATGTGTTCAGCTAGCTGACCAGTGTGATCACCGATACAAACATAATCCATAGACAAGTATTAACTGGATGGGGGATCTGTTAAAATGTAGAAACAGATACGAATAAAGGAAAGATGTATACATATTAAACTCACCTCCTCACCACACTGCTCACATGTAACAGGAAGCTGCTGCTCGCGCCGATAACAGAGAGCGCTGCTTTAACCTGATTTAACATGTAGAGCCCCCTCAGGCCGGGAGGAGAACTACAGGCAGCATTTACAACGTTTCACATGATTTTCATTCATAAATGTCTGGGTAAATACCATCGACTTTATATATAAAGGTAAATACCATACATTGTAGTAAATGGAGAGAAGTCTAGCCCTCCTTTCCCTGTCTCATAAATGATTTCAAGTCCTTTTTTCTGTCCCTTAGAAAAATACAATCTTGTAACCGGTCGATAAAGATTTACAATGACATTTCCAAATGGTTATTATTTTAAGTAAGCTTAATGCCTCTTAAATGTATTTTTTTCCCCCTTGGTTCTTATTGGATGTATTATTTATGTTTTTTGTCTTATTGTGAATGAATGTCATTGTAATGTCCTTTTTCTTTGCACTTGTGTTGATAATCTGATGATATCCTAACCAAGCTTTTGTAAGTTCTAAATATGTTAAATACAAAAAATCCTAAAGGTGAAATTTCCTGCCATAGAATCTCGACGAGAAATATGCTGATGAAAAACAGTTCAGTAAGAATATAAGAAATCAGTGTTAATTGATAGCAAAAAAGTGTTTGCCTATTTAAATAGGAACAGTCACCTTGAAAAAAAGATTTGTAATTTTTTCGAGATACCAATAAATTATTCAAGAAAGCTTATCACTATAATAACTTCTGACATCTTTATTATCAAAAGGCTATGTTTTCAAATTGTTTTGAGAATGGGCTTCCAGTGGTTTTAAGAAACTAAGTACGCCTATTACTCGAGTACTTATGTACAATTTTGAGGTAGGTATTTTTGCCACTTTCCATTACTATTTAGAGGTAAATATTGTATTTTTACCCCACTACATAGGTGTAGTTACTTTGCAGATATAGATGAATGATAAACAATATAATCAACACTTTAACAAGACTGTAGTTATATCTGGATTAAATTCACATTTTTCCAAGCAGTAGATAAAGTAATTCAAACTAGCTGCAACTTTACCAGCTTTGATATATGAGTACATCAATAATTGAGTACACCAATAATTATAATGAAAACATTTATATAGATTATTCTTAAATGGGTCAATCTGCACAATGACTACTTTTGCTTTGGTAGTATATTTTGATGCTCATACTTATGTAATTCTACTTGAGTAACACTTTTAATGCAGGACTTTTAATTGAGACAGAATATTCCTACACTCTGGTACTTCTACTTTTACTTAGACCAGATTTTAGTACTTCTTCCACTTCAATTCTGAAGGGTTTTTCATGTTCTTTCCAGCTGTGTTTTTGTCCTCTCCCGGCTTCCGTACAGATGTTGTGTTTTCATCAGCTGATGCTTGCCCGTTACTCCGCTGCTTTTTGTCATATGAAAGCTAACAAGCTAAACTAACAGTGACCATGGATGTGAGCCGGTTCACACGGGGACGGTGTAGCAGTGTCACCGGACAACTATAACACCTGTCCACGGTGGCTTCCCTCTTCTCCTCACCAATATCTGTGTAATTTCTACATTTCCTGTGCAGTCAGCCGGTTATCTTTGCGACTTTTGCCCCCTTTATCCGGTTGAAGTTCATGCTAGTGGGTTAGCCTGCTAGCTAATTAGCTCGAAGCTTTGCATTGTGAGGCTAACTAACTAACTGGATTTAACGGACATGAGAGATGGCATCTGTTCGGGTGGCTGTCCGGGTGAGACCCATGAACAGGAGGTGAGTTAAGGACAATAATAACGTTGTTTAACATCATATGTCATGTTTCTGAAGATAAAATGGCATAATATCGTTATTTGTGTTATGCTAACTGACAGATGTAGCCGTTGGGGGAATGTAACTGGCATGAATGGACTCAGGAATTCAATTTCACTACGTTTTTAAAGGTTATTATAATAGTGAAGCTATTGTTATTTAACCTTAAGTCCTTAAGATTCAGATTCACAGTTTCACCAGGTCTTTATTCAGTGATTTAAACAAAGGTTGAGAGCATATTTACTCCTGCTTGTCCATGGGAGGTAGGGCAGGTGCAGCTGTCTGATTATTATCAGAATCAGAATAGCTTTTTGAGTCTCAGAGAGGGAAATAGTTCGAGCAAAGAGATAGAACTTATAGATACAAAATATACTGTATTTTTTACGTAGAAAGTAATGAAGTAGCTGCAGAATGATGGAGGTGCAGATCCTCTTGTTCAAGTACTAATACCAAACTGAACAGTATATCATCTGCCTTCAAAGCCTTACTTAAGTAAAAGTGTATCACCAGGGAAATGTGCTTAAAGTATACAAATTCAAATGTTTTCTGTCAGTGTCGAACCATGATATATTATGTTTTTGGATTAATATTACTGCAGCATTGAAGTATATGTTGCATTTCACTGCTATAGATGTTTATTGTTGTAACAATTTAAACGTCTGAATATGCTGTTGGGTACTTTCATCTACAGCAATGCATTCTAATCTAAAATATCATCGTATGTTTGTGTTGCTGTCCTGTCACATCGATGTGTTTCTATAAGAAGTCTCAGAAAAACAGCCCTAGTTTGTTTAGCTTAAGAAGTAGGAACATTTTATCATCCCAATTACCTCCGAATTCACGGTATTTGACCCATTAAGCTACACAAATGATTGTGTATTTAAATTCATCCACATTTCAAACAATACAGAAAAAGACTGCCCAACATATCCCTGTGAGAAAACGATTTTTAATACTCTGGTCTGAGTTAACATCCATTATAATGAGAGCTAACAATGTTGTGTAATGTGTTCAGTTCTTGTGTCACTCTCATAACAGACACGTTGCTTCATTAGCTGCTTTTGTCTAAACTTACAGAAGTCTAATGTTCAAACACTTTTAAACAGAAAGTGAGGACTGTGTTTCTGCTTCAATATAAAGGACATTGTTGAGCCTGAGGACAAACCAGGGCGGAGACAGAAGTGTATACACGACTAAACAAACATGTCGCCCTGCTGAAACAATTAATGTTTAGTCATGTGGATTGTATTGATGTTAACCTAGTTTGTCTGTGAACATTCGACATCACAACATCCGGGACTGTGAGACTGTGAGAAGTACATTTTAAATGGCGGTTAAGAGAGACAAGGAAACATACATTTAGGGCTGGATCAGAAAGAAGTGTGTATAAAATAGGGCTGCTCGATTATGGTAAAAATCATAATCTCGATTATTTGGGTCAATAATTGTAATTGCGATTATTCATTGACTTTGAAAACATCCATTTATTGGAGAATTTTTTTTTTAACAGTATGTTTTTAACAGTTGATTACCCTGAACTTTAAGTATAATTCAACTGAAAAACCAAAAAAAAAAAAAAGTAATAATAAAAAAATCATCGTTTTATTTCGATTACGTTGTTTTCGCAATCGTTGCAAGCCATAATCGTAATCGCGATTTAAAATACGATTAATTAAGCAGCCCTAGTATAAAATAATTTACAGGACATGTACCACTGCCCTTACAGTTCGGGAAAAGGTTTTATTAGCTGTTAAGCCATGATAAGACTTATTGATGTACTTTGACTCAATTAATCGTATTTTAATCACAATTACGATTTTGGCTTGCAACGATTATGAAAACAACATAATCGAAATAAAACGATTATTTTATTTTTATTTAATTAAAACGTTTTTTTATTGGTTTTTCAGTTGAATTATACTTAAAGTTCAGGATAATCAACTGTTAAAAACATACTGTTCAAATTTTTTTTTCAATAAATGGATGTTTTCAAAGTAAATGGATAATCGTTTTTAATAATCGTGATATCAATTATTGACCCAAATACCGGTAATCGAGATTATGATTTTTGCCCTAATCGAGCAGCCCTAACTTTAACATATCAAATAAAGAAGTATAGACATAAACGTAGATTTGTTTTATACTGTGTTTCTGTGAGTGACTTGTGTATTTTAGTAAGATTCAAATATTATGACTCTCGTTTTGAAGTCGCTTTCACTGTATTATTTATAACAGGAAATTAAGGAAATAAAGATGTCGCTGAAAACAAAAACACATTTGATATTAACTATATAAAATTGAACAAGTATAAACATATAAATAATTTACTTATAGAAATAGAAATATTTATTTATTTATCTTATAATATACATTTCAGTCATCATATTAGACTGTCCGTTTTTTGTATTTTTGGAGTAAGGAAGACAGGAAGTTTAATATCAAAGTTTAATCAAGATCATTTAAGATGTAATGATGATGATTACAATTATATTGAAACAATGCAACAACACATTCAACAACAACCTCTCAGAATCAGCAATATGTTACTTTTAAAAGAAAGAAAATAACATACGATAATACTTTAATGGTGAAATAAAGTCTGAAATTGCTCTAAGAGCCTTTAGCGTGCATTTGATCATGCATTTAACATGTTGTTTAACATATAGTGAAACTCTTTTCAGTGGTGCGCGGCTAAATGAATTCTCAGCATGATCAAACTTGGTACAACTTTTTCCAAAAGATGCTGTGAATGCTGACGTGATGAATTTGGAAAATAATAATACTCTCCCCTGTGTTTATATCCTAAAATAAGCAATGTTTTTATTTGATATTTTGCAGCTACATAACTGACATTGTTCTTTTACAGAGAAAAGGACTTGACCGCAAAATGCATTATCAAGATGGAAGGGAACAAAACCTCCATCACCAACCTGAAGGTACTTTTTAATGTATTTATTTAATTGAATTGCCTCTGTGTCTTAACATGTGCTATACGAATAAACTAACCTTGAACCTTAACCAACACAAGAATGCGCTTTTAAAACAGGAAGTTATTTAGGCTGAAAATGATCCTAACACATTTTAGCTGAAGCTGTGCTTTTTTTAACATTTCTTGTTCTCCAAAGATCCCCGATGGTAACGCAGGTGAAGTGTTGAGGGATCGAATTAAAACCTTCACATACGACTTCTCCTACGACTCCATGGACTCCAAGAGCTCCCCATTCGTCTCCCAGGAAAAGGTAAATACTAATACCCACAGCTTTTTATTTTATATTTTTTATATATATGTGCTGTTTTTATAAACCTGTCAATGTACGGCATGAAATCGAAACATAGATGGTACTACTGACATAAAACACTTATCCCATTACTAAATATCCTATCTTACAGTATGTGTTAATAAAGCTGGAAGTAAAAGTGATGAACGGCCTATAATAACATGTATAATATCTAATACCAGAGGTGGGAAGTAGTGGAGTACAAATACTTCGTTACTGTACTTAAGTACATGTTTCTGGTATCAGTGCTTTACTCCACTACTTATTTTTCTGACCACTTTTTAATTTGACTTCTTACATTTCTAACACAAATACCTGTACTTTCTACTTCTTACATGTTGAACACAAATACCTGTACTTTCTACTTCTCTCATTTTCCAAACAGGCTGGTTCCTTTAGTTTGAATGTGTGTTTGGTGGCCTGATCATTATTATTTAGAGTCATTGCGTGCCTATTGATTTGAACACGATCCGTGTATCCATCATTTCCTGGTCTTCTCTAAAGAAGAGGGACCAATGAAAACGTTGTCATGTTGCCGTTGTTCAGCATGGAAACATTCATTAGCTAACAATGACATTATTGTTCTATCAATATAAAGGGAGGTCAGGTACTCTTTAAAACAGCTGCTAGTTATGGGTACTTTTTACTTAAAGAGCCTGTGACACGATTTTCCCCCATCATCCAAACCCATCAATTTGAGTAAATATTGTCCCCTTGAAAACCGTTACTGAACTGATTTTGGATATTTGTACTTTGATAACCATTAATCTGCCCTTCAATGTTGACCATATTCTGGATCTTTTCGGGGATTCTTCAAGTCCTGCCAAATTATGTGTGACGTCAATGCGGGCACAGCGCTCCAGCTGCACCGTTCAGGATCCCAGCATCTGCATGTAAACGCACGATGGGGCACACAGCAGCAAGCTCAGACAGTTTAATTTTGAACGTGTCTGAGAGCTCATATGAGGCTGAAGGATCGGTTTATGTTGTATCTGTTAGAAGTTTAGGAATTAGGTGCGTCAATATGGGCGGTCATACGGTCATGTAGCCAGTGGTGGACTGGGACTAAAAATTAGCCCGGGACTCTCGACCGGCCCACTTCGGTACCACTAGTAAATTGTCAACGGGGGGAGTGGGGGATGTGCTAGTGACTTATCCGACCGGTCCACTTCGGCACCCCGATGGCCAGTCCGCCACTGCACCCAGCCCAGCCCACGTAAACTGTCAACGGGGGGAGGCTCGCTGCGGGGAAACGGTGGACCTAGTGTCCCGATCGGAGTGGGAATAATAATAATAATAATAATAATAATAATAATAATAATAATCTGTGCATTTTATCCATTAATTTCCCCGACATTGTGGTAAAAAACCACACCTTTAATCCATGTTGGTTTACTACAACTACAAAAAGCTAAGGTTTGTTTTCTCATCAGGAAATGCAGCCCGGCTCAAACAAAAGATTTTTAAATCATCATCCTCACGATCATTTAATGTGTCATATGTTCGCCGAATTGACATGAAAGCACTAATAAATGTAGTTTCATCCACTTGAGTTTACAAAAATAATCGATTTGTTTTTATATCAGATCCGACGGGAGGAAATTCAGCAGCTCTCACAACCGATTTTTAATCCTAATTTAATCATCATTTTCACCACGATCATTTATGTTTATGTTCGCCGAATTGACATGAAAGCACTGAGAAATATGAATATACTGTAGTCAACTTCATTAAAACGTTATTAACGTGCCTAAACTCAGTAATTCACCATTTCTACGCATGACAACACACTTTGTCCGTGTTTGGCTCTCTCGCCGCACAGTGAAGCGTTCCCTCATCGACGTCACTTCCGGCTTCCCCCAAAACTTCAAAATGAGTCGAAGGAATTTCCCCGCGATGTTCGCAATTATTGATATTTATCGGAACGGTATCGCACCTTCTTTTTTAAACTGACGGTTCAAGATGACTAGTAGCCCAATATTTCATTGCACAACAGTTGTTGGGATGCTGTCACAGGCTCTTTAAGTACATTTCAAAGCCCATACTTCTTTACTTTTACTGGAGTAAAGAACTTTAGTCAGTACTTCTACTTTTACCAGAGTATTTTTAAACAAAGTATCTGTACTTCTACTTGAGTAAAGGATATGTGTACTTTTGCCATCTCTGTCTAATACAGCTTGGCAAACCTTGTCTTTTTGGATTATTTTTAGTAACAAAGCCGGACATGTCCCTTTACAGCTCTGCAGCATCCATACTGCGTCTGAAACCTGTTCTATTATCTCGAGCACCAGTTGGCTTGGCGACAGAAGCCTTAAAGAGCTCTAAGCAGAGATAAAAACTCACATTTTCTCCACAGGTGTTCAAAGATCTGGGCTCTGACGTGCTGAGGGCGGCGTTTGAAGGATACAACGCCTGCGTGTTCGCCTACGGTCAGACCGGCTCGGGGAAGTCCTACACCATGATGGGAAATCCTGTGAGTTGCTTTTTACAGCGTTTTAAATATATATTCATTCTCCTCACTCAAAACAGTGGGATTACTATTTATGTGCCTTTGGTTAACAGTAACTTCTGTCGTAGCAACTTAAAATCAGCCGCTGTCTAGAGAAAATTATGAGTTAGCAAATATGCAAAGAAACACAATATTGATATAAAGTCTTTTAAGCTTGCAAGCATGACGACTCGTTCAGAGTGCGTGCTGCTCTGTGTGTCACAGCAACTCTTACAGGGACACAGCAAAGATAATTTGCGTGACAACACAACAACATGTGGTCCAGGTAATTGCCCTATGACAGTAGGCAAAACTCACACCCTACAAAGAACAATTGGTTGTCACAGCTAACCCCTGCCTAGAGCACATGTCTTCCTTACCTTCCTGTAGTGTCATAAAACCCTTTGTGAACACATCTGTTATTACACATACATTTACATGCCATTCCCAAGATACAGCAGTTACATTTCATTAGGATTACACTGTATTAAGCTTTAATCCCATAATTGCCATAACACTTCGTACACCTGTTGTCATTATATTGGCTGTAAAGAACCATGTTGTGTACACGGAGGCGCTATATAAATACCATGTATTAATATTATTCAATACACTTTTGATCAACAACTTAAATGTATAGGGGCGTGTGGCACAGTGGGTTAGTGCGTTGGTGTGCGTTGGTGTTGGGATCAGGGGGGCACAGGTTCAAACCCCACTGCAGTCAGCATGTCGTTGTGTCCCTGGGAAAGACACTTCACCCCAAATTGTTCCTGTGGGGATTTCCCACAGTATTGAGTATGTAAGTCTAACAAGTCAAATGTAATGTAATGTAAACTCAGATCAGAAACAGATGTTTGTGGTGATGGAAGATAGTAAGAAGGAATTAAAGACACATGTCTGATACATACTGTCAACATGTTTATCCTCCTCAGGGTGGAAAATGTGGTTTAGGAGATTTAGCAGAAAATAAATCTCACATTTATTTGAATCGATGTTTCCAAATGTCTCTGGCATCAAACATGTCTCTGGTTTTCAGCCTGTAGTTGTTTGGCTGTGTGTTTGATATTACAGGATCTCACTGAAGTATCTTCGTGTGTGTGTGTGTGTTGTTAGGGAGACGCAGGTCTGATCCCGAGGTTCTGTGAAGGTTTGTTCACTCGTATCGCTGCGACCACTCGATGGGATGAAGCTTCATTTCGTGCAGAAGTCAGGTGAGGCCAGATTCACACCTGCTCTGCTCACATTTTCACAATCCAGCTTATTGCAGAGTAGGCTTTCAGGTTAAAACAATTTGCTTTGGTAATATTTGTGCGTAACATAAATATAGTAAAATGAAATACACCAATTATGAAACTTAATTACAGAATAGATAGAGATCTAAAATATACAATTGGGTAAAATGCTAAATATACCAACACTATTTTTTAATTAAAAGGAAAGCAGTATAGTAAATGTAACTCTCATGCTGCATCAATCTCCAATAACCTCAAATAGAAACACAGGTGCCAAATCTTTGCTGAAATCATCTTTTATAAATCACATTTTCAATATTGCTGTGAAATAACTTAATCATCACGTCCAACAGTTTCAGCTCTTGAGTTTCATCCTCCGTTTGATCGATAACCGCGTCCCCTATCTTTCTTCTTGCTCTCAAACAGAATGATTGACAGGGAGCAGGTAGCATATTCAACTAGCATCAGGAAGGAGTCATTTTCGGGATGAAACGCTTTGTCTTTGAGGCTAAAAATACACTTTGGACTAAAAGCAGGTAAATTGGGATTAAAGCCATGTCTTCCTTTTGGTTTATGTCCTCAGCTACCTGGAGATCTACAACGAGAGGGTGAGAGACCTGCTGAGGAGGAAGTCCACTCAGACCTACAACCTGAGAGTCAGGGAGCACCCCAAGGACGGCCCGTATGTAGAAGGTGAGACTACAGAGCAAGGTTCTTGTTGCTAGTTTGAGTTATTTAGTGAGTACGAGTTGGTCTTTTTTTCTTTTTTGTACAACAAAGTCATTTCTACGCTTTCTGTTGTCTGGTTTCAGGTCAGCTTTATGGTCTGGGAAGTTAAAGTGAATATCTCAGGATGGTCTTTTGTTCTCACAGCAGTTTAAAATGATGTTATTTTTTAGATTCAAGATTCAAGGCTTTTATTGTCATGTGTGCATAACTACAGTGCAACACAATAAAACAGATACAATTAGGGATGGGTACCGAGCCCCGGTATTAAACGGGCCCCGGGGCTGAATTATTAAAGACCGTGGTACCGTTAAGCTCCGACGTTAACAGTCTTTTTATCGGTACTGGAGACATGTAAAAAATATATGTATTATTGCTACACAAACATTATATTGCAGTTTTAGTGTCGCCAACGCCGTTTCTAATATGCAAAAAGCGTGCAAAATGCGTCTTTTTAGTATTTTCGATCTTTCCAATCCAGGCGAGAGATCTCTCTCCCCTGCCTGCTTGCGAGGGGGCGGGGCAGTTTACACACACGCAGATGCTACATGCAGCAACACACACACACACGGAGGAGATGGCGGAGAGAACGGGCTCCGAGGTGTGGTTAAACTTTACCCGTCTCGATGTGGAATGCTCGTTTGTGAAAGTGCAATAAGAGTTTAGCATGTAAGGGCGGTAACTCGAGCAATGTGTCTAAACATTTAGCAAAAGAGCTCCACATCCAGACGGAGGAATGCACCGGGTTCGACTGTCTTTCTCGTAGCTCTGTAGCCCCATCCACGAGTAACGTTTCCACGTCAGGTGTTATGTATGCTAGCAGCAACACACGGAGTTAACTACATGATACAAACATGGGTTCATGATTAGAGGTAACTGAGTTACTCTTTATTTTGTTAAAGTTTCAGCTATTCTGTTTACAGTTCTGTCATCAGATTATTTAATATGATTTGTTAAAACACTGTTTTTTCTTTTGATGTGAAATATTATGTATTTAATTTAAATAAAAAGCAATGTTAGTTTTGTTCACAATTTGTTTAGTTAATTTACCTTATTTTTTTCTCCAAAAGAACCGATAAGAGTACCGTTAAAAGACCGATAAGCGGTATCGATAAAAGTAGTAGTACCGGTAAAACCTTAACGATACCCATCCCTACTGTAGATAAAATAGTGCAAGTCCATCCATCGATTGGAATATTGATATATTGTAGAATTGTATCTTACAGTCTTTGAATTGAGTAGGAATATTCAATCTGCATGCAAGTAGCTACCTGCTAAACAAGTTGTTGTTCTGCCTTTGGTTCATGTGTCTTCTTCTGTCTCAGATCTGTCCAAACACCTGGTGCAGAACTACAGCGACGTGGAGGAGCTGATGGAGGCCGGAAACATCAACCGCACCACCGCCAGCACCAGCATGAACGACGTCAGCAGCCGCTCGCACGCCATCTTCACCATCAACTTCACACAGGTCAGGAACTATTAACAGACTCCGGAAATTAAATCATTTCCCTACAGAGGGTTGGTTCTCTCTGTGGAGGCGACTGGACACCTCAGACTGACACTCAAAAAACAATTGTCTTAAATATTTGGTAAAGTTTGCTCTGAGAACAACTCAGTCATCAAACAACAGCATAAGGATGCAAAAAAAAAAGGAAATGTTTTCAAGAAATACAACAGTTTGAAGAAGTCTGGAGCAGGTGGTTGAACGTAGGCGAGTAATGTAACCATCCTACGATCACATTTAGAAAAAACAACTTATTTTGTTTTAAGTGAAAAACTAACGCTGCAGAAAATAACACATAATTCATCCTGCTCTGCAACATTTCCTAAAACTGACATCTTGTTTGTATTTGACTGAACGTATAGATAATAAGTAGTCTTTGTCCAAAGGTATTAACAGTTTTAAACATTCAAAAATAATTCAACCTGTTATCTTTCAACCAAGGTTTTTAACAGTGTTTAGCCCCCCAAAAATGTGAGATTTTAAATTACCACAGTTTAGACTAATCTCTGTCTTTTGTTTAGGCCAAGTTTGATTCAGAGATGCCCAGTGAGACGGTCAGTAAGATCCACCTGGTGGACCTGGCCGGCAGCGAGCGAGCCGACGCCACGGGAGCCACGGGCGTCCGACTGAAGGAGGGAGGAAACATCAACAAGTCCCTCGTCACCCTGGGCAACGTCATCTCTGCTCTAGGTCAGAAACAGAACATTCTCTCAAATCAGTTTTGAAACTTTCATCTGTAACACTTTATATTAAGGTACACTTATTCAGCATCAACTAGTTGTTAATTAACATATTAGAGACAAACTACTAGCTTATATGGTAGGAACAAGACTTCACTTTAGAATAGGGAACATATTGTTATGTGTTATTATGAGAGAATGACTATTCTTGTGGTACTGCTACTGCATATTGAGCATATTAAGACCAAACTCATGTACAACAATTTCCTTACTTACAATAAATAAGCACTAATTAGAGGGTTATTGAGGAAAAACTCTTAACTAATGGCTTATTGCTTATAGAATATGGTCATGTAGAATAAGGAATTAATACGTGTTTTATAATGACTAATAAAGAGCCAATATACTGCTAATGTGCATGTAAATCAACAACTAGTTGATGGTGAATATGTTTACCTTAAAGGTCCCATGTCATGGCCATTTCTACTGATCATAATACCAGTGTTGAGGTCTACTAAAATAGATTTACATTGTTCAATGTTCCAAACTCACATTGGTTTCTCATACTCTCTGTATAGTATGTGTATTCACTCTCTGTCCTAGACGGCTTGTTGGAGCTCCTGCCCCCTCCCCCTCCCTGTGAGCCCACTGTGCTCTGATTGGTCAGCTCGCCCACTCTGTTCTGATGAGTCCACCACCGTTACAGCTGAACATCAATGATTATGTGTTACAATGGCGTTTGTTAGCAACCAGAAAATGACACCAGTAATGACAAACAGATGAGAATGCTGCGTGGGGTCTGGGTGCCGTGTTGGCGGGACGTTGCGGGGCTCGCTGCTCCGCCCTTTGAGGCTCGCGGAGCGGACAGTGTGAGCTGGATTACTGGTGTCGTTTCCTGGCTGCTGCGTGGGGTCTGCGAGACAGCGCAAATCTCAGCCTGAACTCAGCCTGAGCACGCACACACACACACACACACACACACACACACACACACACACACACACACACACACACACACACACACACACACACACACACACACACACACACACACACACACACACACACACACACACACACACACACACACACACACACACACACACACTCGTAGCCTGGCTGTGAGTTTGTGTGTGTGCTCAGGCTAAGCTGAGAAATCCGCAGAGCTGCGGCTGAGAAACGATAAGGCTGAGTGAGTGTGTTTGTGTGTGTGTGAGAGAAGAAGTCTTCCTCACACACACACGCCGTTACGTCACTTAGCCCCTACGACCCAGGGAGAAAAAAATTGAAAAATAAAAATGTCCATTGAGGCGTTCTGGGGCAGCATAGACAGGTATTTTCTGTGTTAGAGTTTTACTCGCTACAGGGTGTACTTTGAGGGTTTGTGACTCTGCAGACTGTTTACATGCAGAAAAAGCTTCATAGCACACAAGGGGACGGGTAATAACCGGAAAAGCATGACATGGGAACTTTTAATATAAAGAATTACCCTTTCATCCGTCTGTTTTTATTTTGTGATGTTTGCTGAGTTGCTGACTGATTAAAGGATCTGTTTGTGTTCCAGCGGACATGTCTCAGGACGGAGGGAACACCAACCTGAAGAAGAAGGCGGTGTTTGTTCCCTACAGAGACTCCGTGCTCACCTGGCTGCTCAAAGACAGCCTGGGCGGGAACTCCAAAACCATCATGATCGCCAGTGAGACAAAAACATTTAATAACACACTGTGGCGGCTCAATTCCCTGTTCAGTTTGAGTCGCAGAGAGGCTAAGCTTGGCTTTATACTGCGACGCGTTTTCAATGAGAAAGTACATACTGAAGTTGAAGATATATATATTTGTTGTATAATATCTTTATTAAATGTTTCAAATACAGTCTCCGGCAGTGGCTCAGTCAGTAGGGGCTTGGATTGGGAGCTGTAGGGTGGCCGGTTCAAGTCCCCGACCAGACCTAAAATATGGAGTGTGGACTGCTCCTCGGAGAGGTCCCAGTTCACCTCCTGGCCTGCCGTGGTGCCCTTGAGCAAGGCACCGGACATCCCCCTTCCCCCCCTCACTCCCATTGCTCCCCGGGCGCTGTACAATAGCTGCCCACTGCTCCTAGTACTAGACTCCTGGTACTGGGATGGGTTCAAAGCAGAGAACACATTTCACTGTGTGCTGTGTGCTCTGCATGTGTGACCATTAAAGAGGGTCTCATCCCTCCCAATTCTATTCTACAACACAAAACAGAACAGCTCAGACATGACATGACAAGTAAGGTACGTAGATAAGAATAAGAAATCAAAAAACACTGCACAATGTAGGGATCCCCAACCTCCACCATTCTCTATCCGGGGGATAGAGGCAACAACAAAATTAAGTTGGATAGTAATAATTATCAAAAATAAATAGACAAATACAGATGACAGGAAAACACAAAAACAGTCAAATCCAAAGTGCATTATGGAGCGCTAGGCTGAAGGAGGAAACCCTCGTAATATAGAAGATGACAGTGTTGGTCCAATATAGTCCAAGTAAGGGATCCAAACTCTCTGGGAAGCATTCAAGGTAGAAGATATCTAATAAACAACATCAAAACACACAATAACTTAGATGGACAAAAACGGTCAACAGAAAAAAAAATCGGCACAAGCTCCACCTCTGTCATCCGCACCCGACATGAAACAGGTGATCTAAATACACAAACCACACCCATGTGACGATTACCAGAAGTGCTCAACAAATACAAATAAAAGTGACGTAAACAAATAATAATAATAATACAAATAATAAACTGAGGCTAAGTAGCATTTTGGCTCCTACACACACAAACACACAAATGATCTGATGTAACTTTAAATGTCTTTTTGCAGACGTTTCCCCCGCCGATGTGAACTACGGAGAGACGCTGAGCACGTTACGCTACGCTAACCGAGCCAAGAACATCATCAACAAACCCACCATCAACGAGGACTGCAACGTCCGGCTGATCAGAGAACTGCGAAATGAGATCTTTCGCCTGAAGGCTCTGCTGGTTCAGGGAAACCAGGTAAACAAACACTGACAGATACACACACACACACTGGACCTGTTTCTGACTGAAGTGTGTGTGTGTGTGTGTGTGTGTGTGTGTGTGTGTGTGTGTGTGTGTGTGTGTGTGTGTGTGTGTGTGTGTGTGTGTGTGTGTGTGTGTGTGTGTGTGTGTGTGTGTGTGTGTGTGTGTGTGTGTGTGTGTGTGTGTGTGTGTGTGTGTGTGTGTGTGTGTGTGTGTGTGTGTGTGTGTGTGTGTGTGTGTGTGTGTGTGTGTGTGTGTGTGTGTGTGTGTGTGTGTGTGTGTGTGTGGTCACAGGCTCCTCCCAACAGCGCAACACAATAAAACACATAAAATAGTACAAGTAAATAAAATTGACTATGATAGAAACAGAATATGGTAGAAGCTGTGCAGATGAAGCTGGACAGCTGGTCCACAGAAAAAAAATCAATGGTTTGTCAATGTATTGTTATTTATAAAAGCATTTTGTATTCTGAAAATGTTATATACAGCTTATTAAATGTATATATATATTCCTTTTTCTCAGTTTCATCTCACATTAAACTGGTTATCTTTGGCCTTTTGACTCTGAGAAAATAGGATGGACATGTTTTAAAATGTTCTAACTTTTTCTTTACCCAATTATTATTCAAACAAATAATCGGCACAGATGAATCGATAATGGAAATAATGATCCTTCGCAGCTTTAGTAGAGGGAAAGTGACGATTCATTAAAAACAGCTCATGTCATTTTTCAGAAAGTTTGATTTGGTTTTATTTTGAATTTGCTCTGAACTTTTTCATAATGTTATGTTTTGTCTGAAATATGCTCCTAGTTTGAACAGTTATCATTATATGTAGTGTTTTTAACTGTGTGTGTCTGTGCGTCAGATTGCCCTACTGGACTCGCCCACTGCTCTCAGCATGGAGGAGAAACTGCACCAGAATGAAGCCCGAGTGAGTCTTACCTTTCACATCAATGTTCACAATCTTTTTCAAGTTTTAAGTGTGATGACTCCTGTACTAAACTAGATAACTATTTAACATTCATGTGAACTGGAAATGTGTATTTTTGTATGTGTTGATCTTTGCTCTTCTGAGGAGTTTCACACCTGTTACCCAGTGGTTTCTGTTCAGTTGTTATTGGTTTGTTTGTGTGTGCAGGTGTTGGAGCTGACTAAAGAGTGGACCAACAAGTGGAACGAGACGCAGAACATTCTCAAGGTGACTTTGTTCATCACTCATGTTTCTCATGCTCGCTGTGTGGACTGTCGCATTGCAACATGTTTAAATGACCTCTGCTGATGTTTGCTTGATGAGAAAAAGAACCTGGTTGTACTTTGCACTTCATATTATTTATATATTCAATTCCAATTTTTATTTTGTATTTTGTCACCTAAAAGGATTTTTCTCTCACCAAAAATCTCTTTTGTGCAAAACTTTGATTGTTTTGTGAAATTATAGCTGAGGTTTTACTATGTTGTCACCCTTGTGTTCAAAGCTGCCTCATGGACACTGCACATTTTATGAGTTCAAGTCTCAAAATCAAATGCCTTTCATCAACGCACATTATTTGCAAAATAGGAATATCATTTTTGCACCTTTTACATTCTTTTGTCAATATTTTTGCACATTCTATCCTTGTTATATTATTGTTAATTTTATATGTAATTTATTGTTTATTTTTATTTCAATTTAAAATGGATGATTCTCTTGGAGTACTTGTTTCTTTTTCCTTGAGGCTAACTCCTTGTATGTTTAAAGCTACTTGACGTTGTGTGTGATGTGTTGTGTCCAGGAGGAGACTCTGGCTCTGAGGAAGGAGGGCATCGGCGTGGTGCTGGACTCGGAGCTGCCTCACCTCATCGGCATCGACGACGACCTCCTCAGCACCGGCATCATCCTGTACCATCTGAAGGTCAGAAATCACTTGGTGCACTTATGCCCAAATGATCTATAAGTCTATATCTATAAGTCTGTCATCAAGTTTTCCAACTTGGAAATAATGCTAACAAGAAAAAACATCCTTGAACATTTTCACTTAATTTTTGTTTAGTTATCAAAAATGTTGCATCATAAATGGACTCCAAAATGAATTTAGCTTAGCAATATGTATCTGTCGTAAGGTGTGCATTAATGTCTTAATGTTTGCAACTGAATTTTAAACTACTTTGAATTTCCTTCTTCTTCCTCAGGAGGGACAGACATATGTGGGCAGAGAAGATGCGTCCAAGGAGCAGGACATCAGTGAGTCTGTTATTTGTTATTTATTGACCATCAGGAGTTAATCAGTAATAAGGACTTTTAACAAGCTGCAGGTTGAAGGAAACGGATAACACCAACAAAACTAAGAAACACGTGTTTGAATAGGGTTAAAATCTCTGAATTAAAACTGACTTTTGTAAAAACTGTTTATGACTCACTTGAACATGAACATATCACACATATGTTAATTCTGTCTCATCCTCTATAATACCTATTTTTATTTAGTTAAAGGTTTATTTAGAACTTGAATTAGTATGTCATACAGTAGCTCTATAACTGTGATACATATGATATTGTAACGTACGTTGAATTCACATCTTATTTCCTCCTCCTGCAGTCCTGCACGGTCTGGACCTGGAGAGTGAGCACTGCAGGTTTGAGAACCAGAACGGGAAAGTGACTCTGGTGCCGCTCGGTAGAGCTCAGTGTTCGGTTAACGGAGTTCAGGTGACGGAGCGGTCGCAGCTCAACCAAGGTGAGGAAGAAGTCTGAAGAGAAATCATTCATTGTTTTAATGGTCACCTATTATGCAAAATCCCCTTCTCTATGTCTCTTCTACATCAACATGTGTCCCCTCTTCTTCATGTCTCTTCTACATCAACATGTGTCCCCTCTTCTTCATGTCTCTTCTACATCAACATGTGTCTCCTCTTCTTCAAGTCTCTTTTACATCAACATGTGTCCCCTCTTCTCCATGTCTCTTCTACATCAACATGTGTCTCCTCTTCTTCAAGTCTCTTCTACATCAACATGTGTCCCCTCTTCTTCATGTCTCTTCTACATCAACATGTGTCCCCTCTTCTCCATGTCTCTTCTACATCAACATGTGTCCCCACTTCTTCATGTCTCTTCTACATCAACATGTGTCCCCTCTTCTCCATGTCTCTTCTACATCAACATGTGTCCCCTCTTCTTCATGTCTCTTCTACATCAACATGTGTCTCCTCTTCTTCATGTCTCTTCTACATCAACATGTGTCCCCTCTGTGTAAAGAGACTCTGAAAGTTTCAGGAACAAATATTCTCTCTCTTTTTGTCCTGATCCATTTCTATAAAAACCTGTCTGAAAATGAGCTGATCAGATTTTGGCCACTTTATGATGTCATAGCGATGTTTTGGCTTGAGTAACCATTAGCCAATCACCAACCAAGGTAACCCCCCACCCCCCCACCTTATCACCTGAACCTCCTCCTAGAGCACCATTGTGTTCTTTGTAACCAAATATCTCAGAGGGGCGTGGGGAGGGGCTCCTTATTTTCATCTAAAGTAACAGACAGAGAATCAGCACTTTGGAAACAGGGCTGAAACAGAGGGGATTATGGGTAATGCTGCAATGATCTGTTTGGTGTTTGGAGTCAATCAGAGACAGGCTCTGTATATATCTGAGACCTATAATATAATGATGAAAAACAGTGGAATAGGGGACCTTTTTTAAAGTCACTCAAAATCCACTCGGAACATGTTGAATCTCCAGATGTATGAAAGGCCTTTCTGTTGTTGTCCAGGTGCGGTGATTCTGCTCGGCAGGACCAACATGTTTCGGTTCAACCATCCCAAAGAGGCGGCCAAGCTGAGGGAGAAACGAAAGGTGAGATTTGATCGTCTGAGCGAGTTCCCTTCAGAAAACCTGAATATTAAACTGAATCTGCTTTCACTTCAGAGCATTTTGTGAAGCTGCTTTTGGCCATTACGCTCCACACTGCTGGTATAACCTTCCACAGGAGCAGATTATATTTATATATTTTTTAAATAGAGTAAAAATCCATCTTTAAGTCTGGCTTTTATGTAGCGTTTAGTTTAATTATTTATATTATGTTTATTTATAGCTTTATTATTTATTTTGCAGTATTTTATTTAAACCTTTATTATTGGTCATTATGACTTGTTTTATTCTATTTTATTAACTTTTAACTACTTTTAACCTCTTCATTTCTTCTTGTAAAGCACTTAGAAGTTCATTTGTTTTGCTGAAAGGTGATATATATTATGTTCCCCCTCAGAGTGGCGTCCTCTCTACGTTCAGCCTCTCCATGACCGATCTGTCCACGTCCTGTGAGAACCTGTCCACTGTGATGCTCTACAACCCGGGGTGAGTGCCTGAACACACAGATAGCATCAGCTGCTGCATGCGATGATCCGCTGCAGTGCATCCCACCTCTGCATCTAAACCCCCCCCCGGTACTATTTTTTTATCAGAGCTGATATGAGATCATGCTTATCTGCCTTCATGCAATGATAAGGGTTAAAAAAACATAGGTGACATTTAATAAAACACCACAGAGTGAAATGTTTCACTACTAGTTCAAAATGAATGAAGTTTAAAATGATATATGAGGAGTAAACAGACGCTATTTCTAGAGTTGTGTTGTGAAAAGATTTGTTCCAACCTACCTTTAGATATATTCTGTGCAAGACTCCACTCTGTCCTATTTATTTAACATAATTTGACTGTTTTAAAATAAAAGTAATTTATAATCTATATTTCCCCTATTGTCATCAAATACCATCAAAAGTGAATGCACCTATTCAAAAGCATTGTGTTTGTATTGATGTGTTGCTAAATGAAGCCATTAGTCCTGCAGCTCTTTTTAGTAAAATGTATTCCGTGGAACAAATTTAAGCAATGCTTTTTCCATTGTGTAATCTGATGAAAATCATAGCAATGTATTGAGCTTCATTCATTTTACAAAAGGGCAAAACAACTTCTAAATGTCTACAGTAGGGCGGTCCTTCGTGAGAGATACATTTTTTGAATTCATTTATTTTAAGCTCCAACCACCGGAATTCGTTATACTAGTTAAGAAAACTCTCCTGGTGAATTGTGTTCAAATTCCAACAACATTTACCCCTCCCTCATCAACCTTGAAGTTTAGCCTCACGTAGGGTGGTCCCAATACTTGCCAACCCTCCCGATCATTGCCCTCTACCGGTTCCCCCCCCCGCGTCATATTTCTCCCGCATTTCTCCCGATTTCTGACAAAATCAGATTTACTGACGACTGTTCCCACTCTGACTTTAATACAGCTATACCATCGTTCGGTTTCCATGGTAGCGCGTCTCTTTAGTAGCGCGCAACTGAAAGTCTGAGAAGGTGTTCAGCATGGTGAGGAAGATAGTCACAGAAAACAGAACAAGAATCGACAACTCGCAAGGCATTACACTTACAACTACAATAAGCATGTTAATGTTAATCTAACAGCTCCAGCTCCCCCCCCCCCCCCATCTCAAGGTTGGCAAGTATGGGTGGTCCTTCAAATTGAAAGTGGGAAAGGGAAAGTCTAAGCTCCAACCCCCAGAGAGTCTTCTTGACTAATAGAATGAATTCTGGGGGTTGGAGTTTAGACTTTCCCACTTTCAATGTTAAGGACCATCCTAGTCTACAGCTTGAAGTGCATCAATATTATGTGTCTAAACTAAATCCTTTAATTTGCCTTGATACGTTTCAGAAGACAAATGACTGTAGTTACTGCAACTTACCATAATAAACTGATCTCTATGATATTTGTTGAGCCTATTCATGCTCTCCAGAGGATAACCCCCACTTATTTTAGACAGTTCATGATGTTTTTCATGTTGTGAGCTTCAGGACGAACTGTCTGCTGAATAATTGCTGGATTTTTATGGTGTTTGTTGTTCTCCATTTTTCCGGAAATTGAACCTTTTGTTCTTAGTGTATTTATTTGTGATCAAATAATACTCAACATGTACCACCAAAAGCACAACATTTTAAATTGTTTAAATAAATAACTAAAAGTACATAATAAAAATCAGATAACGTTCTTTGTGTATTCTGTCCGGTTACTGTCGCTAAATATCAAGATTTATTTTTTAATGATTGTAAAGAGAGATTTGTTTGGTTTATTTGTCCAGAACAGAACATGTCTACTCTGTAAGCAGCAGTGTGTTTTGTTAAATGTATTAAGCGCACAGTTTTCTGTCATCTATGCACACTTTAAGTTGTTGAATTAACTGTTGAAACCCTGTCCCGTTGACAGTCTCTTCACTCAGAAGGGCCCCGTCTTCCTCAGGTAGACTCAGCCGTCCACTTCCTGTCTAACTGTCCCGTCTTAGACCCAGACGTGTGTTGATTCGTCCCGTCTCTAAACCTGACCCATCACTGTCTGTTTTTATTATTATTTTGCACTCCACCCTGCTGCTTGTGTCTCCATTTTAACGTCTGAGAGTAGAGAATGTATCGTTGCTTTTTCACACTGCCTGGCATTTCATTTGACGCCCGTCATTTTGTGCTGCTTTTATTTATTGCACCTTATTTGTTGTGGTGTTTAATGTTGACGATGTGTTCGTGGACTTTTTGGTGATCAGAGTAAAGGAAGCTGATGGAGTGTTTTGTGTTTACAGGCTTGAGTTTGAGAGACAGCAGCGAGAAGAGCTGGAGAAACTGGAGCTGAAAAGGTACAAGTCGAAAAAACTACTGACAGACATGACCATGCACTCGTTCACAGGATAAGGATTAGGTTTAACTTGATTACACTTCTAATTGCTTTGAAACTGGAAATCAAATCTTAACGTTGTAAGGTCGAGCTGTTAGGGTTTATTGATCTTGATAGATGTTTCTATTTAATGCAATATAAAAACCTCCATAACATATTTAAGCTAAGCCTTTATTTAGAAATGTCCCTTTGCACATCCGTGTTCTCATTTTTATCTACAGAGAGATAAACACAATTGTTAAGTAATTTTGTTTTATTGTATAACCGGGCATATGTTATCGATTTGAAATAATCAGTATAATACTATATAGTGATTAAACTTGTGATTTACTTAGTTTTGAGGAACTTTAAATACAAATACCTTTCTAAAACTCAGAGAATTCAATTAAAACATAGTCTTTTGTCTTTTAAGAGTTGGCCACTAAAGTGATGTTACAGTATGTTGAGAATCTGACACATCAAAATCAGAGGTTGGTTATGTTTCACCAGACCTCACCCTTACATCAAATAAAAAGCCGTCTTGGAATTACCTTTCAAGCGCAAGACATCATCAAGAAAATGTATTTAGATATTAAAGTGGACCTATCATGCTATATTTGAATAATATAGGGTAGGACCATACCTATATAAAGGCATATTTATACTTTTTATTTTTCAAAATACCAAACAGATCATGCATTTTAGCCATTCCTCATTTCACTCAATTTAACACTGTCTTTGCATGGGCTGATTCTGTGAGAACAGCACCACCTACAGGCCTGGCATATGTACTACAGAGTCTCCAGGACTTTCCAACGGCAATGTCCGTGGCTGTCTCCTCCTGATTGGTGGAGTTGGCCCAATAGCCATAGCGCCACTTCTGTGACCTCATAGAAGTGTTCAAATCTGGATCAGTCTGTATCAGATCCGTTGCAGCCCCTTTTTAAGAGATTTGGGTATGGAGGAAAATAGAGAGGGTTGTGTTTTCTGACACTTGGTGAGTTCCCTGGAACACCGGGGACACATATTCATGTATAAAAGACGTACAAAAGTGCATTTTGCATGATAGGTCCCCTTTAAGAGAGAGACCTTGGTGACTTTGTGGAAGATATATCTATATGTATATAACCGTGCCCCGATCATTTTGTGTTGCTGCTGCTTCAGGAGGCTGATAAAGGAGATGGAGGAAAAGCACCAGAGTGAGAAGGCAGAGCTGGAGCAGCTGCAGCAGGAGGTGGAGAGTCAGCGCAGAGAGTCTGAGGAGGTGCAGCAGAGGATCCTCCACCAGGAGGAGAGCCTCCGCTCGCGCAGCCAGGACATCGAGAGCCGCCTGCAAGACTTCCTGGCCGAGAAGGAGCGCTTCGAGGAGGAGCGACGCTTGGAGAGTTACACAGAGGACCTCCAGCGGCAGAAAGTGCATCGGGAGGAAGACATCGAGGAGGAGCAGGAGGATGAAGGGCAGGAGGATGAGGAGCAGCGGAGGCGGCAGGAGGCGGCGGAGATCTACCGAGAGCTGGAGAGGCTGAAGAGGGAGCGCGAGGAGCAGAAGGTCCGTCTGGAGACGGAGCGCCGGCGCCTGGAGGAGCAGGGCCGCGAGCAGCTGAGCCTGGTGGGGCGGCTGGAGGAGCAGCTGAGGGAGAAACACGACGCCTCCTCCATCCTGCTGACCCGGGAGGACAACCGCCGCCTGGAGGAGGAGCGCCGGGCCCTGGCCGACATCAGAGAGTCTCTCCTCCGAGCTAAAGAGGCCTCAGAGCGGACGGACGTGGAGGACGCTGGGGGGAAGGAGGCGAGATCTGCCCTGACGCGATACACCGACTTCAAGGAGGCGCAGGTGAAGGAGCTGGGCCAGCTGGAGGAGGGGCTCCGGCAGCAGAAGGGGCGCCTGGAGAAGGAGGTTTCTGCGGAGAGAAACACTCTGCAGCACCTCAGCCACGGACTCAGAGACCGGAACCAGCAGCTGAAGGAGACGCAGGAGAAGGTTTGTTTGTTTGTTTGTTTGTTTACCATGTCTAAACAAATGTGATTTAAATTAGAGCAAATGGTTCAAAATATCAAATGCAAGAAAAGGCTTTATCTTTCACAGAAACCTCCTGCTGCTTTTTATGCCTACGTTCTAGCACAGTACTTAGAGGGGCTCTTCATCCTTTTGTAGTTATTCAAAATGTGATTGTGTTTAATTGTGTATGATAAAGACCTTCACATTAATGAATACATTCCTTACAAAAACACAACCACATTTACATCTGCTGAAATCTTTCCAAAGTGAACCGGTCTGATGTTGTTAGAAAAATCTCACTCCAGTTGCAGGAGTGAGATCTCAGATTGAAAATCTATAAATTCTGACTTTTATTACAAATTCTGACTTTTAATAAAAATCTCAAAATTCTGACGTTTTCTCAAAATCTGGAAGTAGTCATCACACACAGAGCATCAGCTAGTTCCTGAACAGTGTCCTTCACATGCTGATATCCAAGAGAGGGAGTTACACAGTCACAAGATGGAGGAATACCGGTTCTTCTAGGAAATCATACATCCTGTCATGAACAAAATACTGACTTTCTCTAAAAATGTTGACTTTTTTCTCAAAATGTCAACATTCTGACTTTTTCTCAAATTTCTGAATATTTCTCAAAATGCTGAGTTTTTCCCAAAATTCTGATTTTTTCTCAAAATCTCTAAATTCTGACTTTTTTCTCAAAATCTCTAAATTCTGATTTTTTTCTCAAAATCTCTAAATTCTGACTTTTTTCTCAAAATCTCTAAATTCTGACTTTCTCAAAATCTCTAAATTCCGACTTTTTCTCAATCTCTAAATTCAGATTTTCTCAAAATCTCTAAATTCTGACTTTTTCTCAAAATCTCTAAATTCTGACTTTTTCTCAAAATCTCTCAATTCTGACTTTTTCTCAAAATCTCTAAATTCTGACTTTTTCTTTAAAATGTTAACTTTTTCTCAGAATCTCTAAATTCTGACTTTTTCTCTAAATTCTGACTTTTTCTCAAAATCTCAAAATCCTCACACAAGAGATGGAGGAATAGAAAGCAGTATTCAATGTTTACTTCAGATTAGCTCCACGTCAGAAATGATCATGCTTGTCATATGTCTCTCTCCATAGAGGCTGAATCATCATGTTAATCACATAGCTATCATATGCCTCAAACAGTCCTGATGCTCTTCTAGGTAATCACACATCCTGTCATGTTCACAGCTGCAGTTGATACCTTTGTTATCATGCTACTCTCAGATTGAAAGAGGACATTCACCATTTCCCCAACAGATATCCTGAAATACCCATGGCATGCTAAACCTCATTGTTTTACCAGGTCGCCAAGATAATTAAATGTAATCTATTATTATTATTATTCAGGGGGCGCAGGACGCTACAGCAGTGTCCCAGGAGGAGCAGCTGGTGAAGCAGGCGGAGCACAGGCTGCAGTTTAAGGAGCGACAGCTGGCCAGCGTTTCTGACGGACTCCTCCCCGCGCTGGCCGAGGAGAAGCTGAGAGCGGCCGAGATGCTGGAGCGCAGCGGAGGAGGAAACAACGGGAACTGCGACATCCCGCCGGGGCTCGACAACACGCTGTTCCAGGTGGAGAAGGAGCTGGAGGAGAAGCAGGAGAAGCTGAGCCTCCACCTGCACAGCGCTCAGCAGCTGCAGCAGCTCCAGGAAACCTACGAGTTCACGGCCAACGTGGCGCGGCAGGAGGAGAAGGTGAGGAGGAAGGAGAAGGAGATCCTGGAGTCCAAGGACAAGCAGCAGAGAGAGGGGATGGAGCAGGCGGTGGCCCGGCTGGAGAGGAGGCACGCGGCCCTGAGGCGCAGCGCCTCTCTGGAGCCCGAAGCCGAGGAGCAGAGACACGACAGCTCCGTCAGGAACCTGAGGGGCGGAGCCGAGCTGGAGCAGCACAGGTCAGAGACTCCAGGTTCAAGGCTTTGATTGTCATGTGTACAGTGTGCAGTGTAGATATGACAATGAAAATCTTAGGTCACAGATTCCTCCAACAGAGCAACACAATAAAACAGATACAATATTACTAGTAGATCAAATAAAATAGAATATAATAGAAATAGTGCAGAATAGTCTATACAGTCATTTAAATATTGAGATGAGTTGCAAACAGATGAATGTTATGGATGTTCTTTCAAAAGTTCAGGTGTGTAACTGTCTTATGGCCTGTGGGATGAAAGTTGACTGTCCCTGAGTGGTGGTTTTAGACCTCATGACTGTAATATAATGTACAAAACTGGACAAGACTGTAGGAGACAAAAGGCTTACGTTTCTTATAAGATAAGATAAGAAGTACTTTATTGATCCCAATTTGGGAAAAATGTTGTGTTGCAGCAGCAGCATAAAAAGACATGGCATTGTACAATACAAATTTAAAAGACTAGAAATAAGCATTCGAAAATGTAAACATCTCAATAGAAATAAAATGGTATTTAAAAAAAAAAAAGTATTATTTGTATTATCGTTTATTTACATCACGTTAATTTGTATTTTTTTTAGCACCTATGATCACATAGGTGTGGTTTATTGGTATCTAGGTCACCTGTTGTACGCCGGTTTTGTGGATGACCTGTGCTGATATTTTGTTGTTGACCGTGTGGTACTACTTAAAGTGGACCTATCATGCTATATTTGAATAATAAAGCGTAGGACCATACCTAATATAAAGCATATTTATACTTTTTATTTTTCAAAATACCAAACAGATCATGCATTTTAGCCATTCCTCATTTCGCTTAATTTAACACTGTCTTTCATGCTCTGATTCTGTGAGAACAGCACCATCTGGTGGCCTGAAATATGTACTACAACGTCTCCAGCGCTTTCGAACGGCAATGTCCGTGGCTGTCTCCTCCTGATTGGTGGAGTTGGCCCAATAGCCCTAGCGCCACTTCTGTGACTTCATAAAAGTGTTCAAATCTGGGTCAGTCTGTATCAGATCCGTTGCAGCCCCTTTTTAAGAGATTTGGGTATGGAGGAAAATAAAGAGGGTTGTGTTTTCTGACTCTTGGTGAGTTCCCTGGAACACCGGGGACACATATTCATGTATAACAGACGTACAAAAGTGCATTTTGCATGATAGGTCCCCTTAAGCTATCCGTTGTTTCATTTTGTCCATCAAACATCATCAACCTTTCAACTTCAGTATGGGCTTTCATGTTAAACACACGTCACGACCTAAAGCCAGGTTTAGCCTCAATGTAGTGAGCACTGTTTGTCCTGAATCAGATATGGAGAAATCAAAATGTTTGTGTAGTGCTGCCACAAAAACAGAGCTCATAGTGTTGTTGTTTTTGTATCTGAAGGGTGGAGCGGGAGATCCAGAAGCTGCGACAGAGGATCAGTGAAGGAGAAGAGAACAACAGGAGTCACTCCATCGGTAACGAGGAGAAGAGCAGCTCTCCGGTCAGCCACATGCAGAGTCTGACCACGCTGCTGCCGCTCTCCGACGACAGGTACTCCTCAGGGAATACTCACGGTTTTCATTTTGTTTGCTATTTTTTTATTAGTTGCTGTCCTGTTTACAATGTCAGCTTTTGTCATAATTAGCAATTTAGTCTTATCTTAGTTAAAGAAAACTTTAGCTTAATCAGTTTGTAGTCGATGAAAACTTGACTTTTTAGCAATCGAAAAATAACTAACAATATAATAAGAAAACCTCAATTTGAAAACATTTGAGTCTGGCCTGTTTTATTGCCTTTTCCACTTTGTCTCGCCTCAGACATTGAAAAACGGTTGTTGAACTTCATATTCAGTATATTTTATTCATTAACAAAGAGAAACCGTCTTTATGATCCTTACTTCATTTTGTTAGCTATTTCTTTTCAAATGTTCAAATTGTTGTCATATTGAATCATCCTGTCTTCTTTTTGTCTAGTTTTAGTTCAGGAAAAGCAATTTCGTATTCTCTTCAGCTTAATCGATTTGTAGTTTATGAAGACTTGACTTTTTAGTCATCGAAAAGTAACTAACAATATAATAATGTGTCCCTTTTTTCCCAACGAAAAAATGTAGTTATCAAAAAATCAATAAGAAAAAAGCAAGACAAGAACAAAGGCTTGTTGAACTTCATATTTAGTATATTTTATTTGTTAATAAAGAACAACTGTCTTATGTTTTATAATATGATCCTTACTCGGTTACATTTTCAGGGTTTTCTAACTTCTATGCATTCCCCAAACTTAAAACAATATTAAAGGTCCCATGTCATTTCTACTGATCATAATTCCATTGTTGAGGAATACTAGAATAGATTTATACTGTGCAATTTTCCAAACTCACATTGGTTTCTCATACAGCATCTCTGTATAGTATGTGTATTCACTCTGCCCCCCCCCCCCCCCCCCGCCCCTGTGAGCCCAGTGGCCGTCTGCGAGACAGCGCGGAAACCAGCCCGAAACCAACACTCACAGCCTCGCCGTGTCCCGCCGTCTCAGGCTGAGAAATCCGCGTAGCTGCAGCTGAGAAAAGATTGAGTGTGTTTGTGTGAGGAAGGAACGTAATGGCTCCGCGGACGTAACGTTACGTCTCTATACCCAAATACGTCACTATACCCAAGAAGAAAATATTGGAAAATGAGAATTCTCCAACGAGGCGTTCTGGGGCAGCATAGACAGGTCTTTTCTGTGTTAGAGTTTTACTCACTACAGGGTGTACTTTGAGGGTTTGTGACTCTGCAGACCGTTTACATGCAGAAAAACCTTCATAACACACAAGGGGACGGGTAATAACCAGAAAAGCATGACATGGGACCTTTAAGTATTGTCACAAATAAATTGTAGATTTATTAGAGTCTTGATTTTTCTATAGACCGATTGGTTTTTCATGTATTTCTTTACATTGTTACTCAAGCTTGTTCTCCATCATCCAGGATAAATGCCTACATTGAAGAGGAAGTCCAGCGGAGGTTACACAAGATGAATCTTCTCAACGGCAGCAGCAGCAGCATGGATCTGTCTCTCTCCTGCGAATCTCTCAGGGTAAGAACTGCTTTTCACCCCAGCATTAATTTATCTTTCACACCTGCTGACAAAAAAACGTGTTTTTCCCACCGGCCTTTACTCGGATGAATACTTAACATCAGTCATACAGAACAACATCCACTTATGAATTAATACAGTGTTTCCCCTACGATTGTCTTGGAGGGGCGCTGCGCCCCGCCAACGGAGCCCCGCGACCCCCCCTGAAATTCAAGGTGTTATAAAAAATATACAGTATATCTTTTTTTTTTTTTATTATGATTATTTTTTATATATATAGCACCAAATTGCAACTAATCTATATCTACTGTCATTTTTCACATTGAACATGTGCTCTTTTATTAAATAAGCTAAACACTTTCATTTTAAGTTGTGAGTTTAGAGTTTTTGACCCTAAGAAACACTGATGCATTAATCAATAACAATAATCCACAGCTCCTCTCTCTGCTCCAGAGGATTTAAAAAAAGATATCCCAATACCACCGAGCAACCAGGCAGCACCCCCCCAAAGCAGTAAACCTAGGGGAAACACTGTAATATGTTATGTTATTCCAGTAAAACTCACATGCAGTATACTGTATGTAGACATGCTTTCATTTAGAATAGAATAGAATCCTTTATTGTCACTATACAGGTACAATGAGATGAGTAGAGCTACTACTTTTTTTAAGGTTCCATCAAAAAAACAAACGAGAGACGTACAACATTCAGGAGAAGACAACATGCAAACAGCAAGCATTCATATTTCAATATGCAGATAAAGTTAAAGTGCAGGAATATATCGGTTTAAGTAAAAATAAATATCTTTGAATGTATATAAAAAGGTATGTATATATATATATATATATATATATATATATTGTGTCAGTGCAAGCTGGAGTTTAGTGCATGTATTGCTCTGGGGAAGAAACGGTCTGATTGTCTTTATGCATATACTGTACATATCCACCTATTCACTATTTGTTTATCTGCACTATGTCAACAACTTTTTGTTGATTTAAATTAAAGCTCTACAGTTGTTAAGAAACATCTTAAAGAAACGTATTGCTCCTCATTGTGTTGAATATGGCTTCTATTCCTGAAACACATTAGGTGAGGCTTCATTTGTGCTCTTAAATGTATATTGTGTTAAAAGTAAAGTGTAAAGTAAAGAAATCCAGCAGGTCCAGCGTGGAAGCGGCTTTCTCTGTGAAGAACTGATCTTTAGCTCTTTAACCCCGCAGGAGGAGGAAGAAGCTAGTGACTGTAGCTCTGTTAGATTAACAGAGGAGGTAAGACCAGGATCCACCTGCTCTGAATGAGACTTCCCCCGCTCTGAAATCTGCATGACTCTCCCAAATATGATTATGGATCGAATCATTAACACTTATATCAGTCAGTTCTATTGTTTGCTCTTTTAATTGGGTTCTTCTCCACCTGATCTTTACTCATCCGGGTTTTCTTTCATTTGTCCCTTTCTCCTGGCATCATGGTGTATAATTGGAATATAAAATAAAACATTATGTTTGGTATTTTGCACCTACTTAATGTTTTTGTTTGGTATTTGTGACACTGATAATGAATGTTTTAATGTTTGCAGGATGAGGAAAAGCAGAACAACGTGAATCCGAGAAGGCTCAAATATGAGGTAAGACAAAGATCTAATTTTAGTATTGGGATAATTATCTTTTTTATAATAAATCAATTAACATCTGTAAACCTGCTACATTTAAACAATGACTCACATGCATGTAAAAAATGAAACATGATTCCACATATCATTGACCAAAATCAATGTAATTTGAAATGAGATGGTGAATGGGTTTCCATTTGATTTCTTCAGGTTTGAAAAACACAGGAATTCACAGATGTACACATGTTCTTTTAAAATTCCAGTTTAGTAGTACGAGATAAAAATTGAAATAGAAAATTGTTAGGATTGGAGTCAGTCTTGAAAGTTAATCAACTCTTGTTGTTATTGGTGAAAGCAAAGTGGGAAGAAAGCCCATTCTCCTCGTTAGGATGGTAGCGACCAAATAAATGAAAAGTAGACAGACAACTAAACACACACATTTATTTCAGCTCAAAGTCCTTCATTTCAAACTATGTGAAACTAAATATGGGTAGAATAGTTTACGCAGATCCCTTTTTTGTCAATTGACGTTCAAGATAGGTGGATTTCAAGCCAGAAACAAAAAAATAACAAAATATAGTTCTGTAAAGACAATCGATGTGCTCACAGGAAGGTCATAGTGATAAGAAATATTTGCAAGTGCTACTTTTCCCTCATTTATTTAGAACTCAAAGATTCCCAGTACACTTTTCATCCTAATTTGCATGCCAAACCTCTTTACACTGTTAATTTTGAATCATTTACAACTCGCCTGTGCACCTGGTGATGGAGGAGATGGTTATTCTCAAAGGGTTGGATTATGGACTTCAGTATAATTCCTTCACGTCCGTCTTGGTGATGTAGTCATGGACTCCCCCCTTGTGCACACAGAAAGCCTGCGAGTTCGGGTCTAGCTTCCTGCCTGCCCCGGAGCTTGAGGCTTACTCCCCTCCTCACAACCAGAAAAACATGTTGGAAGAACCAGAGAACGACCTCTTAAAGCTTCACAGAGAAGAACAAGTAGAATCAGCTGGAGAGTTGATTAAAAAAGAGGAAGTGCCTTACAAGTATGTCCACTACAACAAATGGTGGCAAGATGGAGTGACAGTACCCCATGAAGAAGTTGCCCAAGATGTCTGTAAACCTGATCACTGTGACATTGAACAACGCAAGCTTTTTGACACATCGGCAAACGCAGTGAACAACGGATTTGATGAAAACAAAGACATTCCTTATAAGGGAGGACATTCTTCTGCCTGCTGTGAACCCGATAAAAAGGTTGAAGATACAGCCAGCAAGCACCAAACAGGGATAGAACGAGATGGTGAACTTCCCAATGGTCAATCATCAAAGTTGAAGAACTCTGTCAATGGTAACATCAGTGAATCCGTAAATAAGGCCAATTCAAAAACTGAGAAAGTAGCAGCAAACGGGGGCTATGGTTTCGGTTATTTTGCTGGAAAGTTGTCCGAAGTGTACAAAGACGCCAGTCGAACAATACAGGGCACAAGTGAAATCATTCGAAATGTACAAGTGACTGAAATGAAGGATGTAGTCTCTCAGTATGTGACCATGATGTCCAAAGAGCTGCCATTTATTAACCGAATGCAACCGGAGCCACAACCATGTTTTGATGCCAAAGAAAACAAAGTCAGTCTGGTTGATCTGTCCAAAGATTGCGCCCTAAGTCTACCACAAAGTTGCGGCATGTCTACAATCCCAGGCGTCTCTGAATGGCCAGAAGGTTCTGTGTCGTCTCTCAAAGACCAATGTCCTGAAGTGTTTTATCAGAAGTTAGTCCAGCTGCCTCCAGCCTTGTCCGAGCTACAGACCTTTACATCCCAGAAGATGCTTGAAAAGTTGGAATCTCTGAGTCCTCAAAAAGTCAACAAGCTCTTGAGTATCTTCTGGCTCAAAGCTGCCAACAGTAAGCAGCCGATGCCAAAGCCTGGGTGCTTGCTTTTGACCGAAAAGGAGATATTAGTGCTGTCAAGTGAAGCAAATTCAGACGACACCATAACTATTCGTCACCGTTTTAATCTCCTGGAAATCAAGATGGTCCAGATTAGCTTGGCAGGACAGCACGTTCGCCTAATTGGCTCCACGGAAGACACCATCTTGGTTGTTTTTACCCACAGCAAAGAGCTGACCCAGGACTTCTGCAAGGCTTTACTGAAGGTCCTTTCTCAGGGAAAGTCCTCTGAAGGGACTGAAGATCACCCGTTGCTCTCCGGTGATCTCATGGTTCTCTCTTTGCATTGCACGTCAAACATTCCTGACATCGTTCTGGATAACGGACTTAAAGTGACGTGCCGATTCAAGCGCATCCTCGCAGACTTGCTCTACGTTGTTCACGGGAACATGGAGGGTCCTGGCAAACCTTCTCTGGCACACATTCGTCCTCTGCTCTACACCAGCGTCAAAGTCAAGGACGTTCCCCGCTTGCCCAAAGACGCCATTTATCAGTTGCTCCTGACAGACAGTCATGTGGTTCTTCTTCGGGAGGACGGCGTCTTTCACCCGGTGCCACGAGGATCCACTCTGCTTCTTGCTATTCCTCAGTTTCAGGCATTCAAACTCTGCCGACGATCAGACATCAGATGCCTGTTCGCGAAGAAGGATGACAACTGCCTGGTGGTGGATTTCACGTTTAAAACTCAACAAACTAAAACGCGAGAGAAGAAGATCGAGTTCAGACGAGGCTCGGCTGACGTGTGCTCCATCACCAATTTGAGCAGTCAGGGCGATTCCTGGAAGTTATGTTTTGGATGTACCTCAGAAGCTGAGATCTTGATAAACCATCTGTGTACTTGAGTTAAACTCCTAAAGGCAGTTTCACTTGAATTAAGTCACAAATGTAACGTACTTAACTTCGTCCAAAAGGAAGACATTTAAATGAAGAAAGATATTCAGTCACCTATAATTGCTTCGGGATGTGTTTAAATAAGTTACCACAAATTGACGGAAAAAGAGTTAAGAGATATTTCTGGAAACATGATTATTTATAATGTCAAAGTAAAATCGAAGCACTTAAAATGATTTTAGATGTTCCAATGTTATTTTGTGATTTCGTTATTGTGCCTCAAAGTCCTGAAGATTTTCTTTTTAAATGAAGAAGCACATATCATGTTAGGTTTATATTCATTATTATTTCTTGTCATTCCTGTTGTTTATTTGTGGTTTTAAATAATAAATGTACTTTTGAATTTCAAGGTTTTTCTTTTTTAAATGTTTTTTTTGCTTTTGACTATTTTAAGTCATTGTTGACAATTCTTGATTTTTGTTTGCCTTGCAATCATTTATGGTTTAAAGGGAACATTTTGCAGCTGCACTTTAATTATCGATCGAATGACTTCAATAAATGCTTTATGATAAGAAGTGATTAAACATGAAATATGATTAATATGTATTTAAATCAGCAATGTTTAAAGTGCCTTTAACTGTTAATAAACAGGATAATAAAGATTAAACTGTGATTCTTATTGACCGAATATATTTGGCATTTTCAAATACACCATTCAAGTAAAAAGAAAATGGTTCATAATACTGTTTTCTGAGTCAACCCTTTACTCTCCACTTCCTTTCTTGTTCTTCTCTTCTTTTCCTCGTCTTTTATCTACCGGTGATTTCCTCTGCAGCATCTGGTGTGTCGCTCCGGGACGAGCTCCGACGACCTTCAGGAACCCGTTAAAATTAGCATTCCTCGTTACGTTCTCCGCGGGCAGGGGAAGGACGAGCACTTCCAGTTCGAGGTGAAAGTGAGTTCAGGACTTAAAGGTCCCCTTTTCTACTGTTTATCATCAATATATTATAGCTCTCAGATATATTCAAAACATGTCTCTGAAGTGTTTGGCTCCAAACACCAAACAGATCATTGCAGCATTACCCATAATTCCCTCTGTTTCAGCCCTGTTTCAAAAGTGCTGATTCTCTGTCTGTAACTTTAGATGAAAATAAGGAGCCCCTCCCCACGCCCCTCTGAGAGATATTTGGTTACAAAGAACACAATGGTGCTCTAGGAGGAGATTCAGGTGATAAGGTGGGGGGGGGGTTACCTTGGTTGGTGATTGGCTAATGGTCAAACAAGCCAAAAAAACATTGTGACATCGCAAAGTGGCCAAAATCTGATCAGCTCATTTTCAGACAGGTTTTTATAGAAATGGATCAGGACGAAAAGAGAGAGAATCTTTGTTCCTGAAACTTTCAGATTCTCTTTACACAGAGGGGTTGACATGTTGATGTAGAAGAGACATGAAGAAGAGGGGACACGTGTTGATGTAGGAGAGACATGGAGAAGAGGGGACACATGTTTATGTAGAAGAGACATGAAGAAGAGGGGACACATCTTGATGTAGAAGAGACATGAAGAAGAGGGGACACATGTTGATGTAGAAGAGACATGAAGAAGAGGGGACACATGTTGATGTAGAAGAGACATGAAGAAGTGGATTGTGCATAATAGGTGACCTTTAAGTAAATGCACAATGGTCCCTTTTTTGGTACACCTGTACACTCTCGTGCAACAGTTAAAGGTGGGGTAGGTAATTCACTTCAGAAACACTTTTTGTTATATTCCATGGAATGCTCTTAACATCCCGATAGCAATGAACACATGAAATGCTTTGACCATAAATATATACAACCATTTCATCTGTGGAAGCCGTAGCGCTGTAAATAGCACGACCAATCATCTGAGCCGGCCCGGCTAAAGTAACTGGATGGCCTACCTGCCTGTCAGTCTTCCATCTGTGCACAAACTTATCTCGTGCCCTCATTGGTCATGTGCGCGTTCGTGTGTGTTGGAGGAGGGGCTCTGTAAGGAAGTCTGAAGGAAGGGGCAGATTATTTTCGGTTGTGTATTTTCAAATTCTAGCGCACTCGAGCTGGTTTCTCCATTCTTACCTACCCTACCTTTAAATACATTTTTCTTTATTAATTTCAGTTTAGTTGTTGGAAATGCGGTTAAAATGAATGTTTATTACTGAGGGTGTACGGTATACAATTTATATTTAGAGATTCACTCAATTAGGTTGCTTTAAGTGTAAAATACTCAGGATTTCGTTTTTTTTTTAACACTGAAACCTTGGGTGTATTTTTTTGATAGACTTGCATTAAGCGTTTCTCTCTCCACGTTCAGATCACTGTTGGGGATGAGATGTGGGCCGTGTTCAGACGCTACACTCGCTTCCGGGAAATGCACAAGAGCCTGAAGTTGAAATACCCAGAGGTGAGAGAGTTTGATTTATTTTACAAGTATTGAGTCTGTCGAGTCACTTTGTCCGGGTCACACGTCTCTGAGATTTGTTTCGTGTCACTCAGAAGTCTCTGTTTGTTTCAGCTGGCAGCTCTCGAGTTCCCTCCCAAGAAACTGTTTGGAAACAGAGACGAGCGGATGGTCGCTGAACGCCGGAATCACTTAGAGGCAAGACATCTTTTATTTATTATTTTAAATATATTTGTATTGAAGACACACAGAAAAGACATGTACATTGATAGGAACCACAGATACAAATGTTCAACAGTTCAAAGTGTTCAGCTTAGTCTCTGCTATTGATCATCAATTGACAAGCCATACATAGTTGATCTTCACTTGAAGGCGTACAATATTTAAATCATAATTATAACCAAAACAGACCATGTAGCCAAAATGTAAGAGAGTGTTGTACAGACTAACAGGACAAAACAAAAATAAATAATAATAATAATAGAAAAAGTACAAAGACAAACACTAAATATAAAATAAAGAAGGGGGGGTGTGTCTATTAATCAGTAGACAAAAATGAGAAAGATTTGAAGGAAGTGAAGGAGGCTTGCAGAGGCAAGACATCTTTTTACAGTTTGAATTACACATGAAAGATAAAACCACCGTGTGTTCTAGGGCAGTGGTTGCCAAAGTGTGGGGCCCCCCTGGGGGGGAGCAGAGGCATGACAGGGGGGCGCGAGAGACCAGGAGGAAAAATGGTTATTAAAAATAAATAAAAAAGATTTAAAAAATGTAAACAATTACTTCCGAGGCACACGTTTATATGGTCATTATAGTTATAAAAAAATAAGAGAATAAATGAAAAACAGGTATGAAATACTATATGACAGTAAAACAAGAATAAAGTTTAAAAGAGTGATTTGTAAAATATCCATAAAGAAAAAGGAAATCTGTTTACAGTTCTGTTTCATCTGGGTGTTGAGAGAGGTATCCATAGATCTCTTCATTTTGCTCTCAAAGTGCACCAGATTGATGCTTTTAACTTCAATATTTAAAAATAAATCTTCCCAGGGGAGCATCCCCCCGGACCCCCCTAGAGGAGGTAAGGACCCCCCTATGTAAGGTCCACACACCACCTATAAAAACAGAACTTTTCCTCTGCTTACACCTATGCCGTGAGCTGATTATCGAGCCTTCATTGTAACCGTCACACTGTGTGTTTGCGTAGGGAGTGTTGCAGTAGAAAATTCCACTGTAGCGCCCGGTACCTTAATGGGAAACCCTAAATGTTTGAGCACCCTCTATGAAACGTCAAGCTACCCCACAGCACCCCCAAAATAAATCTCTGGCGCCGCCACTGAGCCTGACTTGTGTTGGGGGGGCCCGGCTTTTTTTTTTTCTCCAAAGGGGGGGCCTGACAGAAAAGGTTTGGGAACCACTGTTCTAGGGAATATAACTGTTAGAGGTTAGAAACTGTGGAAGACAGTGAGGATGTTTTCCATCAGAGATGCAGATATCGTACGTGTTTTCTGTGCATGTGATGAAAATATAAAAGTAATGATAAATGAGATTAAAGTGATGAACTACTAAACAAACACCATTTAAATGTATTTTCCGCTTTTAGTCTTCTGTTTACTTTGGTAGATTCTGCCGTGCACTTCATTTACTCTATACATTTCTGCACACATCGCTTCATAAAAACATTAAGATGGGTGTCATATAAGGTGTCAAAAGAAACACATTACAAAATGACATTTAAATACATTTAAGTAGTAGTTAAGATTTAGTGCAATTACAAAAAATTGAAAACACATCTTAGCAACAACCCTCTTTATTTTGTATATTTTCATGAATACAAAGTTTTAATTGGCTGTGGTGTCTCAGTGTGACACCATCATAAATAAATAAATTGATCTTGTAATCGGCAGGTATCGATCAATGCAGAATGTTTTCAGAATGGCCGCCCGATTATTCGTTCTACCTCTAGTCCTGAAACCTGTGAACTCATACTTATTTCTTTTCGTTGTAAAAGTGATTTATTTTTGGTTGTTTTGTACAAAAAAAGATTATTTGTTTGAAACGGATGCTGATCACCTAATCTTTTATTTTCAAGAAAAATGTACGCTAGAGGGGGACCAGGAACATTTTTAAGCTTCTTCTTGCCCCTGTTGAACATGACAGACTATTTGAGAATTTTTCATTTGTACCTTGAATGTTTTTTTTTTTTGCTTCTCATTATTATAATTATTATTGTTATTTGTTTTGTTTCTGACCTGTTGAATAAATTGACTAATAAAGTGTTTTCACAGCGTTACCTGAGGAGCCTGTTCAGAGTGATGCTGTCGTCGTGCGGCTCGCCTCTCAGAGCCGACGCTAACGGCCATTTCCATCTCAGCAAACACGCCATCGGTGAGTTCTATCCGTTCTTCAAGAAGGGCGTCTTTGAGCACAGCAGCCACGGCACCGGATGACCCCACTCCAGAAGGAACCTCCTCCAAAGAACCAAAAGGAAAAAACAGCTCGGTGCCTTTTTCTCCAGAGAGAATCGCCTCAGAGGGTCAAAGAAGGAAAAGCTCGCAGGTCAGTTTCCTGGATCTGAAACCAGGTGCTGCTCAGAGGAAGAGGAGGGAACTCAGAGCTGTGTTTCAAGACTTTCATTTAAACTATGTTACGGCAATACACGGCTAGGCTAAATATATTAACATGCAGCTACGATATTTAGAGAAACTCATGACCGTTTTGCAACTCTAAAAGTAAAAAAAAAGCTGTGTTTTTATCGCCTGCTGAACAAAAGATGATCAACTAAACGGTTCCTCAGCAACAAAGTAATATATGATACAAAAACACCACACATTTCAGCTCCTTAAACACGAAGATTAGCTGTTTTTCACTGTTAAATATCATTATATACAGGATATGTATTGACTGTTAGTCGCTGTTAAACTAAATAATGCATTTTTAAACTTAGATTCTGGGCAACTATGTTGGGCATTTTTCACTCATTTTTCACATTTTATAGATTTATGAACCACTGTATTCATAGAAAAAAAAGGAATAGATCATAGAAATATGTATTTGAGTTCAAACACATGATGGACCTTGAGTTGTTGAGAGACCAGCTATGAAAGACTGAACACTACTTTGACAGTAGATCACATTATCCTTTGTTTACTGACATTACTTTGCACTCAGGCCCAGGAAACGGATGTTAGTCTGAAGCGGGGATAAATAAACATTAAACCGTTAAATGCTAGTCTGTGTGTTCGCTTCAGATCACAGAAAACAAGTCAAAGTAATGCTGGAATTCCTCCATTGTGCTGTAGCAACAAGAGACAGACTAAATATTAGCATGGCAAGGCGTAGTGTGATGTATATTTGAAGCTTGAGTCCCAAAAAAAACCCATTTCTCTTGTTGTCAGACTGTTTTCTTTCCTGTCACTGTGACTCCAGCACTGTTTGAAGTTGGCGACGAGCAGATATTACTCAAAACAAATGCACTTAAGCTGAAATAACTGTGGAAGTGAAGCTAAAACACGCAACCAGTAACAAGTTATGATAATGTGTCGCCTGCTGCGGTTATTCTGTTTAAACCACAACAGCTAAGAGTCTCTAGATTCATGTTTTTGTTCCCATTTAACAACTTTATATGGACTTATGATCATATCGGTGCCATCTGAGAGGTTTTTCTTTAAATGTTATATCAGTGCCACACTTTATATGGGTCCAAGCAGGAGTGGGTGAAGTTCAATTTATATCATTCCCAAACGTGGAATAATCCCAAAGATAGTTACCAGGACAACATTTGTTTTTTTTATACTTGCATTTTGTGACCTGTGACATGAAGGGATATGTTGAGGCTTCATCTACAAAGTAAGTGTTTGAGAAGAAGGGAAAGTTTTTCTGAGTTTGTTCCTTGTAAGCGTTCTTATGCTTTAACAAGTCATTAACCCATTACCCCCTTTATATAGGAACAATTGTCATGGAAACCTGTAAAATAAATAATTAGATCCCAGAAAGTGATGGTGTTTAGTTTAACTTACTTCTCTCTTCAAATCATCACGTAGTCAAACACACTTTTACTCATTAGATTCTTACTATAATGACATAGACAGAAACTTCTATCACAGGGAATACTTTTCCTCCGGCAGCTCCACACTTATATATTCCCGAGCTGATTTTATTTCCAAAGACCCATCATGTGATCCTGAAGTCTTCCTCCTCACTGTTTGAACTGTTTGTTTTTGACACTCGTGGAGTTTAATTTGCCGTCTGACCACTGACTGCTTTTTTCATAAGCCATACTGTGTGTGTAAATAGATTGTAAATGTCGATGTGCATAGTTTTTCTAAATGATATGCTTGTATGCAATGTGAACTATTGGCATTGAATGTCAGTAAAGGGAATGTACAAGAACCTCCGGACTGTGTGGACTCTTTTCATTCCTTCGTGAAGCACCTGCCAGACAAATGTTTATTTTAACGCAAGCTATGATCTTTTCCTATTTCGACAATTGTTTTCTTTTACCTAAACCAGAGGCGATTACTTGCAGAAAAGTCAATGTGTGTGAAGAAAACTGTCAAAGGAAAAGTTTGAGACATTATGCCTTACATGTTTCCATCTTAAGCTTTGTTTGTTAGTTAGTTAGTTTCGTAATGGACGAAATGTAACAGTTGTAACGGTTGTAGCTTTTCTCAGACGCAGAGGGATACTGACTTGTGAAAAGTAACTACAATTCTACTCAGGATATACGCTCATTATATCACGGCTAAGAACCAATCAGATTGCTTGATTTGACTTGTCCGTTTTATAAAATTACATATATTTAGTTAAAGCAGTACAAATGCCTAGCGTAAATATGTTGTTGGTCAACCGCTTAGAGATGTCCCGCCCCTTAGCCTATCACGTACAATGTGTTCTAGCCAATAGAAGCGCAAGGGTTACAGAGTGATGTCACTTTGTTCAGGAATTAAACAAAGGAATCCAATTGCTGACCATTCACATGCACTAAACGGAAAACCCCAAAGAGCATAATAGGGCTTCTTTAACAAGATTTAAGAAAGTACAAAAGTCAAAAATAAGACAGAAATATTCTTTATTGTCGTTTTAACATTAGATTGAAGTTGTGATTTGGAGTTGACCTCATAAACACTCCTCACCATCAGCATCAATAGAAACACATTCATTCTTAGCAGCAGGATGGTTTGATAACCAGAATAAAGAACCACATAATAAAGCACATTTTATATTTTTGTTTAAAAACATTTAGAAAATCATCAGTGAGCTGCAATTTCATCACGTTGTGTGAAATCAACATTATGTTCATAATTGTGTATAAAGTCAACAGTAAGTAGTTTGTGTCTCCCTCTGGATCTCCCTTCCCTTCCCAGTCACACCCTTCAACAAAGCTCACTTAGTCACACACACACACACACACACACACACACACACACACACACACACACACACACACACACACACACACACACACACACACACACACACACACACACACACACACACACACACACACACACACACACACACACACACACACACACACACACACACACACACACACACACACACACACACACACACACACACACACACACACACACACAATGAATCTTGACAAAATGGATGATCGTTCTGGATTATTTGTGCCTTGAAATCACGCCCCTGTATGTTGGAAGTTGCTCTAGAAACTTCTAAGCCAATACAATTATCTTTAGGGAAGTTATGAAATGAGACGGAGGTAGAGAAGTGAAGTCTTTGGTGTTTTTAAGTCCCCGGAGAGTCCTTGCCCCCCAGGATCAGCTGTGAGGGTCTGAAGGGGAAGTCGACCCCCAAAGACCTCGTCTTCTCCCGGCAGCTCCTCAGCAGCTCGTCGTACTCCTGCAGGTCACATGGTTACTTCTCACAGCTGACTGGGAATACTCTCATAACCTTTAAAGGTCCCCTATCATACTGTTTCTCATCAATATATTATAGGTCTCAGATATATCCAGAACCTGTCTCTGATTGGCTGAAACACCAAACAGATCATTACAGCATTACCCATAATCCCCTCTGTTTCAGCCCTGTTTCCAAAGTGCTGATTCTCTGTCTGTTACTTTAGATGAAAATAAGGAGCCCCTCCCCACGCCCCTCTGAGAGAGATTTGGTTACAAAGAACACAATGGTGCTCTAGGAGGAGATTCAGGTGATAAGGGGGGGGGGGGGGGGGGGGGTTACCTTGGTTGCTGATTGGCTAATGGTTACACAAGCCAGAACATCGTTATGACATCATAAACTGGCCAAAATCTGATCAGCTCATTTTCAGACAGGTTTTTATAGAAATGGATCAAAAAGAGAGAGAAGCTTTGTTCCTGAAACTTTCAGAATCTCTTTACACAGAGGGGACACATGTTGATGTAGAAGAGACATGAAGAAGAGGGGACACATGTTGATGTAGAAGAGACATGAAGAAGAGGGGACACATGTTGATGTAGAAGAGACATGAAGAAGAGGGGACACATGTTGATGTAGAAGAGACATGAAGAAGAGGGGACACATGTTGATGTAGAAGAGACATGAAGAAGAGGGGACACGTGGTGATGTAGAAGAGACATGAAGAAGAGGGGACACATGTTGATGTAGAAGAGACATGAAGAAGAGGAGACACATGTTGATGTAGAAGAGACATGAAGAAGAGGAGACACATGTTGATGTAGAAGAGACATGAAGAAGAGGGGACACATGTTGATGTAGAAGAGACATGAAGAAGAGGGGACACATGTTGATGTAGAAGAGACATGAAGAAGTGGATTTTGCATAATAGGTGACCTTTAAATAAATGAAACCCTTTTGAGATAACTGACCTTACAATCCCGAGCCAAGCCTCCCTGAAGGTCATCGATGGCGACCTGTTTGGACTCCAATATATCCTGCAAGAAGAAATAACGTGCAGATGTTTCTACTTGAAGCTCGAATACAAATTTTAAAAAAGGTTGATTATGAAAGAAGAACGATTGCAGAACTAAAGTCTAAAACCATTCAACAAAAACCATCAACATAATGATACTTGAGCTGGTGTCTTATCAGATGCGGGGCAGGTTTTAGAGAAGCGTTGACATAAATAGGAAATGGAAAGTGTGGATGTGAGCACATGAAGATCTGCTTTTTCACTTTTATTTAAATCAGGCAAGTCCAAAATCAAAACTGCAAGTCTCACTGCATTGTATGAATTTAAAAGTTTTAATTTAAATGTAAATATATTACAGGTATACGTGTGATAAGTAGTGGAGTGCAGTTTTCCAAGTTTAGCAGTTACTCAAGAGTTCAGTCATTTTTCATATTAAGCTTTAGGACAAAAAACATGAAGACTAACTGTAAAAAGCAACTTTTTTGATAATAGCCTTTTTTTTTAAAATACATATTACATGATTTTAACCAATTTTTTTTTAATCAAGCATTTTGATGTTATTTTTTCTTATAAACTAAAATGACATAAGGTTGGACAAAACAAACAAGGAATGGTTGAAGTTTGCATCACTATTTCAAACTCACAAAAACTCACCTCTTCAATCTGGCTTTTCATGTGTGATTGTTTTTGTATTATTTGACTTTAACTTTAACTATATATTTATTATCTGTAAAGCGTCTTTGAGCACCTGTAAAAGCGCTAACAAATTAAATCTATTATTATTATTATTATTTTAAGGCTTTTCGTATTGCATGTGTTCTGTCACACTTTTTTTAAGAAACAGTGCAGAATAGTCTATATACAAGTAATTGGAATATTGATATATATAAGTTGCAAACAGATGGACGTTCTTTCAACAGTCTTATGGCCTGTGGGATGAAACTGTCCCGGTGCAAATGAAACATGTTCATAACCTCGTACCTCCACTCTGTTCGCTGCGCTGCCCCCTGCAGTTTGTGTGACTTTAGATGCAGAGAGAGCGGCGCAGAGCTGAGCTTCTTTCTTCTCCACAGTCTCTGTCAGCGCCGCCATCTTCCTCTCCAGCAGCAGCTGCTTCAGCCCGCTGCGCTGCTGCACGTCCAGGAGGGTCTGCGTCTGGTTCTGCAGGAGATCATCTCGCTCCTGCTGAACCTGCAGAAAAACACATTCACATGAATACCTACTGTAAAGCCCAGGGAGGACCAGAGAAAAGTACACACATCCTTTTCTCAAGTAGAAGTACAGATACTCGTGTTTAAATACTCTGGTGAAAGTAGAAGTACTGACTAAACTTCTTTACTCAAGTAAAAGTAAAGAGGCTTTGAAATGTACTTCAGTAAAAAGTACCCATAACTAGCAGCTGTTTTAAAGAGTACCTGACCTCCCTTTATGTTAATAGAACAATAATGTAATTGTTAGCTAATGAATGTTTCCATGGTGACCAACGGCAACATGACAACGTTTTCATTGGTCCCTCTTCTTTAGAGAAGACCAGGAAATGATGGATACACGGATCGTGTTCAAATCAATAGGCACGCAATGACTCTAAATAATAATGATCACGCCACCAAACACACATTCAGACTAAAGGAACCAGCCTGTTTGGAAAATGTGAGAAGTAGAAAGTACAGGTATTTGGGTTCAACATGTAAGAAGTAGAAATTACAAGTATTTGGGTTCAACATGTAAGAAGTAGAAAGTACAGGTATTTGTGTTCAACATGTAAGAAGTAGAAAGTACAGGTATTTGGGTTCAACATGTAAGAAGTAGAAAGTACAGGTATTTGTGTTCAACATGTGAGAAGTAGAAAGTACAGGTATTTGAGTTCAACATGTAAGAAGTAGAAAGTACAGGTGTTTGTGTTCAAAATGTAAGAAGTAGAAAGTACAGGTATTTGTGTTCGACATGTAAGAAGTATTCAGAAAAATAAGTAGTGGAGTAAAGTACTGATACCAGAAAAAAGTACTTAAGTACAGTAACGAAGTCTTTGTACTCCACTACTTCCCACCTCTGGGGATGAAGGTAGATCACGTGATGTTTACCTTTTCGAAGGCCTGCAGCAGCAGCTCGTGTTCCACGGTCAGATCTCTGAGCTCCTGATCCATGAGCTTCACTCGAGCTCGACTCGCCTGGCAGACACAGAACAAGAATCAGCTTTATTGGCCAAGTATGGGTCCAAATACAAGGAAAATGACTCCAGTCTGTGTTGCTCCTAGTGTAATTACATGGAAATACCCATACAGCTAAAACAACAAAACTCAAAGGTAAAAAAAAGAGTCTGTTTTTTCAAATCATAATTCTGACTCAAATCCCAGCATTTAACTAACTTTTGGTGAGATCTCAATTTAGTTTTTTGTACATTTGGCCCTAATCCTCATCCGTAAATAGCTATTTTCTCCTCCAAACAAGTGTCTCATGATAAATCCAATTCATATGTAGGAATAAAACAATCTGCCTAATAGTGACCCCTAGTGTTAAAATGAAAACAATGTCGCCCTATCCTTGTGTCTTTAAATTGAACCTGTTGATGTGGAAACTGATGGACAAATGTATAAAATGCAATACATATCCAAGTCATTTTCATTTTCTCAAAATACGTACCAACACTGAATGAGCACCGCCTTACATTCAACATGTATGTACCTAAGATAAGAGAGTGTGTCGTGATGCTTTCTGAGCTGTGAACGCACCACCATCTTGTTCTTGGCCTGCTGGTCCTCCTGCAGCTGTCGGTGCAGAGCGGGCAGCGTCTGCTGGGCTTCCTGCAGAGCGTCGCTCAGCTTCCTGTTCTCCTGCTGCGCTGAGGAGAGGTCTTTGTCGGATCGAACCTGAAGCTTCGTCACCTCCGCAAGTTCCTCCTACAGAACAACAAACCATGTGGTGCAGAAAACAAGAGACACCGAGTTCTTGAACATCATTTGATATGTTACAAATTGCTTAATATCCCAACCTAAATACATTTACATTTTTATTTGATTATTTGTTTGTATCAAATTGTTGTGTGTAGCTTCAGGAATTTTTTTCTACAAGAAACCATTTTTTTAAACCAATTTTATTTAAATATGGAGAAATATGTCCTAAGACACTGATTGGCTTAAATAGACTAAAGTGGTTAAAATAAATTCAATAAAAGTGTGCACAAATTCACCAATTTTTCTGTAATAAAAGTATATATTAGGGTATAAGCAGGAATCCTGAAGTCAAGTGTAATACCTTTTAAGACCTTTTTTAAGACCCTTTCCAAACATTTTAAGACCTCATCGCCACTTCGAGTTCTAACCGGTTACCTTGGCGACACACTTTACCTCACATTTACTATATACAGTATTGATTGTCCTTCCTTAAATGCCGTTTAATACTTTTTAATAATTTTCGCTAAATTGATTGATCAACTTTTAATACTTTTTAAGACCCCATGGACACCCTGATATATATATATATAGAATATATAAAAATAGAAATAATGAGTTGCTACTCTAGAAAGAACATGTATACATTTGTAAGAGCTTTGTGAAACAATTAAAATACAAACAATCATTAAAAAAATAATTTAAATTTAGCTCAACAAAATGTTTGGCAAAAGCATTAGCACGTTTTATTTTGTAGGTAGAACAATAATTGAATTCTGTGAACCCTCCACCACTTCACATTCATGGCATTAGGTCCTGTAAAAATACGCATTCTGAAGTAACGTCTCTTACCTTCAGCAGCTTCTGATCCCCCATCAGTTTGCTCTTAACAGCAGAGTAGTACTCCTCTGCTCCTCTGAGAGCTCGCTCCTGGTCCTCCATCAGAGCCACAACACGACCATTCATCCGGTCCTCCACCTCTAAAACCTCCGCACGCCGCCTCTTACCCTCCGCTTGGATCATCGCCTCGGTTTTCTTGTGGTATTTCACCTCAATATCTATTTAAATAGCAACAGAAGGAAATGTTTAATACCGTTTATAAAGGTTGTTTTTTTAATTAAAGTCAGAAATGTAGTTTGTTTACCTCTGAATCTTTTGTCGAAGGTGTTTGTCAGCTCCATCAACTCCACCTGGTGTTTCTGTTGAGAAGCAAAAGGCAACAGAGATGCTCACTCGTAGAAATAAACAAAACACAGTAAAATACACTTTTTCACCAATGACTTCTCCATGACTTCCCCATGACTTCACCAATGACTTCTCCATGACTTCTCCATGACTTCTCCATGACTTCACCAATGACTTCTCCATGACTTCTCCATGACTTCACCAATGACTTCTCCATGACTTCACCAATGACTTCTCCATGACTTCTCCATGACTTCACCAATGACTTCTCCATGACTTCTCCATGACTTCTCCATGACTTCTCCAATGACTTCACCATGACTTCTCCATGACTTCTCCATGACTTCACCAATGACTTCTCCATGACTTCTCCATGACTTCACCATGACTTCTCCAATGACTTCTCCATGACTTCACCATGACTTCACCAATGACTTCCCCATGACTTCACCAATGACTTCCCCATGACTTCACCAATGACTTCACCATGACTTCACCATGACTTCTCCAATGACTTCACCATGACTTCACCATGACTTCTCCAATGACTTCACCATGACTTCACCATGACTTCTCCAATGACTTCTCCATGACTTCACCATGACTTCACCAATGACTTCACCATGACTTCTCCAATGACTTCTCCATGACTTCACCAATGACTTCCCCATGACTTCTCCATGACTTCACCATGACTTCTCCATGACTTCACCATGACTTCACCAATGACTTCCCCATGACTTCTCCATGACTTCTCCATGACTTCTCCATGACTTCCCCATGACCTTTACCTAATTTTCCATGACCAAAGAAATGACTCTTTCTCAGCGGTACCACTGAAAATGGTTTATTTTAACATGGAACAGGAAAATAAGGTCTGCATATGAAACATGTTGTGCCTATCTAAAACAAATAACGTAGATCAAATAGTAGGCTTACTAGCTCCTACAGGCTGAAGCCACTGTAGACTAGAGGGCGTGATTGTAAACATCTCTAATCAGCGAAATACTGTGACGGTTAAATGCCATTTTACGTTTCATTACTACAGTATGTATTATCATTATAGTATTACTATTTCGGCGATTAGATAAAATCTAAATTATATTTGATGCAACTTTAGTTACATTTCCATAACTTTTCCAGGGCCTGGAATTTACATTTTTTATTTCCATGACTTTCCCAGGTTTTCAATGACAGTAAGAACCCTGTATATAACATACATGGAGATGTACATAGAAATCACACCTGCCTCAGTTCACAGTCCACTCAAATCTACACGTTATTGCTCACACACACACACACACACACACACACACACACACACACACACACACACACACACACACACACACACACACACACACACACACACACACACACACACACACACACACACACACACACACACACACACACACACACACACACACACACACACACACACACACACACACACACACACACACACACACACACACACACACACACAACCCCTTTCCTTCCAAGTCTTGGCAAAGTATACATACATACAGACATTCATTTAAATTCTCTGACCTTTCCCTGGGTAGTCGATACAGACAGGTATGCTTACAAATCCGAAACAGGTGCTAGCTAAAAATAACTATAATTTTTATATAAATTCAATATAAGTTAAAAATTAAATATAAAAGAAAATAATACCCAACCAAAAATGATATGTAAATAAAAAAAATACAGGAAAAAATTCAAATAAACATGTGACCATTTTATAATATTTTTCTTAATGCTCTTAATGTCTTTCATGTTTGCAAAGCACTTTGAATTGCCTTGTGTTGAAAGGTGCTATATAAATAAAATTGCCTTGCCTTGTAAAAATGTCCCTAGTCTCACCAGTTTGAGCTCCTTGATGCAGTTCTCGTTGTGGAGCTTCTTCTCCCTGAAGTCCCCCTGCAGGCCGTGCGTTTCTGTCCTCAGCCCGAGCTCCTTCTCAGCGTTCTGCAGCCGGATGAGTCCGCTCGAGGAGACGCCGTCGATCTTCAGCCCAGAGACGGTGTTGTGTTGCTCAGACAGGACGTGCTTCAGCTTCTGCTTGTACACCTGAACACCAGCAAGGAGTTCATATATTGATCAACCCATCAACTGTGATTTATGAAAAAAGGACTCAAATTAATCAGTTAAATCATATAGTGATGGTGTGAGCATGATCTGTCATTTCTTCAATAAAAAAGTTATGTTAATATATATATATTTTTTTGTAATCACTTGATCAAATCAAATATTTATTATAATGTCAGAATTCAAAAGTACATGATGCCCCATACAAATAAAGAATGCTTGAAAGAATATTTCTGAAGTCGCATTAAAAATTGTGGGTGAATATAAAAGACAATATTCTGTGTGAAGATTTGAGCAGATAATGGTATTACTGGTAAATTGAAAGTATAAAACTAAAAATCGATATATTCATTTGTCTATTCAACTCAATTCAATAAAGGTTCTTATAGTCTTTAAATGTCCCCTTCGTTTTGTTTTCTCTAATCCTGTGTGTGTGTGTGTGTGTGTGTGTGTGTGTGTGTGTGTGTGTGTGTGTGTGTGTGTGTGTGTGTGTGTGTGTGTGTGTGTGTGTGTGTGTGTGTGTGTGTGTGTGTGTGTGTGTGTGTGTGTGTGTGTGTGTGGCTCACAGTGATCTCCACCCGGTGGCGCTCCTCCGCCTCCTCCCTCTCCCTCCGCCTGTTCCTCAGCTCGGCATTCGTCTCCTCCAGGCTCCTCTTGGAGATTTCCCAGAATGCCTGGATCTTGTCCCTCTCCAGCTGGAAGTAGCTCCTCTCCTCCCGCTCTCTGTCCAGCTCCTCTCGCAGGCGGATGATGTGCTCCTCCAGCTGGACAGAAGATGTGTGTAAAGAGCTGGACAATACATGCTCCTGTACAGGCCTACTCAAAGCCATGTTTGTTTTCCTTTAGTTAAATAAGGCAGAAAGTTACCGTGTGCCAAGCATGTTTTTTTGTTGTGCTCCAGCAGATTTCAACCTGATTTTTAGATTTGGCAAATAATTGGTCATTTTGTTTCCTCATAATCAGGCTGCACAGTGATAACAGAGGCTACAATAAACAAAATAATACATTTGTTTTAAACTTTTTTTTTTTTTTTAAAGAAAATATCTTTGGCGCCATGTTCAAGGATTCAAGGATTCAAGGATTCAAGGCTTTTATGGTCATGTGTACATAGCTACAGTGTAGTTATGACAATGAAAATCTTAGGTCACAGGCTCCTCCCACATTGCAACACAATAAAACAGATACAATAGTACAAGTAAATAAAATAAAATGGAATATAGTAGAAATAGTGCAGAATAGTCTATACGTCATTGGAATATTGATATATTGGTTTTAGATCATATTGATTGTATTGATGGTATATATGATACAATCAATATGAGAGGAGCCGTATTGATTTGTTCTGGCAGGAAGCTTTGGAGAGGAGTTGGAAAGCATTCATGCTTCACCATGGAGTGGCGCTGTATGCAGTGAGATCATGTTCATGTAGGTGTAGGTGTACAGTGCAGCCACTATTACCTGATACTCTCTATACTCTGCTGAAACAACTGTGCCAACTGTTTGCTCCCCATCTCTTCCTTATGTGTTATATATTCGGTATCCAACATAAGATTTAAGAAAGGGAGAATTTTACTACACAGTTTCTAACTTTAATTTGTTTTCATACTTGTACATTTTGTTATAATACTTTTTCTTGTAGTGGAGTATTTTCCAGTGAGGCATTAGCACTTTAATTCAAATAAAGGATCTGAATATGTCTTACACACGCACAGCAGTGTGTGAACAAGGCATTGCAAATAATGTGAAAATGAAAAAGAGTACAAAATAAACAAATATAAAATAAAACAGAACTGAAGTGTTAAAATATATACATATAGCCTACATATTGACAGAGAAAGATAATAATCTGTAAACTATGAAGGGCTAATTACAGTTTACAACATGTTAAAGTAGGATATTATTAACATTAAGTGTGCAATGCAAGGAATAGCATAATCAATTAAATATACATTTAAAAGGTAGTGTGATGAAGATATAAATACCCTCAAATAAAATTGTCAGCACTTCAACCCCACAGTCAGTGTTCATATCAACCCCTATTTACTAAAGTAAAGAAGATTAACAACAAAACATGTCTCTGAACCTCAAATACAATGTGATGCTAGTAAAAACGATAACAGTGTTATATATAGTATAGCTTTGAGGCTAATGCTAGTTATCTGTGTTAGCTGTGTAAGCTGTAGTAGCATCGCAGCTCTCACCTGATCTTTAGACATTTCATCCGTGGAAAGACCGTCCACTACGGCCGAGGACTTCCCCTTCACGACCTTTTTGCTTTTAGTCTTTGGGGGCTGTAAAGAAAACACATGCACATTTCAGCTCCATGTCTAAAACACGCTAACAGTTATCTGACCTGTAGCTTAGCTTACAGTCTCCAAACGATCCGGTATCTGGCTCATGCTAACCTAACACATGCTTATTGCACTCAACAACAACACTGCTGATTAAAAGGAGTTTACTCACCATCGTGAAATACAGTACAGGCTAACAAATGGGGGAAATAACGCTAAAGACAGGAGTTAGCCCGTTAGCCTGTAAACTAGCCGAGCTACAGTTGGAGTCCTCGGCAACATGTAAACAAAAGGCGTTGTCATGGCAACATCAATTTCCCCCTTCTTCTTCTTCTGTTGAAAGTCCGCAGCCCGCACAGGTGTCTCCTCTTGAAGACTGGATTATAATTTATTAACACATTTAAAGAACAATCTTAATATATCTCTATATAAAATAAAAAATAAACATAAACAAATTATAAAAATTACAAGGTTCATTTATTGTCATTGATTCCACAACACAAAACAGCTTTCCTGATGAATTGTCCTTAACATCTTTCCTTAACCTCTTCACGTTTTTCATCAAGACTCAGGGAAGTGGTTAGGAAAAGACATAGGACCTGTCTCTTTAAACTTCCTTCCTGAAAACAACTGATAGCTGTGATGGGTTTTAAGGACAAATGTGGCACTCCTTTGCTTATCTGCATATGACATTAAAAGGGGTTTCCAAATATGAGTTGCTTGTTGATTCTCATCTTTTATATTCAGGCATCAAACAAAAAAACGTTTTGACACTCTACAGATTTCTGTAAAAAGTCCCCTTCTTAGAAAACACAGCGGTATTTGGGTATTTTTCACACGGCTGGAGAGGTGTGGTGACCCGCTTCATGTACAGGCTGAATTTACCAGAAGTTTATTCGCTGAGATTTCCCGTGTGAAGTGGAAATTGGGCGAGGTGATAAACACACTCCTCCCTGTTGCCTCCTTCAGCTGCTGGTGTTTTCACACTGTTGTGTTTGTTATTATTGTATTGTGTAGTTGGCATTTCATTGATGCTTGTCCAGTAATAAGGACTTCCATAAGGCTCCCTCCCAGGCTGATGCTCACTATCTTTAATCTCCTCGTAGATCCTCTCAGGTTCAGCTTCGTCCTCGTTGGGGTTTCTCTCTTCTCTGTTTTTGGAGAAGTGTCTCAGGGTTATGATCCCCAGAAGCACCAAAGCAGCACCAACAACGACAACAGGTACTTTCCAAAAGTCAGATCGTGGTTGGTTCTCTGGTTCTGCAGCGGTTCCCTCCTGTCCTGAGTCAACACCCAGTCCCTTGTTTCTCTGAGTGACTGGTTTATACCCAGCTTCCGGATCCACCATGTTGGGATCCTTCATTACTTCCAGATATATCCGGACTTTATTACAAAAATACATTTTTCCAAGATCGGGTGTAACATTTTCTATCACCAGTGAATTATCTGATCCGGAACCAAAGCGCCTGTCAATGATGTTCACTTTGCCATTTTCTATAGTGACAAGAGGCAGAGTTTTACCATCACCATCCATATGCCAACTCCATGTTACATCCCCTTTCTTATGAGGACAGTGCAGTGTTGCCTTCATGCCCGCCTGCACTGATATTTTTTCAGGAACAGCTGAAAAGCAAAACGCAGAAAGTAGTTAAACATTTGTGGTAGACTTTTCTGTCAATCACACAGTATACCTCGTATATTTTTGTTATCTTCAGCGGGACAACAACAGCCATGATAAGCAGACAATTGGCAAGATAAGATGGTTTGATTGATTGATGGTTTGCTCATGGTGGTTTTATTAAAAAAAATATCAACTACTGATTGAAAGAATAAAAACACAAACCTTAGACAAAAAGTTTTCCATGCTTAATTCTCCCAAACTTTTCAGTGACTTCAAGAATAACCAGTTTAAAGACGCCGTATTCTGCTCATTTTCAGGTTCATATCAGTACGTGTCTCTGCTGTGACATGTCTCCATGCTTTAATGTTCAAAAAGCTCTTTATTCTTCTCATACTGTGCTGCAGCACCTCTGTTCACCCTCTGTCTGAAACCAGAGCCCAATCTGCTCTGATTGATAAATGAAAACAAGACAAAAGCCAGAACTCGAAATGTATGAATACTTTAATAGAAACCTGTTAAAAATAGATCTTCTTACCTGTATAGCTGATAGAGAAGCATGCAGCGAGCAGCAGGAAGTAGAGACAAAGCAGCATCTTTGCAGCTGGTGAACTCTGTTGTGTCAGATACGACTTAAATATAGTATTTTTAATCTAAGAGGAAGTTATGAGTAATATGGCTGTGGGTCGAAAAGGTCTTGAGTGATTGGCTGTTTTATACCGTGGGGAGTTTCTCTGCGTAAGTTGAACTAATCATATCTTAAAACGAAAACAAATTCTGTCACTGTGAGAAAGGACATCTGCTGCTGAAATTTTCAACAAAGTAATTTGCTCCATTTCTCTTTCACTCAATTTGACTGAAATTAGATCTACAGTTAGTCTAACCATTGAATATTATTATACTGTATACTTGTTTTTTCAGTACAGCTTAACCATGTAGCACATCCCTTAGATACTCTGATATACTGTATTATTCCTATTTTATTTCTACGGGTATACATACTGTATATTTCAACCATATTCGATGTAAATATTGCTATATTTTTTATGTTATCATAGTTTCCTTAAGATAGTTTTTTTTATCCGTGTTTAGACTCTTGTTTTATTTTATGTATCCACCAAAAACACAAAGATAAAAAGAAAATTTGGTATCTTATCATTTGTATTCTTATCCCTGCGGGAACTCCTATCTGCTCTACCCTCCCCCACTCTTATTGATTGATTGATAAAGGTCTTATCTCATTACGTGAACTGGTATTTAAAACATCAACGCGTCACTGCTTCTGGTTTTCTCAAAGTACATTTTCCTGCGTGACGAAATGCTGTTCTTTATTCCAGACAATTATAGCACAGCACATCGCCCACCCTAGCAACTAAACACAGTTGTTTAAATAAAATATATTATTTATACTCTGCAGTTGTTTATTAGCTCAGAAGCTTCTAGAACTTGGTGGTGTTGGGTGGCTGGTCGATCTGCGACAGATCCGCAAACGACACGTTGGCCGAGCCTCGCTTCGCTGGTTTGGCCTGAAAAAGACAAACAAACAAACAAAATGTAAACAATTAAATCCCTTTTCTTGATAAAATATCTGCTCTGCTCATGCATCTGATGGATAAGACACAGCAGTGATTGTTTCTGATAAAGGTGCGTACCTTTTCGGGTTATTTGGAATACACAGTATATGACATATATATGAGTCAATACAAAAATTAAGGAATATCATAATCATGCATATACGGTTTGATAAAGACAGTTGAACTCTGGGAATTGTAGTACAAAAACACCACAACAGTCAAATTAAGGATAAATTGATCACATGTTTCTGTCCGATAGCGATACTCTATGCAAGGGGTGTCAAACTCAAATACACAGTGGGCCAACATTAAAAAATGGGTACTAGTCGAGGGCTGGACTGGTTCAATGTTTATTGCAGAACGTATTGAAATGAACTTATTGCATATATTAAACCTGGAACTAACAAAGCTTAAATTATTGCCTATAAAAACAACATTAAACATTAAATAATCAGTTGCATTCATTTCTTATGGCTCTATCTGCAGCTTTTCATTCGAGTAATTTCTTATGATTACATTTTTCCACAGGCCAACAACAGCTTCAAAAAAACTATTTCCCTCAAAGAAAAAAACAAACATGCCCTGTTGTCGTGAGAAAAAAAAGGCAGAAGGAAATATTTAAACTCAGTTTGCTGCTGTGTGATGCTAGTTCAAGCAGATACTTGGCATCTCATCTTGGGTACAAGTTCATCAATGTTTGGGCTCAGGCTCTGAGCTGAGGAAACCCTCAGGATGGAGTGAAGGTGTGCGGACCAGATCTAATAGTAATTAGAAATTATCCTGCGGGCCGAAATTAAATTCACCAAGGGCCTGATTTGGCCCCCGGGCCTTGAGTTTGACACATGTGCTCGAGGCTGATACTAATTCCTTCCCCTTAAAAAATAAGCTCTTAAATGGATGGAGGCAATCTGTGTAACCTATATCTAAAAAAAAAACATCATGCACCAACTGTGGAATACATCATATTCTCCTCTTTAGGAAGAAATAGACACTCCACTACATGACTAAGGTTTGTATTACTGGAGACGTTTTGGAAAAGAGACGCCACACTGACTCAATTTCCTCTTTCCTAGTAACTTGGGTTTCTCAATGGCTGTGACTCAACAGGAGACTCACAGCAGCTCCATTTACAGCATTAACGTACATTGCCAGTACTGTATGTTGCATGTTCTTTATTTGATTGTATTTACTTGTTTAAAATGAAATGTTTCTTTAAGGTGACCAAACTAAATCTGTCCAGGGACTACGGATGAAAATGTGCCTCTTGGCGCATTTACAGAAATGTTGATGAATGTGCACTGTCCCTGTTGAATAAATGAATAAATAAACTTGAACATAGATTATAACCAATTATTTCACACCAGAGCCACCAAAAGAAATGTCTCTATTTCTCCCAAGCTAACTAAACAAACTAAAATGGTAGTTTTCGGACAGACAAGTTAGAAAACATTGTACTTTGTTAAAGTTAAAGACAGATTTGCCGGATTTTTCTGTATCAGCAGCACACTCTTGCAAGATCTGGTGATAGAGCTTTAATAGAAGGCTAATTGTGTCAAAAAGTGAAGCTAACAACGTCTGCAAACGCCCTAGCTTTCTTATATTTGTAAAGGTAAACATCTTTGTTGTCTGTGTAAATATGTTAGCACTAAATATAGGTTCAATACAAATATAAACCACAACCAGTTAGGAGACAGGAAGTGTGAACCATTGGTGCTGTTTGTAACGAGTCATCTTTAATCATAGAACATCTGTTTCAATAAGTCAGCAGCTGCTTCCTTTTATAGCAACATTTAAGAATTTAAAAATACATCTAAACTGCAACCATGTGTAAAAGTTTAAATCAGAGTATTTATAATAACGAAGAAATTATGATGCCAGTGTAAAATATTACATAACTCAAAGTAGCATATACTTAAATGACAATGCCCTGTGATTTTGGCCAGCGTCCGATCGATATTACTATGTATAAGAATGGTGCATCCCTAGTGCATACAAATAAAGACAAATACACTATAAACAACAACCTTTAGGAGCACTGTGTGTGTGTTCCTCTTGTGAACACCTGAGTTACTTGAGACTCGTGAGGCTTCCAGCCGATCATGTAGGATCTCGAAGGTGGCCGGCACCAACCCTTCCTTGCAGCCGTACATCTCTGAAACAAATTCAAACACACACACATAAACACATGCAATAAGGAAGCAAAAACATTGCTGTTTTATTTTAGATGAAGCAAAGCAAGCAGTTTGCTAGCTTCTGCTTCAAGGCTTTGTGCTAAGCTAAAGAAGGCTACCCAGCACACTTATGATGAAGTAAAACATTCAGATACTTATTTATTAGTTAGAAATTAGTATTTCTATTTAATGCAACTATACTTCATCCTGAGCAGATTCTGAAATCCTTCATTAAGCTCGCAGCGGGGACATTTACAGCGTCACACCAAAAGTGAAATAGCAGATAAAGGGTATGCAGGAATCCTGAAGTCAAATGTAATACCTTTTAAAGACCTTTTTTAAGACCCTTTCCATACATTTTAAGACCTCCATCCTCACTTGGAGTTTTAACCGGTTACATTGGCGACACACTTTACCTCACATTTACTATACAGTATTGATTGTCCTTCCTCCTTATCTTCCAACCATTTGGACGCAAACTTGCATTTCCCCATAACGATGTTGGGTGATTCTCTGAATTCGGTGCACATTGGGTTCTCTGGATATGAAAAATATATCACAAAAAATTCTGTTTCTGAACATTGCATCTGATGAAGGACTATTTGAACTTCTGAGAAAATACCTTTTCCCACCTTAGGCATGAAATCCCAAACATTATTAGGAATTTCTTTGTCACTTAGGTTGTTTTTAATTCAACCCCGTAACAGGACATTTTGATACCTGTATGATTATAATTCTAAAACATATTCAAACCAATTCTTCCAGTGCCTTGGTAATCACCTGTCCCTTGTGTAAAATAACTTATTGGAAGTATATTTTATTTTATTCTAAATAATAATAATTTGACTGTCAAGTAGGAAATGGCACCTTAACGTAAAAGCGGTCTTCATAAATCATGAAAATATACTTTAACATTAACATTAGATTAGGCTTTCATGTATTTTCTACTTGTCCTCTAAATCTTGTATACAGTTTAACAAACATTAATCTAATATGTGTTATTATTATCAAAACATTTATGAAAATGTGTCACTGTAACGGGTTGAACACACTGTAACAGGGTTGAATGAATGGCAATTAACAGGGTTGAATGAATGACAACATTTAATCAACTTGAAATGTACTTAAATTAATTCATTAAAACAAACATGAGGAAGGAAACATATCATAAGGCATGTAAAATAACATCACATTTAGATTGAACGGATCTGTACAACAGTATGAGAAGAAAAATTAAGAGGCTGAATGCTGTATACAAAATCTCACTGGAATTGGTTTCACAATGTAACAATTGACATCACAACACGAGTTACACTCTAAATATAAACATTAACATTAAAATCATTTAATATGTTCTTCACAGGCTTTAATAGAATTAATCTCTCATTTCATCATGTATCAGCAGTAAAAACGTACATTGCTGTCTGCTCTAAAATCGGAAAATTGAGTGTTCACTAAACTCTGAACTAATACGTTTTATGAGTGAATATGGATGGTCTCTTATCTGATCTGTTGTTCCTGCTTTTTTGGTTCTTTCATCCATTAGTTTGTCAGTCTGTCCCAGATCTCATTCTTAATTTGCATGTGACGTGAATCACGTCCTGTCACAGGTTGAGGAGGCGGGATGAGCTCAAGTACATCATCAAACGGATACCACAGTACATCCTCTTGTAGAGGCCAAAAGAACCTGTTTTTGGTCATTCCAGCATGGTGCATGCATTTGACTTGAACGTCAATTTCATCTGTGGCAAGGATTTGTCCCGGATACAATGCTTTCTCATAAGTGAGCAGACACCACTTCCCTATTACCTCTGGGTTATCCCAATTGATTTCTTTCTGCCCTTGTGACACAGTAGCTGGCGACACGGTAGCTGACACGGTAGCTGGGACTTTCCTGAAAAAGCTGAAATGCTTTGTATTCCAGCATTCACATACTAGCTTCCCATAGGTGGAGCACATGCAGCTGACATCTCGCGATGTTATCTCCCCTCGAGCAAGAGTGATGACCTGATGGATTTGCATGGTTCCTGGGACTGGTGGAATGGTGTTTTCAATCTCAGCTTTCCTTTTCTGTCTTTCTTTAGCCTTCCGCCACTCCTTCCGCTTACACCTTTGAGCCCTCTTACTCAGGTCATTGATCGATTTCTTTTTCCCTTCTTCTGTATCTCTGTTCCATCGCTCACGCTCTTTCCTGAGGTATTCTTCCCTTCTCTGTGAATCTGCATTTCTTCTCGCCCTGTACTCTCTTTGCCTCTCTGCATTTGATTTAGCCATCTGATATGAAAATAATATGAAATAACATGAAATAGCATCTAGAGAACAGTCCAACCTTCAACCCTAATAATTCAACCCCGTAACAGTGATTCAACCCCGTAACAGTGTTTTTTGTTACAGGGTTGAATGTTACGGGGTTGAAGATTTTAGCTTAATGTAGCCATAAGTCAACATTAGCTAGGTTATGGAGCACCCCATGGCATGAGGAAAACAAGAAATTAATATATTTTCCCAAGGTAATTGTTTACTTTTTCTCAAACAGTAGTAAATATGATTTATGTACGTAACAGTGTTGAAAGGTTGAGCTTTACGATGTCACTCTGACAATAAAAACAATGAAATATAGCTAAGAAAGTATGCTCACACTTACCTCTCTTTAAAGTTTCAGCAGGAAAATGTTGAGTGATGTCACTTCCTGGGTGGTGAGGAAGTTGGACTGTACCATTCTTTTTTTAAAGGGGGGGATTGGTATGCTGTTATGGGGTTGAACAAAACTGGGGGACGTGATTAAATAGTGCTATTCTATAGATAATTCATGTTTTTTTCTCAATTTTTTTTTATTCAGGTTAAAGTAAACAGGAAAATGATTATATTAGCAGAAAAAACTTGTGGTTATTGACTATTTTTATTTGTTTTATATTAAATGAAAAAGTTACTTTGCTCAGTTGGGACATGCACATTTGGCTGAACTCTACGTCTCAGCAAGCCATAACATTTTTCAAAACATAATTTTTTTAATATGTTTGTGTGTTTTAATGCAAAGACACGTGGATCTTTCCATTTCCTGTTTTAAAATGCATTTTGTGGTTTACTTTATATGAAAATCTTTGAGGTTAACCTGTGGGACACAAAGTGCACCGATTTCAGAGAATCCCTAACAACCGGCGTAAACGGACCTTTGCGCGCTATCAAGCAGTGAGCTTGCGATGTCCTGTTCAGATGACGTCAAATCCAACGGGATGCCATAAATAAACTACACAGAATCACAATGCACACCTACGCAATGATTACATTCAGGCACACTGTAGAATACAACCTCTTTGGACAATTTATACTTATTGAAAACAAGCTACAAAATGTAATACCTTGGAAAATGCAGTTTAATACTTTTTAATAGCCTTAATTTTCGCTAAATTTATGTATCAACTTTTAATACTTTTTAAGAACTCGCGGACACCCTGATATAGAAAGCAAATAATAAAAAGAGTAAGCCAACATATTAAATATATATAAAATGTGTTATTAATAAAATAAAGATAATTATCGAAATAATTATGAGGGAGGGATGATTATGAGGGACTTCGCCTCTCGTAGATGGGCGAGACTTCGCCTCAGTTTTTAAAGTGTTTAACCATAGGTTTTATATATACAGTCTATGGTTTAACCCCAGAGCCAGCAGAGCCATAAGATTTCTCCGTGCGTGTTTTTCCTTCTTGGTCCCACTTCGCTTTCCTTACTAACAAGGGCGGGAACTAGCTGTGTCCCAATTCAGAGGCTGGGTCCTCCGCGGACTGCGAAATGAGACGGTCTACGGAGCATGTCCTTGTACGTCACCGGCAGTTACCCCTACATTTTGCCGCCCCCGTCACCTAGCAACCAGCTGCAGTCACAAGTGTCGGTAATAATTTCTGACACTCGGCAAAATATTTTCAAACTGTTTTCAAACTGTTTTCAAAACTGTTTTCAAAACTGTTTTCAAAACTGTTCAATATGGAGTCAGATCTAGCTGTACTTATTGTGGTGTTATATCATATGTTTAAATTATTATCCCGAGGTCGCAACAGGCCCCCGTGAAGAGGGCTTCATTCTCCCCGCGCATCTGGATAAGTTTAGAAATATTTTCACTTCATATTATTTTACATGTAATTGAGAAGACATCTCCAATTGCCCGTTTATTTAAATACACAAATTAAATAGGTTTACTTTTCTTTCATGTCGTTTAGTATTTGGGTGAGTACATTTAAAAACGAATCCAGCTGAAACCGTTGTAGCCGTTGATGGGACGTTACAAGCCATATTTTTTTTGTACAAATGTTATTGTAGCGTTTTAAGCAACTATTAGGCAAATTAATTAATAACCTAGTCTATCCGAGACACAACAGTATGACTTTAAGCACACTTTGTCTAATACATTGGCTTAGTAAACTTTTTTTTTTTTTTAGTAGGCCTACATGTACAATTCGTAGGCTATTAATGAGATCTATTAATTATGTTTGTCTAACTGCTACACATGTGGTTGTTAAAGGTTTTAAGATATACATAATCAAATGGGGTCTTTAAGGTTTCAAACAGGTTCATAAGGTAGGCCCACTATAAGATGAAAACATGATTTTTAAAACTAATTTCTGAATCTCACATTAGCCTGTAGTTTGGTATATCATTGATATGGCCTGGACACCCCTTATCAATGATCATTTACTTTTTTAGAACAAATTAGGCCACTAATGAGCTCAATAATTCACATGTATTATTATTACTTTATAAATTAAGAGTACTAGGGGTATATTACAAAACCTTTGAAGGAATCGCATCAATTAAAATAAATGTATGGCAAGTATGATAAAATGAACATAATGTCAAGATATAGCAATATACAATCAACATGGTTGATTATAAAGGCAAGAAGAACAATAAACAGATGAACATTTAGGTTGTATGTGTACATTGTGATAGAGCAAACCATCTTAATACATGTAGCAGCCTAAATAGCAAACTAAGCTTCTTGAAGTGCTGCTAGAACAGTTTCACCATGGGGTATTTCTAACAAGACCAAAAAGATATACAAGGCTTCCAAAACAGAAGAAACCAACTCCATACAGTATTTTAATTTCCTTCAAAACGAAAAAAGCACCAATAAAAACCAAATTACATCAAGGAAAAGTTTGATGCCGCCTATCACAGTGCACTGAGATTTGTTACTAATTGTAAAGTACTTACTCATCACTGTAGGCTCAGTCATTGGTACATGTTCATCTATAAAGCCATGTTAGGTAAATTACCATCATATATCTGCTCTCTGATCTCACAGAGAGTTGCAGGTAGCTATTGCCTGAGATCTCATGATGTGGTTTTGTGCTAGGACTTGAAACTGAGCAATTTGGTTCCACTGCATGATTTTAAAGCTCGGATAGATGCTATGCAATTTGATACTGTTGGTACCTATCATTGTCGATAGGTATGTAAATGTAGCACTGTGAATATGTTGTATGATGTCCTTTTTGTTTTCTGTTGTTTTCTGTTGTCATGTGTAACTGACTAGCAGCAGGTCTCTCTTGAAAAATAGATGATTGATGATCTCAATGGGATTCGCCTGGTTAAATAAAGGCTTGAAATGAAATGACATATTGTTAGAAAAATATCACTCGTCACCAGGTTGAGAATCAATGATCAGGTAACTAATTTATTCTTGCAAGAAGGAGCAGAGTTAAATCACATACAAAGAATATGGCTTAACTCACACACATGGGGTATGTTACTCAAAGGAACAGCAAAAAACATCAGGCTTATATAGTCCAAAACACAGGAGATAACAACAAAGTCGTAAATCGAGGTGGCGCTAATATCACCCGCCGGTGTCGAAAAGTCGGGTCATCTGCGATGGGTCATCTGTGACGTCTTCTGGACTTTCAGCAGTTGTGAGATAATGTAGGAGACAACAAATATGTGCCTGTCTCCTCATAAAGATCAACAACCTGAACAAATAAGTCCCATGCCTCCTCAGAATAGAACAACAACCTGTCTTGTGTTATCATTAGAGGAGGCAGCTGCAAGGTCGTACAGTCTCAGAGCCACACATGATATCAGTGCTTTAAAACAACCCAAAGAGTGGAGAGAAAACAGTATTTCTCCAAAATATGATGTTAGAAATATGAATATAAGACTAACAATTATAGTATGTTTGCTAAAGGAGAATATTTTTATCTTGTAAAATAATTCCTAGAACATCTTAACAATGTTGTTCATTTTAGACAGAGGCTTATTATATTTACATCCCTTAGTAACATCCATTTTCTGGGCTCAATATGTGTCTTGGCCGTTTTCGTTGTGATCGCTAAATTCACCTTGTTTCCCTTTGTTTATATAATATTATCACCGCTTTTGTTTTGAAATCACTTCCGTGAGTTTCGCCCCGCCCATCGCTCCAATGACCATTAGACCATTTGTAAGGTAAAAAGCAAAAAGGCCTCTCAAACGGTCTTCCGTTTACGTGTTTAATAAAGAAAAACTATTGGACGGTAGATACATGGATTATGTAACAATAATACATATGACATATTTTTTAAATGTCTCCAGTACCGATAAAAAGACCGATAACGTTGGAGCTTAACGGCGCGTAAAACACACGTGATGACGTCACCAACGAATCGACGACTGAATTAGTCGGAAACTAATTTGGTCATCGATTTTAACCAATTAAGTCGATTAGTTGTTGCACCCCTATACAGGAAGACATCTTTACACAATTCAAAGGTATGTGGGGGATGGAAGGAAGGTGGGGTTTAAAAGAAGGGAGGAAAATGTAATTTCTCGCATGAGAATAGGTCATACAGGTCTCAATCATACTTTAAAGTGGACCTATCATGCTATATTTGAATAATATAGTGTAGGACCATACCTAATATAAGGCATATTTATACTTTTTCTTTTTCAAAATACCAAACAGATCATGCATTTTAGCCATTCCTCATTTCGCTCAATTTAACAGTCTTTTCATGGGCTGATTCTGTGAGAACAGCACCATCTACAGGCCTGGCATATGTACTACAGTACAGCGTCTCCAGCGCTTTCGAACGGCAATGTCCGTGGCTGTCTCCTCCTGATTTGTGGAGTTGGCCCAATAGCCGTAGCGCCACTTCTGTGACGTCATAGAAGTGTTCAAATCTGGATCAGTCTATCAGATCCGTTGCAGCCCCTTTTTAAGAGATTTGGGTATGCAGGAAAATAGAGAGGGTTGTGTTTTCTGACACTTGGTGAGTTCCCTGGAACACCGGGGACACATATTGATGTATAAAAGACGTACAAAAGTGCATTTTGCATGATAGGTCACCTTTAAGTATAATAGGAAAGCATCCAACTGGAAAGTGTATACACTGTAGCCAGCCAGAAACTGTTGAGTATGTTTTACTGCTTTGTAGGAAATATAGTACTCAGAGAAATGTGCTTTTCCAGACACTGAAGAAAGCAACATTCTATGCCTTGTCGCTATCAGGGCTGTTAGGGAAAACATCAGGCAATATGTATTGTGAGATTATTACGTTTCTAAGAGAATTGATACATTTAAAATAATCTAGAGTTTTGGTTCTTTATTTTATTTCTTTTGTTTATTGTTTTCTGCAGTCTCTTGTCCAGTTTCCAGTCCAGTTGGTGGCGGTAATGCACCTACAAGTTGGTTTGCCAACCGCCAATAAACACTAAAGAAGAAGAAGAAGGAATAGGCGGAACTAACGTTATTCGTCATTCTAGTCGGACCCATTAGAGCGGTGCACTCACTTTCACTATCCGGCTGAGCCGCACGAAACACTTTTCATCTCGGATCATCAGAGGCTGTTGCATCCAAGAAAGACTGATTGAAACCTACGTTTCGAGAGACTACCACGATAATTCAAGGTGAGTTAAACTATTGTATCCGTGTAATTGTTACAAGGTAAGACTTTAGGTCAGTCAGTGTTGTTGTTGACTGGCGCATTTCCACCATGGCGCGGTTTAAGCGTGCCGTGTCGTGCCGGGCCCGTTTTTGGTTGCGTTTCCAATTTTTCTAGCCCGTCAAAATCGTGGTTCTATCGGGGCCAACACACAGGGCTGAGTTTGCTAAACTAGAGAGAGAATCGCTGGCAAGGGAGCTACCACCAGGGCCGTATCCAGGATTTCCTAAATACCGAGGTCCAAACATGCTAGGAAGGTTCGGGGGATACCCCCCGAGATTTTTGGGATTTTCATGATCTAGTTAGGTGTTTTTTAAGTCCTGTGGGGGGTCACAAATTGGATAATATAATGATTTCAAACCATGTCAGTGGGCTGCAGCATAAATTATTTTTTAAAGTGTAATACATAACAATCAGTTGATTGTTACTATTAATGATCTGAACATGCAGAAGAGGCTAACATGATCACAAAAACATTGTCAACATTCATTTTCCATGTCTCTCTCCTTTCCATAACCTGCAGCCTCTCTTCCTGTTCATTACTCTCTCTGTCCTCTACTCTTTCTTTGTTCAATCTCTCCAGGCCCGGTTCCAGAACAAAATGACTCAGTGTGCATCTGAGATTAGAGAGGGTGCAGTGGTAAAGTGCTATAAGTGGGGAGTGGACCTAACACCCTCTGGGGGGGTCCTCACTTCCTCTAAGGGGGTCCGGGGGCATGCTCCCCTGGGAAGATTTTTTTTAAAATATTGAAGTTAAAAGCATCAATCTGGTGCACTTTGAGAGCAAAAGAGATCTATGGATCTATGTGCTCTTTGCTTGATTCATGCCTTCCCAGTCCTTTATCACATAGCCTATAAGAGCATGGCGCCAGTTGTTGTAGCCAGTTGTGGTGAAGGCACCTGACTTACTTGAACCGAAATGTCTACATGCATAGCAGAAGATGGCATCTCTTTAAATGAATATTCCAGCCAATCTGTGTTTTGAAACCATGAGCTGCAAAATGAGCGCCTTACCCCACTGTACAGGCGAGTTGAGTACTTTTTAAATATACCTGTGCAGGCTCTGTTTTGCCGAGGTCCTCTGGCACTTGCGGGCCACTGAGGGGTGGCGGTGTTTGGGGCAACGAAGACGGCTGCCGCTGCTCCGCCTCCGTGGGCGAGGCGGGCAAAGCCGGCGAGTCGGGCGTTGGTGTCCACGACAGTGGCCGCGGGTAACGTAATGTCCCCATGATTCTGAACTGTTATTACCTGCAGTAGATGCAGTGTTACTGGCGATAAGGGCTGGTTGTTTTAACCATGTTCTGATGTCCATCATTGACTGCTCTGTAAGCACCTTGCAGATGATGAATGCGCAGCGGCACAGGTCACGCGCACCTGACATAATAACGTTACTTACCGTTTAAATTGACCAAATAAATGCAGCAGACAATGTTATTTAACCACAATTACAATTTATTTTATTCCAACTATATTCTTCTTATTATTGTTATTATATATGTAATATTTTTCACTTTTTTTTTTTTCACTTTTCACTTTTTCAAATGAGGGTGCATAACGACTCGACTGAGGGTGCAATGCAACCTTATGCACCCCCGTAGAACCGGGCCTGATTCTCCTCCTCACTTGTCGCTCCTGCCAGTGAATTAAAAGCAATTCAGCCATTTAGTTAATTTCACTTGTTTGTTTGCATTATTTCTTTATTTTAATCTGTTTTGTTCGATTCTCAAAAGAGAACAAAGATGTAAGCAAATGGTGTTTTATACAATTGTATGTTATTATGACATCATAACTGCAATAGATGCATGTTGTTTTAAAAATGATGCCTATTGTAAAACAAGACTATTGTTATAGATAGATAGATAGATAGATGGGGTTATTAAGCCTACATTATTTTGTGTGACTACCTGCAGTTCCTCCCTGATTTCCATCACTTTCTCTCTGTCTCTCTCTCTCTCTTTCTCTGCCTGTCCTGTCTCTTCCTTACCAAAGCTGAGCCTCGACTGACGTAGTCTTTTCATTATATCTGAGTCAGTGTAAAAAGAAAACAATACAAGGTTATATTTTCAGTGTTTTACTCAAATTGAAATGAAAGAAAAGCGTTACAACGTTTGTTAAAAGGTAATCCTTCTGAAATTGGATGAATGTAATTAACTTTAGCTCTCTAGCTAGTTTATTCACGCAATTTAAACCAAAGTATAGCCTATAGCTGCAATATAAGTTAGTGTGCATGTTGTCGGACGTCCACTGACTAACGTAGAGCAGCCCGCTGGACTCAGATCTCTAGATACCTCATCACTCCTCCCATGCTCCGATACAAGCCCGGGCTGCGGTAGTTTGTTGATACATGTCGTCTTCTTCTGTTTGCTTTAACCGAGGCTACGTAATTATGCAGCGCCCCCATCGGCAGTAAATGGAAGTACTACAAAGAACCCCGTTTAGTGCAATTATTTCACAAGTTTTGTTATACACAGCTCAGAAAATATTACCGAGGTCCGGACCTCGGTGACCTCAATGGTGGATATGGACCTGGCTACAACTACAACAAGATGAACATATTTGACCGTGATTTAATTTTTATACACGTTTCAAAATGATGCCGAAATAAGAACAGACTACTATGAGAATGGCCCTGACACCATTTCAGCCCAGATTTTCAAACTCCTGGCAGGACAAGCTCCAGCTCAATTCTCGCACTGAATACAAAAAAAAAAGTGAGTGAGGGACTGCAATATAAGAGGGAAAGAAAGAGAAACTTCAAACTGTTCAATTGTTATGATGTGTAAAGACTGATATTGTTCTACAATCGGCTGAAACTGTTAAGTCATGATGTGAAACGGTTAACAAAGAAAAAGGGAATCTCAAGCTGCTGCTAAACTTTATTTTATTTATCTAAAATTAAGCACTTTTAAGATGCACATATTTTCAAAAGCTATTTTATTTATTTTCTCTATTTTATTTTTCAAATGCAGCCCGAGAGGAACATTACACATATCCGTTATCCACACTATTTACTGTATATCTGTTCAGGTCAATGTTAATTTACAATAAATATTGTTGTTTTTGAATTGTACTTTGTTTATTTGATTGGCAGTCAGTTGTTGATACATGCAGACGTTGATAAAGCTACAGGCTACTTCAATATCACACTAATTCATAAAGCAAGTTAGACATTTTGAAGTTCCGGACCTTGCACGGGGACATTTTCTCAAACTGGACCTTGTTGAGTTGTAGTTACCCCTGCACTAGAGTATCTCAAGAATACACAATATGCAGAAAATACTGTATACATGGAGTACATTAAACAGTCTCACTAGCTAATGTTTGCTTTCTGTGTTAACTTAGTGATAGTTAATGACACAGATGGCGTTATAACCGTGGTTCAAACAACCATTTAATGTCACTTTCTATGTGAATAAAGTCATTTTAATGAAATAAAAGTGAACAAACTGAGCTGTAAGTTAGAATGTAAGTTGCTACACAGATTATGAAGAATTATATCAAAATATTTGTATTATATTAATAATGATTTAATAATAATAACTTGTTATCGTTAATAACTATCTGACCTTTCTATCATTTTCAGCAGCATGGAGGAGTACAAGGAGACCCCTGGAGCTCAGGTCAGTGTGCACTTCATCACAATATATTCCTAATTCCAGCGTTTCCGCCAGGCGGGCGTCTTGCCGTGATTTGAAGCCCTTATTCAGCACGGAACGCCCTGAACTCGAGACAAGGGTGTCCAAAAGAGTTGTTATTGCTTGAAATGACGAAAAGGACAAGGACATCCCTCTGTTGGAGGGGCAAAGGAGTCTGGTGGGATTATTTTCGCCGCCAACAAAGCGTGTTTCTGTGACGGAAAGTGTACTGCCGGCGAGCCTTGACAGGGGTGTGCTAGTGGAGCACGCGCGTGAACTAGAGAAACTGAGGCTCTGGTAAACTGTGGTAACATGAAGAGCCGTTTGGGAGCCGAAAGAGCCGACTCTTCTTAGTGAGCCGAGCCAAATGATCCGACTCACTAAAAAGAGCCGGAATTCCCATCACCACCTCCAATACCACCGTATGACCAATGTTAAAATACAGTCTATGCACAGTTCATGCAGGACTCGGAGGCACATGTATTCATAACAACTGTTACGTCCCCACTAGGGATGAGGAAATGCAACACACACCAGTTGGAATTGGTAATAATTATGAATAGTTTTAATGTATAACAGGTAGACAAAATGGCAGGCAAGCAGCCTGAAACAAACAAAGTGCCACAAAAACACCGGTTTAAATAACAACCAAAAGTGGGCGCAAGTTTAAATCAGTGATGCAAATTAGTCGCTTTTCGGCGCCTCCCGCTTTTTTAACGCTGATTTGGGTGACTTGTGTAATTCGTGGAGAACCGAAGAGTTTTCGTTTTGGGGGGGGGTCCGTCAGTCCGTCCGTCCGACTGACGGACAACTTCTCACTTCAAAAAAGAAGAAGAAATCTAGATCGCAAAATAATTAAACAAGCGAGTGCCTGTTTTTCCTGGCCAAGGACAGGTTCATTAAACACAACACGAGCGTAACGTGTCTTCACGTGGTTATGTCTCGTCTGAAAGGAGTAACGGAGAGCATCGGAACGCCGCTCCAGCTCTTCAAATATTGCAGTACCCATAAGGAGTCGTAAACATGCCGCAGTGTTTGCGAGGTTGTGTCTTTAGTTGTAAGCATAGTGGCGATCTGTTGTTATTAGCATCTGGTTAGCTAGCTATGCTAACGAATTTAAAGAGCTTTTCTACAACCAGGTGGAAGAGAGCTCTCTCGTGAGAGGCTCAAATAACCTCAGCTCAGTGAGGTTAACGCACACCTTGATATCATCATTATAGTTATTAATGAGACATTAGAGACTAAATTATTAGCAGGTATAAAATACTATATGACGGTAACAAAAAAGTTGTTAAAAAGAACAAGAATAGAGTTTAAAAGGGGAGTGATTTGTAAAATATCCCAAAAAGAAAAATCTGCTTACAGTTCTGTTTCAAATGGGTGTTGAGAGATGTATCCATAGATCTCCTCACGTTGCTCTCAAAGTGCACCAGATTGATGCTTTTAACTTCAATATTTAAAAAAAAATCTTCCCGGGGGAGCATGCCCCCGACCCCCCTAGAGGAGGTTAGGTCCCCCCCCACTTAAATCATGTTCACATGGATAGGATACTAAATACATTTGCACGCATCTTGTGTCCATATCTTTCTGTTCTGGTGGTCATGCCACAACCGTGCACGTGAATGCATGCATGCGTCAAACATGAGTCATGGTGAGATATCTGGATTAAGAGGTTGCTTTTTCTTTGCACGGCATGAAAGAAAGGCTAAATGAATGGGCTGTGATTTTATTTTTTTTAACAGAGGTTTAGTTCAATAATTTGTACGGCCCTCGGAGGATGTTGTACAAATTTAAAGGAAAAAGGTTCCCCACCCCTGCTGTAAATAATAATAAAAACCCTTGATTTATAACTTAACATCTCCGTCTCCTATTGATCTGAGTAAATTATAAAGAACAGCCAGTTAATTGAAGGATTATAGCACAGGCCTTTGTCAGATGGTATATTACGCTGTTTCTTTTCTGCTTCGAATAGTTCTCTCTTTTTTCACCATACCTGTGTTTGCATCACTGTTAAATGGGCAACCAAACAAAGGGAGGACTCTAATAAGTGAGCCTACTTAAATACAAAGGTGTATATATACTGTATATATACATATGTATAGACATATGTAGAGTTGCAAGAAAAAGTATGTGAACCCTTTGGAATTACCTGGATTTCTGCATAAGTTGGTCATAAATTGTGTTCTGATCTGCATGTTTGAAGTTTGCAAAAGAGCACCTGGATGTTCCACAGCACTACTGGCAAAATATTCTGTGGAGAGATGAAACCAAAGTTGAGTTGTTTGGAAGGAACACACAACGCTATGTGTGGAGAAAAAATGGCACAGCACACCAACATCAAAACCTCATCCCAACTGTGAAGTATGGTGGAGGGAGCATCATGGTTTGGGGCTGCTTTGCTGCCTCAGGGCCTGGACAGATTGCCATCATCGACGGAAAAATGAATTCTCAAGTTTATCAAGACATTTTGCTGGAGAACTTAAGGCCATCTGTCCACCAACTGAAGCTCAACAGAAGATGGGTGATGCAACAGGACAACGACCCAAAGCACAGAAGTAAATCAACAACAGAATGGCTTCAACAGAAGAAAATAGGCCTTCTGGAGTGGCCCAGTCAGAGTCCTGACCTCAACCCAATTGCGATGCTGTGGCATGACCTCAAGAGAGCGATTCACACCAGACATCCCAAGAATATTGCTGAACTGAAACAGTTTTGTAAAGAGGAATGGTCCAAAATTCCTCCTGACCGTTGTGCAGGTCTGATATGCAACTATAGGAAACGTTTGGTTGAGGTTATTGCTGCCAAAGGAGGGTCAACCAGTTATTAAATCCAAGGGTTCACATACTTTTTCCACCCTGCACTGTGAATGTTTACATGGTGTGTTCAATAAAAACATATAATTGTTTGTGTGGTTTTAGCTTAAGCAGACTGTATTTGTCTATTGTTGTGACTTAGATGAAGATCAGAACACATTTTATGACCAATTTATGCAGAAATCCAGGTAGTTCCAAAGGGTTCACATACTTTTTCTTGCAACTGTATATATACCCAACTCAACAGGAGAACCCTCACTATTGCAGTGGTGCAAACTAAAGAAAAGGAGACTGTAAGAAATCACAGCTAAACTAAACAACTACAGTCAACGTAGAGGCTAAGATACTCTAGTCACATCTAATCATATCAACACTACCAAACACAGACCACACAAGTTAACCACAGAACGAAGAGCAAGTAGCGAGAGGCGTCTGTTCACTCAACAGAGCCTCCAGAGTGATAATTGTCCCCAGGCTTTATAGTCATCCCCAGCAGGTGTGCGCCGGCTGTGCACTGCGATTGGAGTGCGTCGGGCCCGGAATGCTCCAATCACAATCTTCAGGGGGCAGACCAGGAGATGGCAGCCAATGACGTCAGGGCAACCGCACAGCTCATTTATATATCACACAGTTAACACAGTTAAGAGGACCAGGAAGGCAGCAACCGTAACAATAACATTATTTGTTGTCAGCCACAGCTACATGTACAAAGGGCAGTCAATTCAATAGCTTTATTAGCATGACCATAATTACATACAGTATTGCCAAAGCTCTGTATAGTTGCAACATCTATACAAAAATACACACAAATAAACAGTTATAAACAAACTGCTAAGAACATGTTTTTTACGAGGAATACAGATTCATTTAATTAATATAATACATTAATACAAGATAAAATATGATATATATATTCAGTGTGCGAAAAAGTACACGTCCCACCGTCCGGGACGTGTTATTTACAATATCGGACAAGTAGATATTTCAATTGACTTGTCCGGCGGACAAGTGACGTTTTTCGCCCTGATTTATTGATAAATTCAGTTTACAAAAGGCAGAACTCATTCGCAAATTGTCAGTGTCCGCCATTGTTCGTTTAGAAATGTTAGTTTCGGTTCTGCTTGTCGATTCCTAAGGAAATGCATCTCGCCGCTTTCTGTACAGACGGGGGCGGGGCGGGGCAGCGCTGGAAGTGTAGCACAGTGGCAGGGTTGGGAAGCAAAACTCTGTTCCGAGTAGGAACAAATAACAATTGTCCGGTACCGGGATTAATAAGAGTTGTGAGGATAGGAGGCGAGGCCGAGCCCCGCGGACCACAGCTCTCTCTCTATGCTCCGGATCAGCTGTTCGCTGCATGGTGCAGCTCAGCGTCTCTCTCTCTTTCTACACACAGCGGATCCGCTGCCCGTTTAACAGCCTCATCTTTTTCAAACTTTCTTATGTTCTTTCTCTGACACGTAATGAAGGTTATTAAGCGTTTTAGCTCATGTGTTGTTAATATTGACCGCCATTTCCTTTATGAAGTGAAGCAGCCTCCCTGTGTCCTCGCGCTGTCCTCACATCCCCGGACCCCCAGACTCGGAGGAGCAAAGGGATGTCAGTGTTGTTTATGAAGCAGGGTATAGAAACTACATTATTGAAATGAAAATACTATTTATTTACTTTTACAAACAGTGAGCAGCTGGGCAGATGCAGCATGTAATACATATGCATAAGGACATGTGTAAGCGTGCAAGCGTCTTTGAGTTGTAGAAAAGCGAATAATTAATTATTACTTATTATTATAAGCTATTATTATTAGCCTATTATCGTTATATTTAAGGCCTAGCGCTTTTCTACATAGGCAGGTATCAGGCAGGTTGCAGTGTAACATCAGAGGAGACTGGGCCAATTGTACATTCTCAAACTGCACCACTTAGAACTAACTAAACAATGCAGAGATTATTTTTATATAATTGTATTCAATAACCATAATAAATTAAACAGTATGAAGTGATTTGTAAATAGGAATACAGATTTGACTTAATGTTTTCATAAATATATTTTTCTCCCACTTTATCATGGGACTTATTTTTACCCTCTCAAAGAACCGAAAATAACCAGAATCGAAAAGCAGAACCGGAATTGTTCGAATCCAAACGATACCCAACCCTATGTGTGAAAATGTAAAATACGATGGCGAAGAAGAAGATTCCAGTGGCCCCAATTTTTGTCCATTCTGGACAAGTGAAAAATGTATTCGGACAAGTAAATTGCCAAACTCACTTGTCCATGGACAAGTACTCTCTAAAAACTTTTTCTCACACTGATATATATATATATATATATATATATATATATATATATATATATATATATATATATATATATATATATATATGATGTGAGAGCGTGTGTATCAGGTCAGTCCGATTCCCTCAAACTGTGGCAGGCAGAGACAAACTGTCCTGCAACAATGCAGCTCTCTTTATACCCCCCCTGGAGTATTTTTTTTTTTTCATTTTTAAATATTTGAGGATGCTTATGGTTGAGTTTTGGGAATAATTGTTTCCGTATAGGTTCAAAAGTTGGGCATTGTGTGAGGAAGTGCTGCTCTGTCTCCACAGCCGTTCCTCCTCACTGTTGGCATGATCGCTTCTCTTTTGGCAGCCATGTTTTCTTGTACCTGCCTGTTTCTATGGCCAGGCTGTGTCTCTCTCTCTCTCTCTCCGCCTCTCCCCTGTCTGTGTCTCTGTCTCTGTACCTGCATGTTTCTATGGCCAGGCTGTGAGCACTCACAGTATGCAAAGTAGTCTGGTGGGATTCTTTTCGGAGTATTGAAGATCGTTTCCCCGACATCGGTGGCGCCTGCCACAGGACAACACGGAACGTGCGTGATTGGGACGCGATGAGCGCGGGGGTGCTATTGGAGCTCGCGTGTGAACTGAGGTTCCGTGGTAAATTGTGGTAAAATGACTCACTAAAAAGAGCCGGAATTCCCATCACTAACGTAAAGAGATAGTCAATCAATGTTTATTTATATAGCCCAATATCACAAATGTTACATTTGTCTCAGTGGTCTTCACAGTTTGTACAGAATATCAGTATGACAACACAAAACCCTCTGTCCTTAGACCCTCACATCGTACAAGGAAAAACTTCCAGAGAAAACCCACAGTTTAAAGGGGAACATGGGAGAGCAACAGAGGAGGGATCCCTCTCCCAGGACGGACAGACGTGCAATAGATGCCGTGTGTAAATCGAAAAGATAATACATCTACAACATAGGTAGACCAAATGTTTAGAAATGCACGTGTCCACAACAAGAAGACGAATCCACGAGGATGTCAGCAATCCTGTGGGAGCCATCATGGAAGTAGTATGGTGAGAGTCTGGCAGGACCGCAGAGACAGGTTCAGCCACGGCTCAAAGTCCAGGACTCAGATCCAGTACTCAGGATCCAGGACACACGACCACAGCAACATGATTAGCCTCGACTCAGGATCCCGGTATATATATGGACACAAAAAGAAGATTTTGGGGGAAGCTGGGTTAATCGGAACATGAGAGTACACAGGTACAAACAGGCTGAAAGAAGGAGTAAGGTGCCCCCCCCCAACAGTCCAAGCCTATAGCAGCTAAACTAACGTGTCTACATACATGCACTCCCTTAGGATAGGTTGAGGGAAAAGGGTAGCAAGTAAGAAGTAGGAAACAGAGGAGGAGAGGCACACACAGGGAGAAAGGTCCCCACTGGAACCTGAATTGGATAGAGGTAAGGAGTAGGTCAGTGGCTACATTCCACACTCCCGGGCCAGGCTAGGCCTTCTCTGCATCCTGTTACCCTCTAATAAACCTCGAAAGGTCAGAGAGGGGAAAGGTTTTTGGATGAAGTTTTAAATATAAGAACTACGTTTTTAGGATTTAAGTGAAAGAGTAAGAACTAAAATGTATAGGTGAAGAGGCACAACGTATCTACGTCAATGCACTCTTATTCGATGATTTTATCACTATAAGCTTTATCAAAAAGGAAGGTCTTAAGCGTACTCTTAAAAACGGATAGGCTGTCTGCCGCCCACACACAAACTGGAAGCTGATTCCACAAATGTGGAGCTTGATAAGAAAAGGCTCTGGCTCCCATTGTACTTTTAGAGACTCTAGGAACAACTAACAACCCTGCATTCTTGGAACGCAATAGATAGTACCTATAAGGGATGGAGCCCCCTCCCCCCGCGCTCTCAGGGTGGACGCCCTCTCAGCCCTGGTCCACGTTGCTCAATGAGCGCAGGTTTGTGAGAATGATGGATGGAAGTGGTGACCGGCTGAATCTCTTCTGAACCCCTCCCCTCCTTCCTCGTCTCTATTTCCTGGTGTTTCTAAGCGGCTCCCGAGGAATGTCATCCAATAACGAAGAGCACAGATGGCTTGGTGTATTCGTAGGAGGCCGATCGCTTTGCAGCTCTAGCATAGCCTCGCGGCTGTAGCAGCGTACCTGTTCGTGCTGTAACTCAGGTGTGTCTTGGAAAGTTGTATGACCAGACATGGTCTGCAGAAGGCAAATGTAAGCCACAGGATCAAAAGCATGGTCTCTCAAAATGACGTTTCATAAAGACACGACAAAGTTTAGACAATAATTAGACCAAAAAAACTAAAACAAGACGAACGGAGCATACTGAGACTCGCGGTGACAGGATGCCATCTCCCTCTGTCTCCTGTATACCAGAGGTGGGAGTAAGTCATACATGTGCAAGTCCCAAGTTACTTGGGTGAGAGTCAAGCAAGTCAAGTCATGCGAAATCCTGATGAATAACCCGAGTTTCTGCATTTAAATCAGTCACATGACTTGAGTCGCATATTTTTTGACTTGAGACTTGCTTGACTAACATTGATAAAAGACTCGACTTGACTTGTGTAGGGGTGTAGAGTTATTTGTTAATGTGGAAAATAAAACTCTGAAATCATAAAACAGGTAATAGGGGGAATAATTGGGCAGGTGTGTGTGTGTAGAGGTGTGTGTGGTTAAAACGTAGCAGACTGCGGTCGCTCTTTAGCTGTTCTAATGAAGGTAAACAGTGAAAGGCACAGCTCTTTGCAGCTGGTGCTGCTCTTCTCAGATTCTGCTGAGTTACACGTTACTCCTCCTGGTGCTGCAGAGATGTCATGAAGTGAAGGAGGTTTTCCTTCTATAAAACACCTCCGGGCAGCAGATACTGTGAGAGTCACAGACATGACTACATAGGTCAAGGCAGACTGGTTACAGACTCTCCTGTTTTGCCGATCTGCTGCTTGAACAAATAACTCTACACCTCTACACAAGTCGAGTCTTTTATCAATGCAAGTCTCAAGTCAAAAAATATGCGAGTCAAGTCATGTGACTCGAGTCCCCCACCTCTGGTACAATACTGTGGTTAGAATGTTGCTGTATTACTGTATCAAATATAATGCAAATATAATAAACCCAAACAGTAGTGCTGGGGGGAAACTATTATTTTGAAAACGATTAATCGGGCAATTATTTCATCGATTAGTCGACTAATCTAACGATTATTTTTCTGTTGTTCGATTTATAAAAACATAATGTATCTCAAATAAATACCAAAAAACATGACTTAATTCATGACAACTGCGCACCAGCTTACGTGCAGCCCTGGCCTGGACATTGCTTGGCTCCGTTAGTTGACATATATTGATACTATAAGCTGACTAACGTTAGTCGAATGTTATGTTTGACTCGTAAACGACCACAACATGAGTTAGCTCTCTGTGCAGTTTGTTGGTTCCGGGTTAGTAGCGGCTAGATAGCGGTGTTATGCAGACGTAAACTAGCTACCATTCCATCCAACATTAAATGCTCACAAACGTTAACTAACACACAGCTGGCACCGCTAGCTAGGTAGCTAACATTAACTACTAACTAACCAACCAAGCACGAACAAACCGCACGGAGAGCTATAAGATAGTTAGCACTACCGAAGTGCACAGAACTCAAGCTGCACAACACACTAGGGCTGTTCCTATTTATGAATATGCTTTTATTTTGAAGGAGAGGTAGCGCTGTTGACAGGAAGTTGTTGTTGCTATGGAAACAACGTGACGGAGATTAACGGAGAAAAGTAATATCTACATATAAAGACAGAGAAAGTAAACGATAAAGTTTATGGTTAAGTGTTAGCACCCCCCGAACAAGCTCTTACGTTGATATTGGAGATTTCAATAAATTCAATTTGAAAGACCTAGGGCGAGATGTTTTTGTTTTGGGGCTTTTTGCAGGGCTTCGTGCGCAATCCTGTGAGGAGGAGGTGGTAGCCGTTTCAGTCTCCATAGTGTTTAAAGTGCGATTGCGAACTGCTTGTTGTCGTTTTCGGTGACCCACGTGTGTGTGGCGATGCGTCGACGAGGAAATATGTCGTAGACGATATTTTGAAGTCGACGCATCGCTACAGCACTACCAAACAGTTGATAAGTAGTATTTTGTTAACTCAAGGTTTATATTAAGTGAGTTTTTATTGTGTTAACTTGTGTATTCATGCTTTTTAGATTGACTTTCTCTCTTTTTCTGTCCGTCTGTTCTAGAAACCGAAAGGAAGAGAGAGACGTCACAGCTGTCAGCAATGTGACAAATCCTTTTCAAGATCTTTAAATTTAAAGCGCCACCTGGATACTCACACAGGAGAAAAACCGTACAGCTGTGAAGAGTGTGGAACAACTTTCACTAGAGCAGATGCTCTCAAAACACATCAACGTATTCACAGGGGAGAAAAACCGTACAGCTGTGAAGAGTGTGGGAAAACTTTCGGTACATCAAGTAATCTCAAAACACATCACCGTATTCACAAGGAAGGGAAACTGTACAGCTGTGAAGAGTGTGGGACAACTTTCATTAGATCAAGTAATCTCAAAACACATCAACGTATTCACAGGGGAGAAAAACCGTACAGCTGTAAAGAGTGTGGGACAACTTTCACTAGATCAAGTAATCTCAAAACACATCAACGTATTCACACTGGAGAAAAACCGTACAGCTGTGAAGAGTGTGGGACAACTTTCACTACATCAAGTACTCTCAAAACACATCAACGTATTCACACTGGAGAAAAACCGTACAGCTGTGAAGAGTGTGGGACAACTTTCACTTCATCAGGTGCTCTCACAAAACATCACCGTATTCACACTGGAGAAAAACCGTACAGCTGTGAAGAGTGCAGTACAACTTTCACTAGATCAAGTACTCTCAAAATACATCAACGTATTCACACGGGAGAAAAACCGTACAGCTGTGAAGAGTGTGGGAAAACTTTCGCTGCATCAGGTGCTCGAGAATCACATCACCGTATTCACACGGGAGAGAAACCGTACTGGTGTGAAGAGTGTGGGAAAACTTTCACTACATCAACTAATCTCAAAACACATCACCGTATTCACACTGGAGAAAAACCATAGTGGTTTTAAGAGTGTGGGAAAACTATGAGAGCTAAGCTAGCTGTTTCCTCCTCCTGATGTCCTGAGAGCTGTAGTTATATAGTCTCATTGAAATAAAGCTTATTTCATTCAAATGTGTCTTTTCTTCAGTGAGATATCTTTATGGATTTCCTTATGACTTGAGAGTCTGATTTTAAAAGTGGTTTAATATTTCTCAGTCTGACTAAAGCAATATAAATGTTTGCTTTTGGGCGAAGTCATCTGAACATTTTGTAGTGTGCAAGTAATCTGGCACTCTACCTTTGTCCCTATATTTAGATAAACAAATGAATCACCATAATTGCATTTAATAATTCATATTTCACGACTCACTGTTACTGTAGCACTGACCACTTTTTTGTATAAAGTGCATTCAATTGAAAACACCATAGTGTTACAGTTAAATTATTTACAATTATAAACACAATTTATGTACATAAAAGTATTTACATATAATAAATAGATAATCAACGGCTACAATATCAGAGAAATTAGAATGTAACAATTGCACTAATGGCTCTGTGTGTTTTTTGTCACCAATATTATATTTTAGTTTGCATTGCCTCCACGGCTTTGGTTATGGCATGATAAGAACTGCTCTGTATTCCTAAAGTTTGACCTTTCTTGCAAAATATTTAATTGATTCAGTATAAATGATGGCAACAGCTTGAAGTTAAACTAAGGTAAACACAGGTAAAAAAGCTCAAGTGGATACGAATCAGATGCATGCAACACATTCACTATTTTAGACCCCAGGATGTATTTGTCGTCAGCAGGTATGAATCAAATGTTAGGTTATCAATGACTTCTTGTAAACTAACATTTGTCGTTATGCAAGTCAACAACAACGAGATCTCACTCCACTGCAGAAGAAGAACTGGGGTATACTACGAAGCAGGATTTTCGCTTAGCCGGCTAACATGGAAAACTCTGGGTTTCCGGTCCTACGAAGCTGGTTCTCTTTTTAGCAGGCTAGATCTCCATGGTAACTTATGCTGTGCGGCTAACCTGGGGGGTATACTACGAATCTAGTTCAACCTATCCTGGATATGTTTTGAGTTATCCGGTTGACTTAATCCAAAACAAAGCCGCTCTCGCTAAACTGTACTACAACGCTGGCTATCAACTCGTTTGCTCAAGCCAGCAGTATCCTATCTAGTTAGGTGCGCATTCACATAAAAGGGGTGGTATTTGGAGCATTCGACCAATCACAAACATGGACAAGCGTACTGACAGCGCAGCGTCATACTTCCTGAATGAAAAGTCAACTATAATATTAGTCAAATATGAAGAAGTTAAACTTTAAACATCCATGACTTAAACACTTTATCCAGGATCAAAGCCACATAGCTGCACCTGCAAGGTGAATACAGCTGGTAAAAGAAAAAATGTTTGAATGCGTACATTAACAGGTTTATGATATCACTGCCCCGTCTAAGACACGATCTGACTTAAATTACATTTGACTCGAGTGTTTCGTCAACTTAATGTGTTGCTTAAAATAATACTTCTGCATACAGTACAGTATGTGACACTGTGAGTGTTGCACGGCCAGATACGGCTCGGCTGACTCAGATGAGGAAATATATGATACATTATGATGTGATATGAATGATAATGGGACACATCGACGTCTGCACTCACAGTGCCGCGGACCGTAGGCTACGTAATGTTACTTTGATCCGGTTACTTACGTTGTGGCAGATATTTAATTAAGCTTTCTTAACATAATAGTATAATAATGTGAACATTAATAGAATATCACCTCCGATCTTCAGAGCAATCTGACTATTATAACATTAGCGTTAAGAAAGCTTACTTAAATATCTGTCACAACATAAGTAACCGGATCAGAGTAACATTAAGTACAGTCTGCGGCATATCACATGCGCCCACCCCCCCGCCCGAACTACAAATGCTGGCTATTGTGTGTTTCGCAACATGTTCTATGGCACGTCTCTTTATAAGACGTTTTCGTATTTCCCACAATTAGAAGTTGCCCATATTAAACTGTATACACCCTGGAGGTTTAGGGGATACGAAACACAGTGGTATCAAATGTAATACATATAATTATTAAATGGGTGAATTAATATACCCACATGACACCTAAGGTCAGAAGAACTTTATTTAACAGCTGGTCTTATGTCTGTGACCCCTTCTGTTGTTCATTGATAAGCCTGAAACATGCACTTGTCAAGGTTCAGAGGCAAATTTTGCAAATAAGGCAGTAGCCATCGATCATCTTAAGATAAGATGTACTTTATTGATCCCAAGTTGGGAAATGTTTTTGTTACAGCAGCATACTACTTTGTTCTACTCCACTACAATTCAGAGGTTAACCTGGTATTTTTACTCCACTACATTTATTTTAGTTACTTTGCAGATTCTGATTAATGATGTGAAATATAAACAACCCTTAAATCAGACTTTAGTTACACCTGAGTCAAATTCAGGGAAGGTGTAATATATTGGACGTTAAGTACTTTGTCAGACTTCATATTTATCTTTGGATAACCCCAAAGTTTTTTTCTTATTCAAAATAAGACCTTAACTTAAAGTAATCTTTAATGTATAAATAAAGCCTTATTAGTTTGTCTGTTTTGCACATCCTCCTGTTAATATCTTTGGGTGTCCTGCACTAAACTGTTTTATTGTAGAGATCACTACAGTATTTTCTTGATATTTTCAATGTTGTATGTAGGCTACTCTTAATATTTTAATGTTTTCATCAAATAAAACGTATTCAACAACAAAATTCAATAACGTGCTTTAACCACTAGGCGGTGCGGGTTAAAAAACCAGTGGTGTAGTTAATAAAACATATCAAACATAATATGACTATTAACTTTATTGTGAAATTAAAACAGAATGGTAAAGGAATATACAGTTTCAGTCTCTCGATTTGAAGCTTATGCATTGTACCATGAACCTGTATAGGCCTGTAACAGTCAACAGCATGAGGAGTTGGAAAAGTAGTTCAGTAAATAATATCTTTAAAAACTACAAAAAAATCCCTTTCTATCAGCTGTGCACCATTATGGTGAAAATATAACCTATATACCAATTGGATCAAATATAAAAGTCAGCCAAATTGGTGTTGATACTGTGAGGAAAGGAAGATGTTGCTGCTTTTTTCGCATCTTAACCACATTAGACCAGGTCCTGATCTAAAACCTCTATACCTAGACTCATCAAATCTGGACTGGATTATCCCAGAGACTCTAAAGATTCTTTATAACACAGTTTGAGATTTGTGAAACCTTAATTCTATTTGTAAAAATACAAAAAAGGGAGATTTTGCTGTTTTTTTTTGAGAATTTTGAGTTTCTCTGGGATAATCCAGTCAAGATTTGATGAGTGTAGGTATAGAGGTTTTAGATCAGGACCTGGTCTAATGTGGTCTAGATGTAAACAAAGCAGCAAAATCTGACGTTTATGTATTTTCACAAATAGAATAAAGGTTTCACAAATCTGAAACTGTGTTATAAAGAATCTTTAGACTCTCTGGGATAATCCAGTCCAAATAAATCGTCTATGCAGCGATTTAAGAGGTTCAAACACGGAGGATTGTTCGCTCAGCGCTGTAAATTAAATGTCCCTTAGCTTTCCCCTTAACTGCTGAATCGGACGCCAACTTCAGAGTCGTTGAAACTGAAGCAAAGCGCAGGATTTCTGACATTTATCTCAGTTTTAACATTTCTTTTTTAGATAGCAGAAGTCAAAACTGCTCTATATTTCTCACAGTGAAAAGACTGGGTTTCTGTTGGTCATTACATGCTCACTTAGTGATCCAGTCACAGCTTCAGTACTAATGACTGTTTTAACCGTTATAAGTGGTTTAAATACATTTAGTTAAGTAATACACTTTAGTAATGAATGTGTTCTTTACTAGTGTTGCATGCATACTATTATATATGATACTGATTTGGGCAAAACAAGTACTCTTACTTCAGTTATTTAAAGTATATTTGAATGTAGGATTTCACCTGTAACAAACCGTTTTTACACTATGGTATTGCTACTTATATTTAGGTTAATCTGAATATATCCCCCTTATTGTCTTCAAGTAATAATTAATTTTGTTAAATGTAAAAAGGGGTGTTTAAAACTCATATGACAAGTGAGACTGCTTAATTATTTACAAACCAAATTCTAAAAACAGTACAATTTTTAAAAGCTGCAAAACATAGGTTTAAGAAACTTTGTCAGTTGTTCTGGAGTAACGTAAACAGTTAATTGATTGTCTCAATAATCTTCAGTACTTTATCAGTCTGTAGAGGATAATCAATACTAGCTAGCTTGTGTTATAACAAGGTTTATAGAATCATACATACATATATTTTCAGTTCTTGAATCACTGTTGTCTAGCTTTCACCAATACCTAAACCAAAATCAATACTTTTTTCCAATAACCTCTTCAGGATATGTGTAATAAAACATGCTATCATTCTTAAATGTACAGCTATATAATCATAAGCTTGAACGTTTGGTGCACTAAATACACACAATCTCCTGTGATAAAGACGCTCATACACATGATATAAGAAAGAAGCGTAGTGCCAACAATATGTCCTTTCTCTATTGGTCAGGTGACACGTACAGTTTGCCACCATGTCGTCCAATAAGAAGGGCGGCGATGAGCGTTTCCTCCGGGTTCAGAAGGACTCCAGGTTTTGGGAGATATCCGAGAAATACACGGTGGACAAGAGAGGCCGACCCATCAACCAAACCTCCACCGAGGGCCTGAAGCGCTTCTACAACTTCTCCAGCTCAGAGGACGAAGACGACGATTAGGAGGGTGTGAAGAGCAAGAAGGAGAAGCTGGTGAAGATAGAAGTGAAGCTGGAGAAAGAAGTGAAGCTGGAGAAAGAAGTGAAGAAAGGAAAAGCAGTGAAGAGCAAAGACATTAAAGCTAAAGGACCGCCGCCTGAACGAGGGGTCAGAGTCATAGAAGAGGGGGAGTAGATGTCTCTGAGGCTCATATTCACTGATGCAGGCTGAGGAAACGAGCACAGATTCAACTTAATAGATAAGAAGCATGTTTACACATACAAGGAATTTGCCTTGGTGTGTAAGGTGCATAAAAAAAACAGGTAAAAAAGAGAAAAAGTAAGAAAAACAACAAAAAAGATTTTAAAAAATAACATTTCCGTGTTTGTATATGTTTGTGTTTTGCCTTATAAATTTTCATTTCTTTGCGGTTTAATCAAGTTTTACACATCCCAGAAATCAGCACAACCTCAGCTAATTATATATGTCACTCACTAGAGACTTATAAACACGATAATAGGGGATATTTGCCTATAAATAATTGAGCTTGAATCTTTTACTTATTTCATTAAAAAGAACTGCAAATCCAAATATGGTCATTTCCTTTGTATTAGCAACCAATCGTGAAAGTACAAAGCTAAAACACTTCCTCGTTTAGCTTTCTGGAAAGCTATATTTCACATTGCTGGAATAGCTTTCAGGTTTAACTGCTTAAACATGACAATAGCGCCAAAATAAACATTATCATATTCATGCTAAATATACATAACTAAGCACAAGAAGAGGCTGTGAAGCTAAAGTCAAGAAGAGCAGCTTACTCGTTTGATGCGATGACAGAAATGAGGGACAGAACTAACGTGCACAGGAGGTGAAGCTATGAAGCGTTCAAACGCCAGTCTTTCGCCCAAAACTTCCAATAACTGCTTCAAAAATCTGCCTACATATAAACTTAAGGAACTATTGCATTTTCATTAATAAATTGCTTTGACATTTTATTTTATTAACGTCAGTATTTCTTTTTGATGCGTTGTAAACTGCTCAGGGCTGGTAAAGGCCTATAGATTTGAACAGTAGTTTGAAAAAAACACAGTTTTAATAGCCGTTTTTTATTGGCTGTTTGTCTTCGTGGTTGTTTAAAAAAAAAAAGCTTTTTTTTTGTAATACTTGTTGGCTGATGTGCTCGATTTGAAAATGATGCAGTATTTAAACAGGACTTGCATCTTCTGCCTCATATTCTTCAAAAAGACAAGAGCGACAGAGAAAAAATTGATTCCCATGGTAAATGGCCGAATTTAGATTAATGCGACTGTTATTCATTCACTGTGTGCTTGCTTTAGCGCTGCCTGTTAGAATATGATTGAATTTATTAAACTGATGGTTGAAAATGATCTTTTCAGATGAACTTGTGCGTTACACTGCAGCAGAGAAGACCTTCGCTGTGAGAAAAGGTAGGCTGCTTTAATATTGTTTAAGTTAGAAGTAACACACTTAGCTATTCTATCTACCTCTGGAACTAGCTAAACTAATTATAAATATGTTTATTCTTCACTGTCGGCTCAGTCATTACTCTGGATCAGCGAGCTGCATGAGATACTGACGGGCTGTCAGGAGAGAGGAAAACACAGGCTCTGTTTATAATCCAAAGTTACTGTACACTTTTGAATCATGTAGTTAATAATGTAGCATAATTAGGTTGTTTAATATAGAGTCGTTATCAATTTATTTTAAAACTCTATAAATACCATAGATGTTTGACCTGCACTTTTTTCTCATTTTGTCGATGTTAACCGGCTACAAAACCTTTCTAAGGGAAGCTCTGGTTTTTGTGTGTACGCTATTTAGTCACGGTTGTTCTGTGTTTGTAGGGCTTCCAGTGTACCTGCTCACAGCCTCCATGTGCCAGGGTGTTGAAGAGCAGATACCACACCTGACTGCTGCATATGTCCACCCAGGAACATTCCTCCTGGGGAGCCTGGAGCAGCACGCCTGGCAATTTGATCGGGGAGGCGCTGGTGGTCGTGCACATCGGAACCGATGAGGTGGCCTCCGGACTGTCCCTAGCAGCCATCGTGGGACAAATGGAGGCCCTCATTGACCGGATCCAGCGCGGCCATGCAGAGCCTCTCTATGTGGCCGTCTGCTCCATTCTCCCCAGGCCGGTGGACAACCAAAGGACGATGGGTACGGTGCGGGACACCAACCGCAGGTTCAACGAATTGTGTCGGAGGAAGAGGGACACAATTCACCTCCCTACCGGGAAACTGTTTCTCAATCAAAGACAGATTATTATAAATTATTTTACAGGGGATGGACTCCACCTAAATGTGGAGGGGGAAAAAAAGTCCTCTTTAATTATTTAGAGAGAGAGAGAGAGAGAGAGAGAGAGAGAGAGAGAGAGAGAGAGAGAGAGAGAGAGAGAGAGAGAGAGAGAGAGAGAGAGAGAGAGAGAGAGAGAGAGAGAGAGAGAGAGAGAGAGAGAGAGAGAGAGAGAGAGAGAGAGAGAGAGAGAGAGAGAGAGAGAGAGAATTTTTTGATTTTTATAAATGTTAATAAAAATGTGTTACTATACTAGTATTGTGCTTTCTAATGTATTAACTGGGTCCATTTGGAAGAGTTTTAGAGATTACTATGTTACACACACTGTACAACACACACCTATGCATGCATGGTCCTTGTTGAAATAAATACATAGTAATAATCATTATTAATAAGATAGAGATAGGAAATTACTGACAGGGAACCCTCTGAATCAGACTACGAGTGGCTGACTACATCCACTCAGTGTCCGATTCAGAAACGTGACTTTCACCCTTTACGTCACAAACAAAGATGGTGGATGAGATTAGATCTATAAAACACATGAAACGATAATCATTGGGCCACAATGAAGGAGAGACTATCTGCATCTTTTAAAACTTTACGCACAAACGTTTCACCTAAATAATAAAATGCCTCTAATGCAAATGTTGTTTATTGCTGTTTCTGCAGTTTAAGAGGAAAAACAAAACAAAAAACACTATTGGACAGTAGGTGGCGGTTTGCACATTGAATTTGTTTTGAACGAAGAAGAAAAGGGAGAGAGAGGAGCTTAATTGTTCCTTACCTCTCTCTAGCAATATGGTCTAGCTGCAGCCGCAGCAAGTACACGAACTACACGACAAGGCCCCTACACGACAAGCCCACCTAACACGACACTACGGTGGCTGAGAGACATTGATACCGTACATGGCAGAATAAAAACGAATTGCAAATGTTATTGTAACGTTTTAAGCAACTATTAGGCAAATTAATTTATAAACTAGTCTATCCGAGACACAACAGTATATGACTTTAAGCACAAATCATTTTGTCTAATTAATAAATTGGCTTAGTAAACTTTTTTTTTTTTTCTGTACATATAAAATTCGTATTAATGAGATCTATTAATTATGTTTGTCTAACTGCTACACATGTAGTTATTAAAGGTTTTAAGATATACATAATCACATGGGATCATTAAGGTTTCAAACAGGTTAACGCAGCTTTTCTCAAAGTGTGGGGCGCCCCCACTGGTGGGGCGCAGAGATGTGATAGGTGGGTCGCGAATGGCCGCGATAAACGTTGTTTTGTTTTGTTTTTAATTAATTTTTTGGACCTCAGGCCGGAATCGAACCTGGGTCCTCGCGGGCGTTAGTGGACTGTTACAGCCGGAGACTCGAAACGGCGGTGGACTTTCATAGCGCCGGATCCCCCGGAGCCTCGCAACGGCGGGTGTTTGCTGCAGCGGGTGCGGTACCGGCGCAGCGGCGCTGTGAAAGTCCACGGCCCACCTATGTCAGAGCCAGCGGCCCACCAAAGGCAGCGGCCCATCGGGAAAAGTCCCGAATCTCCCGATGGCCAATCCGAGCCTGCTCACACACACACAACTGAAACCAAAATCATTTACAGCGTTGCAGTCGGGAAGAAAAGCAATGTGGAGCGGCACCTCACCACTTCACAAGGAGTTAAACCGTGACACTTTTCGAAATCCCGTTTGTGTCCCCCCACTTTACAAATAGGCCTATGTTTATTATAACGCAAGCCCTCATCGCCACGGAGGAACACACAGCCTCTATGAGCGAGCGAGACAGAGCGAGGGAGCCAGAGAGCACACATTTATCTATTTAATATAGCCTAGGTGTAAAAAATAAAGTATAAGAAATCATTCCAATGTGTGCTATTATAGGACAGTAAAAAAAAGTTTAAAAGGGGAGTGATTAGTAAAATATGCATAAATAAAAATAAATTATTAAATGGAATACATTTTTCTTTTAGTAAACATTGAGCACACAAAGGTTAAAGGTAAGCATGTAATAATGTTCAAATGTGCTAAATATATACAGTGCAAAAAAACAAAAAAAGAGGAGTAAAAGTAGCTCAGGAGGACCCGTTTTATTAGCTGGGTTAATGTAAGGTAGGCCCACTATAAGATGAAAACATGATTTTTAAAACTAATTTCTGAATCTCACATTAGCCTGTAGTTTGGTGTATCATTGATATGGCCTGGACACCCCTTATCAATGATCATTGACTTTTTAAGAACAAATTAGGCCACTAATGAGCTCAATAATTCACATGTATTATTATTACTTTATAAATTAAGAGTACTATGGGGTCTATTACAAAACCTTTGAAGGAATCGCATCAATTAAAATAAATGTGGCAAGTATGATAAAATGAACATAATGTCAAGATATAGCAATATACAATCAACATGCTTGATTATAAAGGCAAGAACAACAATAAACAGATGAACATTTAGGTTGTATGTGTACATTGTGATAGAGCAAACCATCTTAATACATGTAGCAGCCTAAATAGCAAACTAAGCTTCTTGAACTGCTGCTAGAACAGTTTCACCATGGGGTATTTCTAACAAGACCAAAAAGAAATACAAGGCTTCCAAAACAGAAGAAACCAACTCAATACAGTATTTTAATTTCCTTCAAAATCGACAACATATCAAACTTGTAGTAGGCTACCTGTATAGAGTTCCTGAAAAATAGGCAGAAATTATGTGTCAAAATGACATGATCATTCAAATGATGCAGCCCCCTTGTCCACTCCTGGTATCGGTAAAATGTGCCACAAAGAACACCTGTTTTACAATATGTTGTAATGCCTGTAAAAAAGGATGATGAACTTGTGTCAGTATTATGATGGTTACTGAATGACAAACCACATATTGGTCATGCATGGAACTAAACACTTCAGCAATAACTTACTGTCATGAAATGCAACTTACCCTCTCCACAATTCCAGTGACTGTGACAATCTTGGCTTTTTTAGAGATGGCAATCGGTTCAGAAAGAGGAACATTGCCTGGACACTTGTGGCAATAGTTCTCTTGTGGAACCAAGTGCCTTGGCATATCTTCTGATGACTGTAATGATGCCAAGTTTGTTGGAAGGATTGTTGGCAGGGCTTTGTGGGATATAGAATTATAGATGGACTTACCTCCATATTTTACAATTGACCTCTGGTGGCTCTGCAAATGAGCCATCAGGGCAGGGTATGACCCGGTCCTTTCACAAAATGGACACTGGAGAGTGTCCGAGTCCAATTTGTTTAGCTCTGGGCATGCTCCATCTCGGAGTGTTGTTTTGTTAGTCTATAGGTGAATAAAATAGAATACAATTTAAGTGAGTTTAATATTGGAAATAGTCAACAAGCAGTAATAGACTGCATACACATATATATTATTTATATATTCCATTCCTTTAAATTGAATATTTAAAATACAAATTAGCTAAATAAAGACAATTACACTGCGCTAAACAGCCAAATCGACAAACAACCGAGAACCTAAATAGTATGTAATTATATCTAAAACCACAAGACGTTAATTACCTGTACTCGGTACGCCATATTGCAGGGATCACCAACTACATTTGTCCAAGGGCCGAAATGTATCCAATAGACACTATCGCGGGCCAGCGATTTTTATATAGCCCAGAAGGGGGGGTGGGTCCGTGTACGTTTTGTCAGTTTGATTTTTCGTTTAAACCAAAAGCCAAAAAACGGAAATACCAGCCTTTTTTCCCGTTTGTGTTGTCTGAATCAAAAGACGGATAACGAGAAAACCTAATAAAAAAAAGTCTGTAAGGTCAGAATCCGTGTACTGTATCTACCGTCCAATTGTTTTTCTTTATTAAACACGTAAACGGAAGAGTACTTGTGGGGGTAGTTTCACTAGTACTGAGTCCCACAGGATCAATCTCACGAAGAAATAATGGCAACAAAAAATAATTCCCTCTTCAAACTTAGCAGAAGTGGCTTGATTTTGTTCTCAGCAGAGTATTTCTCAGAAAATACACAGTAAAAGTACTTCAATGTATTGTAAGTAGTAGGCTAACTAATACAAAGTCAAACAGTATCAATTTCATTAAGAACTTATGGTAAAATTATATTTTTATCATTCATCACAGATAGCAGAAAAACATGCATTATGTAGGCTACTATGGAGGGGACTCTGACAGAGGATTACTCACAAAGTACACAGCAAAAGTACTTCATTTTATTTCTGGTAGAAGTCAAACTAGAACCGAGTCCAACAGTGTCAGTTTTCTTAAGAACTTGTGGTAAAACATATTTGTATCACTCGTCAAATATAGCAGGAATAATGAAGAGCAGCTGATTTGAAAAAACAAACGCGAGAGGCGGCTGAGTTGACCGCGGTGCAGAATCGCTGTGTAGTTTGAATCTCCGAACAATGTTGTCCCATTTTAGACAGAGGCTTATTATATTTACAGCCCTTAGTAACATCCATTTTCTGGGCTCAATATGTGTCTTGGCCGTTTTCGTTGTGATCGCTAAATTCACCTTGTTTCCCTTTGTTTATGTTATTATCACCGCTTTTGTTTTGAAATCACTTCCGTGAGTTTCGCCCCGCCCATCGCTCCAATGACCATTAGACCATTTAGTAAGGTAAAAACGCTCTTCCGTTTACGTGTTTAATAAAGAAAAACTATTGGACGGTAGATACACGGATTATGTAGCAATAATACATATGACATATTTTTTAAATGTCTCCAATACCGATAAAAAGACCGATAACGTTGGAGCTTAACGGCGCGTAAAACACACGTGATGACGTCACCAACGAATCGACGACTGAATTAGTTGGCAACTAATTTGGTCATCGATTTTAACCGATTAAGTCGATTAGTTGTTGCGCACCCCTATACAGGAAGACATCTTTACACAATTCAAAGGTATGTGGGGGATGGAAGGAAGGTGGGGTTTAAAAGAAGGGAGGAAAATGTAATTTCTCGGATGAGAATAGGTCATACAGGTCTCAATCATACTTTAAAGTGGACCTATCATGCTATATTTGAATAATATAGTGTATATTATATTACCTATATAAGGCATATTTATACTTTTTCTTTTTCAAAATACCAAACAGATCATGCATTTTAGCCATTCCTCATTTCGCTCAATTTAACACTGTCTTTTCATGGGCTGATTCTGTGAGAACAGCACCATCTACAGGCCTGGCATATGTACTACAGCGCATGGGCGTAGAAAGCATCCTGAATGTGGGGGGGGACATTTTTAACGGGGGGTTTGGGGATCCCCCCCACGAAAAAAATAAATAGATTTCCTGTATTCTGGTGCATTTTAACAGGTGGTTTGATACTTTTATGTGGCTATACTAGCATGAGGAAAATGATGGGTACATTTTGTAATTTCATCCAGTAGTATGTTGGAGATCGGAGGATGTTTAAAACCAACCTCGTCTCCACGTGTCGTTTGGTAAGCTGGGTAAATTCGTAAAAAAGGAAGGGATTAAGAAACACCAGAATGCAAGTTAAACAATAATCTTGTTTTAATGATAAAAAGTAACAATACAGATACAAAGGAAGTACTTCCTGCTCTTCCTCCAATCTTACGGATCTGGTCAGTTTGAAGAAAAGAAGAGACTGGTCTAAAGAAAACATAGGCTTATATCCAAAAACCCCAGGAGGAGCTATGCGGCTGTCCCCCCCCCCCCCTAAAACATGTTTAAGCTAATTTCTCCACAATGTTTGTAGCCATCTAGTACCCACACATGAAAGAATAAAAACAGAGGAATCAAATAAAACACCAATACAGGAATAGTTGATAAATGATTATACAGGACATATGATCAAGGAATACACACACATATTCTCTATGAAGTGACCCTTGTTATAGGTCCGAATGTCCTGTCCCCTGACAGTCATGAGTTTTGGTTGATTAACAGAAGTTTAATTGTTCTTATCGCTTAATGGCTTCCCTGAACTTCCCTTCACCCCAAAGTCAGCTTACTAGGAATGAATACATTTTATTGATAAGCTGTTAACTGCCTTATATCTGAAAATGTATCCGGGAATTCCCCTGTTGATTGCAAGGACTATTGATAATTAACAGAGAGACCCTAGGGGCCTCTTCTTGGTATCTGCTAGGCAGAAGTCACTCAATGCAGAAATCACAAGTTTAACACACATTCTATATATGAGGTGACATTAAAATGAATATACCAGATTGAACTTTCCTGCCATAACACGTTACTTTAATCCTTCAAATAATTCAAATAATACTTCAAGTAAAGAAAGGAAACATATTTGATTATTAATTCAGAGCCGTCTTTGAATTAATAAAAAGCAGTTTAAATGCCCATTTTTTGTACATTTATATACAACAATAAATATTTGTGAGTGCATTGAGAGATATTGTTGTGGAGAGTCATTTATATATAAATCGCAAAAATACATTTGTGAATCCTTCTGTGAGCATTTATTAATATTGAGACTGATCTGAGTCCACACAGATGTTAAATTCACCTAGGAATGGTATCATTGACTTAAATGTTGCTCTTCTGTCTATATTGGTCATATGATGCCCCTTGACTGAAATGTTTCCTGTTCAATATCCCCACTGATTTCCTTAAAATTCTGGGATGAGAGTCCACATCACAATTTACTCTATACTGTCATTTCCCTTTCATCATTCACCTCAGCAATGAACCTCTCTCAAGTGTCCCTTTGTTCTGCCTCTGACTCACTCTCAAGCGCCTAGATGGTGGTGAACTGATCATTATTTATTGAGCAGTATAGGCTACTCTTTCACATTGAATCATAACAAGTCATACTGAATGTAAATACAACTCGCTCTAAAGTAAGTCCCAGTCTGTGACATTGGACATTTTGAAGACTCAAAGTCCCAAGCAGTAGGTAGAATATTAGCTAGTCTATGTAATGTGCACAGAAAATAAATAGTTAACTGAATACTGGGATGGAAATTGCCTATAAGCACTCAGTAAAACATAAACACACACAAAAATCTTCTGAATGATAAGAAGTATAATTAAAACATAATGTACATTACCATTTTGAGAGAGAGTACCTAAGTTAAAGAACTCAGAAAAATAATCTCTTATCGAACTGAGGCTCCAGTAAAACACACTGACTGCGTCTCTACAGTAGCCTACATCATGGTGTTTACATGAGCACAGAGATCGGGTTATTCATGTTCCCTGTTTACATGATAAATACTAGTAACCTGGCATTTCGAGGCCTTTTCTCATCTAAACTATTCAGTATTTGTATCTCTCTATAATGGCATAAAGACGAAACTCCTCTCCAGAAGTGAGACGCCGCCGCCATCACTGTTAACTGATTAACTGCTACCAGCTGATGATTTACTTTCCTCTTCTTTGAAAAAAATGTTCTTATGTCCATGTTGTCTGGGGGAGAAAACATATCAAACCAAGAGATCGTCAGCTTTGATTTTCGCTGTATTAACAATGACCTGAACATTTGGTGTGTGTGCCTTACCTCCGCTAGGGCATCGCTTCATACAACTGATCTGAGGTGTCCAACTATGACAACACTCCTTGAACATGCGCGGCGCGCTATGGGAGAATCTGCCTTGTTACAAAGTAGCAGTGAAAACATGAGAGACAGCAAGCGCATTTCGTGGCATCTGCGGGCAGTGGCAAGTACTTCCGGCATCTGCCACAGAGGCCGCTACTCCGTGGTATCTGTGGCAAGTATATGCCACAGATGTGGTATCTGTGACAAGTATATGCCACAGATCCCACAACTTGCCGTGGCAAGTATATGCCACAACCATGCCACAACTTGCCGTGGCAAGTATATGCCACAACTTATATATGCCACAACTTGCTGTGGCAAGTATGCCACAACTTGCTGTGGCAAGTAAATGCCACAAGTTAAGAGTTAAGAGAAGGTTTACGGTAGCTGCCACTCGCCTTCCGTGGCAAATGCTGATATTTAAATGTCGCTGTTTTGGCATGACTTTATCGGACTGATCTGTACACAAGACTGATGATCTGTTACTGATGGTCCGATCATATTTTTCAAAAAGATTAAACATTATATGTTCTATAGAATTTACTTGGAGAACGTGGTTTGTTAAAATAAATAAACGTGCTATTTTTATGATAATACTCAAGATATATTATTATAAAACATCATCCTTAAAATTCTTTTTTTAAATGTATTTTTAAATGTTCTAAATTTGAAAAAACTAGATAAAAATAAACTAAAGTTAAAATCTTGTTTTTCATGCCCCAAGAGCAATAAAAACACCTGGTAAAAAAATCCTGAGTGAGGATTTCATAATTCATGCATGAAAGGGTTAAGAAAGACAAATATATGTTTCTATTGGTTTTAATAAGATGATTTATTATAGTGTATTCTTACATATTCAGTAGGCTATATTGTTTATTCTTTAGATACTCTGTAGATAAATATCTACTAATAATGTGTAAATTATTTCCTGTTTCTTTTTATTATTATTATTTTATGTTTCCTATCCCTTATCACTGCTGTAACGCAAAGATTTCAACATTTTAGATAAATAAAGTAAATACAACGTATCATATCAAAATCTGTTTATGTTAATTAGCAACACAATGATTTGATATTTGCATGCATGACATATAACCTTTTTACTGATGCACAAAAAAAGTTTTAACAAGGGTGTAATTATATTACATTGTAACCCTCTTTCCTCAACATATTAAATCAACTTTATACGGTTAAATGAGGATTGCTTGGAGTATCATGCTTAAGAGAACATTCTTCATGTTTATTTAAGTATTTATCATTCTCATGGTGCTGCCCTAAGTCTGTAGCCAAGTCTAATAACACCATTGTACACGTTGCTGTGTCAATACAGATATTTATTTTTTAATTATTTGTCTTTACTAGTAACAATACACCTGGTTATTGTAGCAAGCAGTGGAAACTCCCCTCAAGAAGCGACAATTGCCAAGGGCTTGCGTTGCAACGCTCACTTGTCAATATTTCTTTTTTTATTACAATATAGGCCTATGTTTAGCCTACTATCATAGATATAGCACGTTTGTTTATTTTAACAAACAACGTAGGCTATTCCAAGTAAAATTGAATATAAATGATAATTTATTCTCTTTTTGAAAAATAGAGATCGCACCTCAGTCCTGTGTACAGATCAGTCCGATAAAGTCATGCCAAAACAGCGACATTTTACGCGATAAATACGGGTTTAAATATCAGCATTTGCCACGGAAGGCGAGTGGCAGCTACCGTAAACCTTCTCTTAACTCTTAACTTGTGGCATTTACTTGCCACGCAAGTTGTAGCATATACACAAGTTATTGAGCCGTTTCCGCTCTACATCCTGAACTCCTCCCTTCGATGTAATGCACTTCCGTTTTGGCGGACTGGGTTTGTTTTGCTAGCTAGCTCCGTTGTGCCGACAAAGCACTGATATCGCAGGGACAAAGAGGATATAACAATTACAACATGAAGAAAAGTGGTTCGGGAACTACGTGTGCGGTAGTTGGTTGCAATCACTCGAGAAAGCACCTGAACGAGTGGTTAGATAGAGAGTGCTACGACCACAAACCAGCACCCAGCACCCAGCCATGTTGTTCATTAAATACAGATAAACACAACAAATACTGCATGCATTGTATTTTTTAATATTATATATGAATATTTTCATAGTGATGTAATTGTGTGGGCTGCTTTTATATTTTAATTTGTAATACCTGTTAGGATTAAACATGTGATCTTTCTTGTTGAAGCCATTTCTTTAGTTTCCTCTCAACAATTAATTAATTCAGTGTTATTTATGTACAGTATGAGCTTAATATGAATGATGAACTGTGTTAAAAGAAATTGTAGCACTCTAAGGAACATATGAAATGCAATAATGCAATAACAGTGCAATAATGAAATTAAATTACATCAAACTTTATTTTCACTCAAACAGTACAGGCACATATGATATATTGCACAGCATAAAGAGATCATGTAAATTGTGCATTATGTAAACAACAGACAACTGTTGGCTCCTGTGGGCATGACCTAAATAAGGCAGTTTATTTTGGTTTTAAAATGCTGAGATATTTACTGCAGAACTGTAACCTTCCCTCAACAAAATCGTCAACAATTTTCGGGAGCATGTGGGCAAAGTAGAATGTGCGCAGCCTTATGATATGCCTTCAGACTGTCCATTGCTTTTCCATCTATTGCCATGGATTGAACGAAGTAGGAGCAAATTTTGCTGTACGTTATGCTGGGCCACGTCGTCATGTTATCCTCCCAGTTTTGCACTGAATTCGGGTGGGGGAGAGTAACGCCATCTCCAGTCAAAGAAGTAGAATCGTGTTCCCAAGCTAGCATCACTGTTAGCATCGAAATCGCTGTGTTTACACCAGTGCCCGTCTGACTGTTTACACCGGTTTACACCGACAGACGCTGTGCAAAAGAATTCCGGCGGAAATGAAGTGCATTTGTGTAGGGTTATGGCGCTACCCGTGTTTTGGCGCGTAAACTTGTCTATACTTGCCACGACAAGTCGTGGCATATATAAGTTGTGGCATATACTTGCCACGGCAAGTTGTGGCATGGTTGTGGCATATACTTTCCACGGCAAGTTGTGGCATCTGTGGCATACTGTATACTTGCCACAGATACCACATTTGTGGCATATACTTGCCACAGATACCACGGAGTAGCGGCCTCTGTGGCAGATGCCGGAAGTACTTGCCACTGCCTGCAGATGCCACGAAATGAGCCAGGCCCTACTGGAGAACATGTTACGGAGTTTCATTGATTTGGGCATTCTCTCAATAAGCAAGTGGAATGGATTTGATAGTGAAGCACTGACACATTGCTCTACAAAGTGCGGCGAGTGGATAGACCGATTCACGGACTTTCCACATGGTAAAAGTGGGGGGGGGGGGGTCTAAACTAATCATTTGAAAAAGTTGGGGGGGGGGACGCCCGTGCTACAGCATCTCCAGCGCTTTCGAACGGCAATGTCCGTGGCTGTCTCCTCCTGATTGGTGGAGTTGGCCCAATAGCCGTAAAGTGTATACACTGTAGCCAGCCAGAAACTGTTGAGTATGTTTTACTGCTTTGCAGGAAATATAGTACTCAGAGAAATGTGCTTTTCCAGACACTGAAGAAAGCAAAATTCCATGACTTGTCGCTATCAGGGCTGTTAGGGAAAACATCAGGCAATATGTATTGTGAGATTATTACGTTTCTAAGAGAATTGATACATTTCAAATAATCTAGAAGTTTGGTTCTTTATTTTATTTGATTTCTTTTGTTTATTGCTTTCTGCATAGCCTCTTGTCCACACTCCAGTCCAGTTGGCTGCGGTAATGCACCTACAAGTTAGTTTGCCAACCGCCAATAAACAATAAAGAAGAAGAAGGAATAGGCGGAACTAACGTTATTCGTCATTCTAGTCGGACCCATTAGAGCGGTGCACTCATTTTCACTGTCCGGCTGAAGCGCGCAAAAAAACTACCACTTTTCATCTCGGATCATCAGAGGCTGTTGCATCCAAGAAAGACTGATTGAAACCTACGTTTCGAGAGACTACCACTATAATTCAAGGTGAGTTAAACTATTGTATCCGTGTAATTGTTACAAAGTAAGACTTTAGGTCAGTCAGTGTTGTTGTTGACTGGCGCGTCCACTTTTTCTGGCCCGACAAAATCGTGGTTCTATCGGGGCCAAGACACAGGGCTGAGTTGGGCTGAGTGTGCTAAACTAGAGAGACAATCGCTGGCAAGGGGGCTACAACCAGGGCCGGTGTTACAGTATAAGTTGAGTCATGACAACTGGCGACATTCTATTATTTTCGTCATAGGAATCCGGGGCGTGTACATTGAGGACCCATTGTTGACTTACCAGGAAAGAAACATCGTTTGTCGTTTACGTTCATCTTTTGCTATATCTGCCTTCCTAAGATCACTTTGCTGCACATTCAGTACTCGTATGTGAGGTTCTGGGTGAGAGTCCGATATCGTGACGCTTACAGGGAGGTATCGAACATTACAAAGTAGGTGACTGTGTGGATGCCTGTTCAAAACATTGCAAACTTCAATAAATCATTTAAATTATATATTTGTGTCCGACTTTTATTTGTTCATCGTTCTTAATGTGATGTATAGTAGCTTTGATAGCTGTCCATACCTTCAGACAGCCTAAAAGTAAAACACAAGTTGTTTATTCACAGCCCGAACGCTCATCGAGATGACTGGATCAGTCATGAAACTTGTGATCAGCTCCGATTAAATTGTGATATCAATTCTGTAGCTAACCTCCAGGGAGCACGTTTATTTTATGAAATACCTGTATCCCTCTCATCACAACAAGACTCTACACTGTGCAGGAAAAACAATTACATACATGAAAATAACCTTGATGCATGGGAATTAAACACACAAACTATCTTCCGTGGCTATACTGATATGTCACAGTAACGGTAAACCACAGAAAAGTAAGTCCAGCGGGGCACAAGTTGAATACATATAATACGGTAGTTCTATTATGCCTTTAAGCCTATACGTTTAACGTTTATTTCATAAAATAAACGTGCTCCCTGGAGGTTAGCTACAGAATTGATATCACAATTTAATCGGAGCTGATCACAAGTTGTCATGACTGATCCAGTCATCTCGATGAGCGTTCGGGCTGTGAATAAACAACTTGTGTTTTACTTTTAGGCTGTCTGAAGGTATGGACAGCTATCAAAGCTACTATACATCACATTAAGAACAATGAACAAATGAAAGTCGGACACAAATATATAATTTAAATGATTTATTGAAGTTTGCAATGTTTTGAACAGGCATCCACACAGTCACCTACTTTGTAATGTTCGATACCTCCCTGTAAGCGTCACGATATCGGCCTCTCACCCACAACCTCACATACGAGTACTGAATGTGCAGCAAAGTGATCTTAGGAAGGCAGATATGGCAAAAAATGAACGTAAACGACAAACGATGTTTCTTTCCTGGTAAGTCAACAATGGGTCCTCAATGTACACGCCCCGGATTCCTATGACGAAAATAATAGAATGTCGCCAGTTGTCATGACTCAACTTATACTGTAACACCGGTGTTCCGGATTAACTTATTTCCCGATCAACTTGTTTCCCGATCAACTCGTTTCAGTGAGGTGCGTGGCTTTCGACTGAAATACACATTTCGATCGCTTTCTTCTGTCGTTTACATACATCTTTTGGTATATTTGGCTTCTTAGGAACACGTTGATGCACATCCAGTACCAGTGTGTGAGGTTTTGATTACGATGGCGATACCCGACATCATATTGATAATAATATATGATACAAATGTAAGACTGACAACAATAATAGTTAGTAAAGGATTTATTGATGTGAATGTTTTGAACAGTGAATACTTATTGTAAATCGCTTTGGATAAAAGCGTCAGCTAAATGCAAGGTAATGTAATGTGATCTAACAGGCATCAACACAGCGACTTGATTTATTGTTCTCTGGTGATCTGTTAGGACGTGTTGAATGGAGAAGTCTTCATCTGTGTTAAACCGATCCTCCCAGGGAACTGGGACCCGCCCAGGTTAAAATGTGACCCGCCTAGATTAAACTGTGACCCGCACATGTTAAACTGTTACGATTTCTGTGTTAAGTGTTCACTGTTCAAAACATTCACATCAATAAATCCTTTACTAACTATTATTGTTGTCAGTCTTACATTTGTATCATATATTATTATCAATATGATGTCGGGTTGCATTTTTCTAGAACTTGTTGACAATGTTAATGTAACAAAATGAGCTGTGGTGACTTATTAAGACGTGATAATTTGTGGCGCACTCGTAACGCGCAGGGCAGGATTAATTTTTACTGTTGGGGCTCGGGTTTGAGTCCAGCATGAACTTTTTCATGGGTCACGGGTCACAAATTGGATAATATATTGATTTCAAACCATGTCAGTGGGCTGCAGCATAAATTATTTTTTAAAGTGTAATACATAAGAATCAGTTGATTGTTACTATTAATGATCTGGACATGCAGAAGAGGCTAACATGATCACAAAACATTGTCAACATTCATTTTCCATGTCTCTCTCCTTTCCATAACCTGCAGCCTCTCTTCCTGTTCATTACTCTCTCTGTCCTCTACTCTTTCTTTGTTCAATCTCTCCAGGCCCGGTTCCAGAACAAAATGACTCAGGGTGCATCTGAGATTAGAGAGGGGGCATGCTCCCCCGGGAAGATTTTTTTAAAATATTGAAGTTAAAAGCATCAATCTGGTGCACTTTGAGAGCAAAATTAAGAGATCTATGTGCTCTTTGCTTGATTCATGCCTTCCCAGTCCCTTATCACGTAGCCTATAAGAGCATGGCGCCAGTTCTTGTAGCCAGTTGTAGGCCTGTCCCGATAATCGATAAATTGACTTATCGTACGATAAATACAAATGGACTCGATAACTTTTCTGAGCTCGATAAATTGCCGTTTACATAAAGATGTGACCAGCATTTTAGCCTGGAGCGCTGTGGCTGCCAGGCGCGCTGTGAGGGGCGGGGCTGACACACAGCAGCCAGGTCAGGACACTCCGCGTGCACGTGCAGCAGCGTAGCAGCCAAATTAATAATATAGCGACAAGCGGGAGACAACGTGTGACTTACTCGCGGGGAATTTAAAGTGAAATGGAATTGGTTACAAAACCTAACGACACATCTCGATTCTCCGGTGTGGCAGTATTTTGGATTCAAACCAAATCAACGAGGCGAACCTACGGACTTGAATGAGCCGGGCGGTGTGTCGCATTGGTTTAAAAAAGGTAGCGACAAAAGCAGGCAATACCACGCATTTTAAACCACCTAAAACACAACCACCCCATTCCCTTTTCCCAGCTGGGAGCAAACACGGCAACTGGAGATGGAGAGCCACCGCCCCGCCCGACAATGCAAACATGTTGGTGTTCCTTGCTCGAAAACTTAGAAAAACAGATTTGGATATGGCCTGTTGAGGCATCTGGGTCTTTGACAGTGGACTGCACTGTACACTTGACTGTTGTTTTAAGGAGTTTTTTTTTGCTTGTGAGATAATGTGTGCTCAATATATATATATATAATTATAAATATAAATATATATATATATATATAATATATATATATATATATTTATATATATAAATATATGAGAGAGAGAGAGCTCTGTTTTCCAGCCTGACTATTTAATTTATTGTTTTGATGTGTGAGGGTGATGACGTCAGAGCATCGTCCTATGTGCAGGGCCAATTTAACCCCTGGGTATTTGTGAGGGAGCTCCTATATGGCATTACCCCGCTGAAGCTCACCAAAGTTTAATATATTTCATAGTTCAAAGTTTTGTCAATTGTTTTGTTTATTGGTCAAATACTGGTTTCTAATGGTTTCTGAGGAGTTTTACTGGAATGAAAGAGCACAGAGTCTACAGAAGCAAAAAAGCAGCATACTGCATTAAACCTGACCTTCACAGAGAGGTTGAAGTTCATGTGGAGAGGAGGCTTCAGTAGTCTGTCTGCACTCTGTTTAGTTTTGCTATCTTACAATCAATATAGTAAATGTGAGGTAAAGTGTGTTACCAATGTAACCGGTTTGAACTCGAAGTTGCGATGAGGTCTTAAAACGTATGGAAAGGGTCTTAAAAAAGGTATTAAATTTGACTTCAGGATTCCTGCATATACCCTGATTACACATATCCACACTATTTACTGTATATCTGTTTAGGTCAATGTTAATTTACAATAAATATTGTGGTTTTTGAATTTTACTTTCTTTATTTGATTGGCAGTCAGTTGCTGATTACATGCAGACGTTGATAAAGCTACAGGCTAATTCAATATATATCACACTAATTCATAAAGCAAGTTAGACATTTTGAAGTTCCGGACCTTGCACGGGGACATTTTCTCTAACTGGACCTCGTTGAATTGTAGTTACCCCTGCACTAGAGTATCTAAAGAATACACAATATGCAGAAAATACTGTATACATGGAGTACATTAAACAGTCTCACTAGCTAATGTTTGCTTTCTGTGTTAACTTAGTGATAGTTAATGACACAGATGGCGTTATAACCGTGGTTCAAACAACCATTAATGTCACTTTCTATGTGAAAAAAGTCATTTTAATTAAAGTGAACAAACTGTGAGCTGTAAATTAGAATGTAAGTTGCTACACAGATTATGAAGAATTATATCAAAATATTTGTATTATATTAATAATGATTTAATAATAATAACTTTTTATCGTTAATAACTATCTGACCTTTCTATCATTTTCAGCAGCATGGAGGAGTACAAGGAGGCCCCTGAAGCTCAGGTCAGTGTGCACTTCATCACAATATATTCCTTTTTTCTAAAAAACTTTTTCATTTTATTTTTTTTATAAACAAACAGATAGCACAATAGCAATTGGCAAACAAATTAGGATGACAACAATGTGACACATTCACAATATATTCCTAACTCCAGCGTTTCCGCCAGGCGGGCGTCTTGCTGTCATTTGACGCCCTTATTCAGCTCGGAACGCCCTGAACTCGAGCCGAGGGCGTCCAAAAGAGCCGGAATTCCCATCACTAATGCGTGAAGATATAGTATCTCTATAAGGGACGGCTCAATTAAAAATTCAAGTCCAGGGTTTCCCACACATAGACTTTACTTGGGCCGCCCAGGTTTAACGGCCACCAAAGTATATTTCACGACCCATTCATTATTATTTTGTTTGTATCCGTCCGCGAGCACGACGCCATCTGCAATCGATTTACAATGATCCCTCGCTTGCTGTACCTGTTCGCTCTATCGCGTGGAGGGTTTGCTAACAAGCGACCAACAGAAAGGTTCATGTTAATGTTGTTGCACCTCACAAATGCCTAACACTGTTACCCCCAAATGAAAGATCACAACCTGTTTTGAAATATACAATATGAATGCACAATATGGTTAGATATAGGTTAGAACGTTGTTGTATACAATACGATAATACTTTAATTGTAAGATCAAGTCTGAAATGTGACTTGCGTCACAGCAGCTCCATGTGTAACATCAACATAGACAAATAAGACAAACCCAATACATGAGAAACAAACAACAAACATGTAACATAACAGCAGGATCAGTGAGAGCTGCTCAAAGAGCCTTCAGCGTGCATCTGATCTGGATTCAGCTCTGTGTTTACTGAGAGGATTGGCTCTCTTTTTTCTGTTCTCACGGTCATGGCCTTTCTCCATGGAGATCTTTTCTTGCCAGTCACTTCCTTTACCTTAGTTGGAGCAATGGCATCTATAACTTTTTTTTTTTTTTTACTAGCTCATTTACTGAGATGTTAGCAGGGGCAAGTGTGGAAGAAACTTTCTGAGTAAACATTTCCCTAGTGTTTTCAGTTAAATATCGCTTTGTGGTTACCTCTTTTTGAACATTTGTGTGGACAGAAATAGAGCTCTCAAAGGAATGATCAGAGAGTGCAACATCAGTCACCACAACCTCAGAGATATTTAGACCCTTTGAGATCATTAAGTCCAGAGTGTGCCCCTTATTGTGCGTGGGCTCGTCACATGCTGAGTCAGTCCATAGTTATCAAGAAACCAAAACAGTTCTTTAGCCCCTCTGTCCTGGGGGTTGTCAACATGGATGTTAAAATCACAAACAATGACTTGACGGTCAAAGTGAATACACAATATAGACAGCAGTTCAGTAAAGTCATCAAAAAAAGCTAAAAGAAGCTAGTAAAGGGCACAGCTGAACTCCCACAGCCCTGGGGGCCCCTAGATTGGTTGTGATGGCAGATGACAGGGTTTTGTTAACCTTCACAAGTTGCTCTCTACTGGTGAGGAAAGCGGCATACCAGTAAATCAGGTATGGATTTACTTCCATTTTGGCCATTTTTGACACCAAGATGTCTGCTTGTATTGTGTTGAATGCTGCTGAGAATTCTAGGAAGAGGGCTCTTGCATAGGTGTGACGTTTATCTAAATGTTTAGTATGAACCAGAGTAGCAACAGTACCACCCCCTTGCTTATAGGCAAATTGGTATGGATCAAGTATGTCTTGTCCGTCACAATAGGTTTAGCTGAAGAGGTCATTCCTGTCATGGTGTCCAACACTTTTTTGGGGTCTTTGGCTTTAAAAGAATTTCCCAAAAGCTCTCTGTGTGCCTGTTTTGATTCCCTCAATTTGACTTTCAGTTCTCTCTCTGTCTGTCTAAGTGCTCCATACTCTTTGTTTTTGAAAGCTATTTTCCTGGTTTTTATAACTTTTTGTTAATGTCCTTAGTCACATATGATTTATTACTTGGATAGATTTGTATTTCTTTAGTGGGAACACAGAAGTTAATATAGTCTTTGGTAACAGTAGTTATTTCATCTTGTGAACCTTTCTGAAAAATGTCCCAATCTGTCCAATCAAAACAGGCTTTCAACTGTTCCCTACTTTCATTTGTCCATGTCCTTATTACTTTCTTTTCTGGTTGACTTCCCTTCAGTTTGGTCTTATACACTGGTATCATATTCACAACATTATGATCTTGAGTTCAGTATTGGTGGTCTGTATGTAGACACATAGGCTCCTTTATCGTTAACAAAGCATTTGTCCAGGATATTGTCTTTCCTGCTGGTATCCCTAACATACTGCTTGAAACCAGGTAACAAAGTCTCCAAGCGACATTGCTTCATGTCCCCGAGCACTATTGCTGGTGCATCGGGGTGGCTGAGTTGCAGCTCGTGAACACAGTCAGCAATGGAGCCGGCCGCCAGTGACGCTCTGCTGCTGGGAGGCACGTGAACAAGAAACAGTAAAATACACCCAAATTCTCTCGGCCAGTAGTTCTCAACCTTTTTACGGCCCGTCTACACTACAGGCATCGAAAAATGCTTTCAACGCTTCGCCCATTCACTTGAATGGGGTGACGTAGAAGATTTTTAATCTTCGCCGAACTGCATTGTGGGGAGCATGGCATGGCTTTGCAAGCATCACGAACATCTATCGGCATCAAAAGTTGAACAATGTTCAACATCAAAAGTTGAACAATGTTCAACTTTTGAACAATGTTCAATGTTCAACTTTTGAGTTCAACTTTTGAGGCTCGATGCTTGGCATCAGCCAATCAAATCCCGTTTATGCAATTCCCGCCAGTACAAGCGCTAGCCAATCAAACCGCGTGTATGCTGATACCGCAGGTCTTGACTGTTTTCCATATGTCATAAAATGGAGGATAAATTAATCATTGCCGTGGCAAGTGTCCCAGTCCTGTATGACTGTACTCTGTTCACCTACCGGGACCTAAACCGGAGGAACCAGGCATGGCGGGAGGTGGCAGAGACAGTTGGTGAAACTGGTAGGTTTTCAACTGTTTGGGGAGTTTATATCCAGTTTACTTCGTTTTAACATTGAATGGACAGCTAGTAATGTAGCATAACATATAATATATATTAATATAATAATAAAAAAATAAAAATATAATATATAATATAATAAGTATAAGCATAATATATAACATAACATATAATACATGCACAGCTATCAAGCATAGACAGTATATTTAGCCAGCATGTAGCATAAAAATAGCATTCATTATTGGAGGAATAATTTAGTAAATTCAAGAAATTAACTATTATTTATTAACTTTATTATTTTATTTCATTTTATTAGAGGATGTGTGCAAAAAGAGATGGAAGACTCTGAGGGACAGGTTCCGCAAGGAGAAGAATATGGAAAAGGAGGCAAAAAGAAGCGGGGCAGGGTCTGCAGGGGGGTACAAGCCCTGGCGTTTCATGGCAGTGATGGGGTTTTTAACCCCATTCCTCATAGACCGTGCGACGTCCAGCAATGTCCCCCGGCAGACCCTGCCTCCATCCACCCTGGTGGCAGAGGAAGAGAGCCAGGTAGAGAGTGAGCCAGCCAGCCAGTCCACCAGTCAGCCCGCCAGTCAGCCCGCCAGTCAGCCAGCAGCAGCCAGCCAGGAGGAGAATGCTGAGGTCCGGGGCAAAAAACGGAGGAGGGAGATGTCCTCGTTCGAACGAAGTCTGCTGTCTGCTGTCAGCAATTACCCAGCAATTGCCCAGCCAACCCCACCAGTGGTGGAGGAGGACGAGGACTTGCAGTTTTTTAAGAGCCTCTTGCCCACCATGAGGCTGATGACAAGGGGACAGAGGGCAAGAGTCCGCCTCGGGATACACCAGTTAATTTTTTACGTGGACCAGGACAATTTATAATTTAATAATTTTTTCACACATACAACATTACATTTTTTTACACTCATCACTCATCACACACACTTCACTCACAACATTACCATATAAAACATTAAAGTATGTTATGGCTATACTGTGTCTTCACTTGTTCATGTGGTTTGTCAGTTGCAACATACCAGAAGCTTCATGTATGTCGGTATATATAATGTGCTTTCTTCTGTAATTGTTCATGTGAAAACCTATTGAAATTATGAGTGGTTTATCAGTAAAAACAGGGCTGAAAGAAAAAGGTTGTTAGTCATATCATAATATAATAATATCAATTCAAGAAACATGTTTATTAGGAATTTTTGACTTTAAAATGGCTCATTTGGAATATTTGCTCTTTAAAGAAAATGGGTAGCTCTTAAAAGAGCTTTTGGTTTGGAGGAGCCATGGTGACCCTACACCACTTTATGCTTCCATGACACTACACCCTCCTCATTCAAATAGGAGCAGAAGGTCTCCCACAGTTGGATGGATCGGCGTGTGGCGTCGTTTGAGCCCATCCTAGGTGCATCGCGCAAGGTTGGAGCGTCATCACTCGACTCTGCGACGACAGGGACGACAGGTGTGCGTCATGGCCTTCCTATTGTCTTCCTGCGGAGGAAGTTGTGCAACACACAGGTGGCCTTCACACACCTCTCTGTTACCTCCGGGCTGTTACCTCCGGGCTGGTGCTGATGACACGCCGGAACATTCTCCACTGTGATGCGAGGACGCCAAACACACATTCAACAACCAACCTGGCCCGGCTGAGGCGGTAATTGAACAGCCTCCTTTCACGCGTGAGCTGACGTCCAGGGAATGGACGCAGCAGGTTGTCCAGCAGCGGAAAAGCCTCATCCCCAACAAACACATGGGGAAGAAGGCCCAGCCGCTCTGCTCCTGGGATGACGCTGTCAGGTGGTAGCTGCAGACTGCCATCTCGGAGGCCCTCTCCAAAAGCGGAATTTTGCAGGCTCCCACCGTCGCTGCTCCTTCCAAAACCTCCGACATCCACTACCCTGAAGAGGTACTGGGCATCCACTACAGCCAGTAGTACCAAGGAGTGGGTGGACTTGTAGTTGAAGTAGAGGGACGCAGAATTTGCCGGAGCCTGGATCACCACGTGCTTCCCATCAATGGCACCAACGCAATTCGGAAAGTTCCAGCGCTCCTGGAACCCAGCAGCGATGGCTCTCCAGTCCTCCGTCTGTGGTACCGGCATGGTCTCCTCGACCAGCGCGGTCCAGATGGCACTCGCAACCTCCTTCACGATGACAGCCACTGTTGCATGCCCGACCCGATAGCTGAATGCTATGGTCCTGTACGAGTCACCGGTTGCCAGGTACCTGAGAAAAAAGTAATATACATGATTTAAAAAAAAAAAAAGTCATACGCCACGCAGACACAGATCCCCCCCCACACAGACACACACCCCAGACACACACACACACACACCACAGACACACACACACACAGACACACACACAGACCACAGACACACACACAGACCACAGACACACACACAGACCACAGACACACACACAAACACACCACAGACACACAGACACACACACACATATACCCCAGACACACACACACAGAGACCACACACACACACACACACACACACACACACACACACACACACACACACACACACACACAGGGGAGCAATACTGTGTTTACCTAGCTATCTTAATTAATGTCATTCATCTGAACTAAATCACAGACTTCATTCATCATTCATCCATTGCATGCATTCTCTCTCTTTATATACAGAGTCATATTAAAGAAGTAGAAATACACAAAACGTACCGTAGGCAGATGGCGAGTCGCTCTGCAGGTCGGATTGACAAACGCATACGGGTGTCTGCCTTTGCAATCAGTGGACCCACTTTTCCGAGCAACTCGTTGAACACGTCTTTGCTCATCCTGAAGTACTGCTGAAACAGTACACCATCCAGGCGGAGCTCTTGGACAAGAACGTTGTATTCCTCCCGTTGCAGACGTTTTCTGAGTATCGGATGTACCCAATAGCGACGCACAATACGTGGCCTCCTGCGAGACATTGCATAAACCAACGCTACCCTTGCTACAAAACCGGCATCCATTTTGGCAATAGTGGAGAAGAAGCAGGCTTTTTTTTCGCTTTGTATGCCGGGGGCGGGCGGGAGATTCCTGAATGGTTGTTGGTCGCCTTGGGCGTGAGAAATCGCCAAGCTTCAGACACGCCCAGCTTCAAGATTTTTTGATTCCTGTAGTGTAGACGGGCCGTTACACCAAGTACCACCTGAGAAAATAGTTGGTTCTCCAATACCACCGTATGACCAATGTTAAAATACAGTCTGCACAGTTCATGCAGGACTCTGAGGCACATGTATTCATAATAACTGTTACGTCCCCACTAGGGATGAGGAAATGCAACAAACACCAGTTATGAATAGTTTTAATGTATAACAGGTAGACAAAATGGCAGGCAAGCAGCCTGAAACAAACAAAGTGCCACAAAAACACCGGTTTAAATAACAACCAAAAGTGGCCACAAGGGCGCAAGTTTAAATGTGCAACCAAACAAAGGGAGGACTCTAATAAGTGAGAATACTTAAATACAAAGGTGTATATATACATATGTATTAGGGATGTAACGGTACACGTACCCGTACTGAAATTATTCGGTACGGGCCCTTCGGTTCGGTACACAAGTGTACCGAACGAATATAACGTTAAACGTAAACATTTTAGAACGTGAAAAACTTTTTGGTTGTAATCTCAGGTGCTGCGTCGCAGCATTCAGAGTAATTTGCTCAAATTGGGTTCAACGCGTCATAGAGCGAGCAAGTCATTTCATTGGACGAGAGGTATACTATGAGAGCAGGGATGCGTTCAAATGTAGTCAGTAGTGATAAACGATAATTATCGGGCCGATAATTATCGGTCCGATATTAGGAATTATGACGTCATCCGGATAAACCCGATAAAAGTATTAATAGCCCCGATAATATAAAATATCTTTTTTGGATAAAAAAAAATAAAAAAAAATACTGCGGTGTGGGTGGATTGGGATGAGGGGTGCTTGTTTTTCACTCGGCTCCTCCCTTTTTGCCAGTACTCTGGTATTAGTGGTTTAGGAGGAGGGGAGTTTTTCACAAATCCAGCGCTCCCTAACTCATGCCTGGCTGTGACGTAAATGGTGTGCGGCTGTGAAGCCAGGACAGTAAACAAACATGTCGTCGGTAGTATGGGACTCTTTCAAAGTTTCAGAGTTAGATAGTTATTTTGCTATTTGTATTAACAAATGCAATGCAGAAGTTCCACGAGGAGGGAAAAAGGCAACGAGCTATAATACTTCCAACCTGATTAGTCACCTGAAACATCGCCATCGCTACGATGGTGTGTTAAAAGCGTACGAAGACGCCTGCGCTGCTAAACTAGCGGCGAATCCAAAGCCAGCTGCAAAGGCACCGGGGCTTTTACCTATCGACGAGGCTGATTGACTCAATTATATTTATTTGGGAAAATAAATATGGTCACTTTGAAGAGTCTTGGCTTTGTTTTGTTCATAGTGTAATGCTCATGTCATTTGCTCACTACTAGTCTTTTTTTTACCACCAGGTGTGCAAAAACTACAGGTACATTTAATATATATATATATATATTATATTATTATCGGTTATCGGTATCGGTCTTGAGAAGCCGGAAGTTATCGGTATCGGTTTCAAAAAAACAATATCGTGCATCCCTAGTAGTCAGTAATGTGAGGAACTGTCGAAATGGCGAACGCAGATAAAGTTGAGCTCGAAAATTCTCCAGCATCATTGAAGTCTCCGGTTTCAGAACATTTTGGTTTCGCAGTTACGTACAAGGATAACGGACAAAGACAGGTGGACCGAACCAAAGCTGTTTGTCGGCATTGTTCAACTAAAATTGGTTACGCGGCAGGCAACACATCAAACTTGCACTCATTTGAAAAGGCATCACCCGAACGTGAATATAATCGGTACCAAAAGAAAAAAGACTGAAGTGCAAACCCAACTCCCACTACCATTTAAGCCTCCACCACTCGCAAAAAGTTCAGACCGAGCCAAAGCTATTACAAACGCCAAATATCCTTATGTTGCCATGTTAGCAAAGCGCTACCTGGCTGTATCTGCTACCTCTGTCCCTAGCGAGAGGGTGTTCTCCACAGCAGGAGACATTGTTAGTGCCAACAGATCTGCCCTTTCGGCAAGCAATGTGGACAAGTACATTTTTCTTTAAAAAAAAATGTCCCCAGGCTTTGTAGTCATCTCCAGCAGGTGTGCGCCGGCTGTGCGCTGCGATTGGAGTGCGTCGGGCCCGGCGTGCTCCAATCTCAATCTTCATGGGGCGGACCAGGAGATGGCAGCCAATGACGTTAGGGCAACCGCACAGCTCATTTACATATCACACAGATTAACACAGTTAAGAGGACCAGGAAGGCAGCAGCCGTAATAATAACATTATTTGTTGTCAGCCACAGCTACATGTACAAAGGGAAGTCAATTCAATAGCTTTATTAGCATGCTCTGTATAGTTGCAACATCTATACAAAAATACACACAAATAAACAGTTATAAACAAACTGCTAAGAACATGTTTTTTTTGTTTTTTACGAGGAATACAGATTCATTTAATTAATATAATACATTAATACAAAATAAAATATGATATAAATATATATATATATATACATAAGATATATAAATGTGAGAGCTGGTGTATCAGGTCAGTCCGATTCCCTCAAACTGTGGCAGGCAGAGAAAAACTGTCCTGCAACAATGCAGCTCTCTTTATATCCCCCCTGGAGTATTTTTTGTTTTTCATTTTTAAATATTTGAGGATGCTTATGGTTGAGTTTTGGGAATAATTGTTTCCGTATAGGTTCAAAGGTTGGGCATTGTGTGAGGAAGTGCTGCTCTGTCTCCACAGCAGTTCCTCCTCACTGTTGGCATGATCGCTGATCTTTTGGCAGCCATGTTTTCTTGTACCTCCCTGTTTCTATGGCCAGGCTGTGTCTCTCTCTCTCTGTCTCTCACCTGTCTCCCTCTATCTCTCTGTCACTCACATGTCTGTGTCTCTGTCTCTGTACCTGCATGTTTCTATGGCCAGGCTGTGAGCACTCACAGTATGCAAAGTAGTCTGGTGGGATTCTTTTCGGAGTATTGAAGATCGTTTCCCCGACATCGGCGGTGCCTGCCACAGGACAACACGGAACGTAGGCGATTGGGACGCGATGAGCGCGGGGGTGCTAGTGGAGCACGCGTGTGAACTAAGTTTCCTTGGTAAACTCTGGTAAAATGACTCACTAAAAAGAGCCGGAATTCCCATCACTAACGTAAAGAGATAGTCAATCAATGTTTATTTATATAGCCCAATATCACAAATGTTACATTTGTCTCAGTGGTCTTCACAGTTTGTACAGAATATCAGTATGACAACACGACACCCTCTGTCCTTAGACCCTCACATCGTATAAGGAAAAACTTCCAGAGAAAACCCACAGTTTAAAGGGGAACATGGGAGAGCAACAGAGTAGGGATCCCTCTCCCAGGACGGACAGACGTGCAATAGATACCGTGTGTAAATCAAAAAGATAATACATCTACAACTTAGGTAGACCAAATGTTTAGAAATGCTGACGTCCACGAGGATGTCAGCAATCCTGTGGGAGCCATCAGGGAAGTAGTATGGTGAGAGTCTGGCAGGACCGCAGAGACAGGTTCAGCCACGGCTCGAATTCCAGGACTCAGATCCAGAACTCAGGATCCAGGACACACGACCACAGCAAAATGATTAGCCTCGACTCAGGATCCCGGCATATATATGGACACAAAAAAAATATTTGGGGGAAGCTGGGTTAATCGGAACATGAGAGTACACAGGTACAAACAGAAAGACGGAGTAAGGTGCCCCCCCCCCACCAACAGTCCAAGCCTATAGCAGCTAAACTAACGTGTCTACATACATGCACTCCCTTAGGATAGGTTGAGGGAAAAGGGTAGCAAGTAAGAAGTAGGAAACAGAGGGGGAAAGGCACACACAGGGAGAAAGGTACCCACTGGAACCTGAATTGGTTAGAGGTAAGGAGTAGGTCAGTGGCTACATTCCACACTCCCGGGCCGGGCTAGGCCTTCTCTGCATCCTGTTACCCTCTAATAAACCTCGAAAGGTCAGAGAGGGGAAAGGTTTTTGGATGAAGTTTTAAATATAAGAACTACGTTTTTAGGATTTAAGTGAAAGAGTAAGAACTAAAATGTATAGGTGAAGAGGCACAACGTATCTACGTCAATGCACTCTTATTAGATTATTTTATCACTATAAGCTTTATAAAAAAGGAAGGTCTTAAGCGTACTCTTAAAAACGGATAGGCTGTCTGCCACCCGCACACAAACTGGAAGCTGATTCCACAAATGTGGAGCTTGATAAGAAAAGGCTCTGGCTCCCATTGTACTTTTAGAGACTCTAGGAACAACTAGCAACCCTGCATTCTTGGAACGCAATAGATAGTACCTATAAGGGATGGAGCCCCCTCCCCCCGCGCTCTCAGGGTGGACGCCCTCTCAGCCCTGGTCCGCGTTGTTGCTCAATGAGCGCAGGTTTGTGAGAATGATGGATGGAAGTGGTGACCGGCTGAATCTCTTCTGAACGCCTCCCCTCCTTCCTCGTCTCTTTTTCCTGGTGTTTCTAAGCGGCTCCCGAGGGATGTCATCCAATAACGAAGAGCACAGATGGCTTGGTGTATTTGTAGGAGGCCGATCGCATTGCAGCTCTAGCATAGCCTCGCGGCTGCAGCAGCATACCTGTTCGTGCTGTAACTCAGGTGTGTCTTGGAAAGTTGTATGGCCAGACATGGTCTGCAGAAGGCAAATGTAATCCACAGGATCAAAAGCATGGTCTCTCAAAAATAACGTTTTATAAAGACACGACAAAGTTTAGACAATAATTAGACCAAAAAAACTAAAACAAAACACAAGACGAACGGAGCATACTGAGACTCGCGGTGACAGGATGCCATCTCCCTCTGTCTCCTGTATACCAGAGGTGGGAGTAAGTCATACATGTGCAAGTCCCAAGTTACTTGGGTGAGAGTCAAGCAAGTCAAGTCATACGAAATCCTGATGAATAACCCCAGTTTCCCTATTTAAGTCAGTCACATGACTTGACTCGAGTCGCATATTTTTTTACTTGAGACTTGCTTGACTAACATTGATAAAAGACTCGACTTGACTTGTGTAGGGGTGTAGAGTTATTTGTTGTTAATGTGGAAAATAAAACTCTGAAATCATAAAACAGGTAATAGGGGGAATAATTGGGCATGTGTGTGTGTGTGTAGAGGTGCGTGTGGTTAAAACGTAGCAGCCTGCGGTCGCTCTTTAGCTGTTCTAATGAAGGTAAACAGTGAAGTAAACAGTAAAAGGCACAGCTCTTTGCAGCTGGTGCTGGTGCTGCTCTTCTCAGATTCTGCTGAGTTACACGTTACTCCTCCTGGTGCTGCAGAGATGTCATGAAGTGAAGGAGGTTGTCCTTCTATAAAACACCTCCGGGCAGCAGATACTGTGAGAGTCACAGACATGACTACATAGGTCAAGGCAGACTGGTTCACAGACTCTCCTGTTTTGCCGATCCGGTGCTTGAACAAATAACTCTACACCTCTACACAAGTCGAGTCTTTTATCAATGCAAGTCAAAAAATATGCGAGTCAAGTCATGTGACTCGAGTCCCCCACCTCTGGTATATACTGTGGTTAGAATGTTGCTGTATTACTGTATCAAATATAATACAAATATAATAAACCCAAACAGTTGATAAGTAGTATTTTGTTAACTCAAGGTTTATATTAAGTGAGTTTTTATTGTGTTAACTTGTGTATTCATGCTTTTTAGATTGACTTTCTCTCTTTTTCTGTCCGTCTGTTCTAGAAACCGAAAGGAAGAGAGAGACGTCACAGCTGTCAGCAATGTGACAAATCCTTTTCAACATCTTTAAATTTAAAGCGCCACCTGCATATTCACACAGGAGAAAAACCGTACAACTGTGAAGAGTGTGGGACAACTTTCACTCGATCAGATTCTCTCAAAAAACATCAACGTATTCACAGGGGAGAAAAACCGTACAGCTGTGAAGAGTGTGGGACAACTTTCACTACATCAAGTCATCTCAAAAAACATCAACGTATTCACACGGGAGAAAAACCATACAGCTGTGAAGAGTGTGGGACAACTTTCACCACAGCAGGGGCTCTCAAAATACATCAACGTATTCACACTGGAGAAAAACCTTACAGCTGTGAAGAGTGTGGGACAACTTTCACTTCATCAGGTGCTCTCAAAAGACATCACCGTATTCACACGGGAGAAAAACCTTACAGCTGTGAAGAGTGTGGGACAACTTTCGCTTCATTAGGTTCTCTCCAAATACATCACCGTATTCACACGGGAGAGAAACCGTACTGGTGTGAAGAGTGTGGGACAACTTTCGCCACACCAGGGTCTCTCAAAATACATCAACGTATTCACACTGGAGAAAAACCGTACAGCTGTGAAGAGTGTGGGACAAGTTTCGCTAATTCAAGTAATCTCAAAACACATCAACGTATTCACACTGGAGAAAAACCATACTGCTGTGAAGACTGTGGGACAACTTTCACTTCATCAGGTGATCTCAGAATACATCACCGTATTCACACGGGAGAAAAACCTTACAGCTGTGAAGAGTGTGGGACAACTTTCACTTCATCAGGTGCTCTCAAAAGACATCACCGTATTCACACGGGAGAAAAACCTTACAGCTGTGAAGAGTGTGGGACAACTTTCGCTTCATCAGGTTCTCTCAAAATACATCACCGTATTCACACGGGAGAGAAACCGTACTGGTGTGAAGAGTGTGGGACAACTTTCACCACACCAGGGGCTCTCAAAATACATCAACGTATTCACACTGGAGAAAAACCGTACAGCTGTGAAGAGTGTGGGACAACTTTCACTAAATCAAGTAATCTCAAAACACATCAACGTATTCACACTGGAGAAAAACCATACAGCTGTGAAGACTGTGGGACAACTTTCACTTCATCAGGTGATCTCAAAATACATCACCGTATTCACACGGGAGAAAAACCTTACAGCTGTGAAGAGTGTGGGAAAACTTTCACTTCATCAGGTGCTCTCAAAAGACATCACCGTATTCACAAGGGAGAAAAACCTTACAGCTGTGAAGAGTGTGGGACAACTTTCACTTCATCAGGTTCTCTCAAAATACATCACCGTATTCACACGGGAGAGAAACCGTACTGGTGTGAAGAGTGTGGAAAAACGTTCATTAGATCAGATGCTCTCAAATCACATCTGCGTGTTCACACAGGAGAAAAACCATAGTGGTTTTAAGAGTGTGGGAAAACTATGAGAGCTAAGCTAGCTGTTTCCTCCTCCTGATTTCCTGACAGCTGTAGTTATATAGTCTCATTGAAATAAAGCTTATTGCATTCAAATGTGTCTTTTCTTCAGTGAGATATCTTTATGGATTTCCTTATGACTTGAGAGTCTGATTTTAAAAGTGGTTTAATATTTCTGAGTCTGACTCAAGCAACTTAAATGTTTGTTTTTGGGCGAAGTCATCTGAACATTGTGTACTGTGCAAGTAATCTGGCACTCTACCTTTGTCCCTATATTTAGATAAACAAATTAATCCCCATTATTGCATTTAATAATTCATATTTCACGACTCACTGTTACTTTAGCACTGACCACTTTATTGTATAAAGTGCATTCAATTGAAAACACCATAGTGTTACAGTTAAATTATGTACAATTATAAACACAATATGTACATACAAGTATTTACATATAAAACGCCTACAATATCAATGAAATTAGAGTGTAACAATTGCACTGATGGCTCTGTGTTTTTTGTCACCAATATTATATTTTAGTTTGCACTGCCTCCACGGCTATGGTTATGGTATGATAAGAACTGCTCTGTATTCCTAAAGTTTGACCCTTCTGGCAAAATATTTAATTGATTCAGTATAAATGATGGCAACAGCATAAACTAAGGTAAACACAGGTAAAAAAGCTTGAGTGGATACAAATAAGATGCATGAAACACATTCACTTTTGTAGATCGCAGGATTTATTTGTCATCAGCAGGTATGAATCAAATGTTAGGGTATCAATGACTTAATAAATTAACATTTGTTGTTATGCAAGTCAACAACGAGATCTCACTCCACTGCAGAAGAAGAACAGGAATGATCCAGCTATTGAACCCAGTTGGATTCTTTAGGACTTTTTCTGAGCAACCATTCAGCCTCATTGATTCAGTAAAAAGGATGGCAACAGCAACAACATAAACACAACTAAAAAAAGCTCAAGTGGATACAAATAAGATGTACAGGGAGGCTGTGGCGCAGTGCGTTGGTGTTGGGATCAGGGGAGCACAGGTTCAAACCCCACTGCAGTCAGCATGTCGTTGTGTCCCTGGGCAAGACACTTCACCCCACAGTATTGAGTATGTAAGTCGCTTCGGATAAAAGCGTCTAACAAGCAAAATGTAATGTACATAAAAGTATTTACACTTTCTACATTAATGACGTACATATGAATGAAAACTATTTACAATATACATCAAATATAGAAGTCGACACGAAAAATAAACTTCACCCCAAATTGCTCCTGTGGGGATTGCCCACAGTATTGAGTATGTAAGTCGCTTTGGATAAAACCATCTAACAAGTTCTCTAGTTCTGCAGTGGTTCCCTCCTGTCCTGAGTCAACACCCAATCCCTTGTTTCTCTGTGTGACTGGTTTATATCCAGCTTCAGGATGCACCACCATGTTAGGATCCTTCATTACATTCAAATATATATAGTAGATATTACAAAAATACATTGTTTCAAGAGAGTGTGTAACATTTTCTATCACCAGTGAATTATCTGATCCAAAAGCAAAGGCTTTTTCAATGATGTTCAATTTGCCCTTTTCTATAGTGATAAGAGGCAGAAGTTTACCATTACGCTTGTTAAACCAACTCCATTTTACATCTCCTTTCTTATGAGGACATGGCAGGGCAGCTTTCGTGCCCGGCAGCACTGTTATTTGTTCAGGATCAGCTGAAAAGCAAAAAGCTAGTTACACATTTATTGACCCAACAGCCTTGACAAGCTGGACAATTGATTTGCTCATGGTGGTTTTAATTGATAGTTTTTCTATATTTAGAAAAAAAACAGGCAAAACTAAGAAACAAGTTACATTTTTGTCCATGCTACATTCTACTGAAAGAGCCTGTTAACTCAAATGTTTTTATTATTTTTCTTTTTCATGTTATGCTCATTTTCAGGTTCACATTTGTATTTTGCACGTCTACTGTAATGTGATGCTTTAATGTTCAAAAAGCTCTTTCCCAGAGAAACTGCCTCTGGAGGGAACACAGGGATTTCAGCCTCTGCAGACCATTTACATGCACAAACCTGTATAACACACTACAGGAAAGGGAGAACCCCAAAATGCAGAATAGAGCCCCTTTAAGCTATACTAAACAAAATATTGTAAACTCAAACACTTTTTCAACATATCAAACAGTAAAACTTGAAATGTCTTTGACTTGATTTATATTATTAATTTCAATGTCAAATCATCCAGATTTATGAATATTTTAATAGAAACCTTTTAAAAATAGTTATTCTTATTAGGGATGCACCGAATATTTGGCCGCCGAAAATTATCGGCCGAAAATGGTTAAATAGGCGCTTTCGGCCGAAAGGGTTCTAGCACCGAAAAAATATCACCGAATGTCAGAGAACAGGGTTACGTGAGCTAACGTGTTGTTGTGATGACGTAATCAAAACGCGGCGACAAGCACGGCGCGCGACCATGCTCGCGGCTGGCTCACAGCCTACATGTCTGCCGCTTGGAGATATTTAAAAATATCAGAGAAAGAGGCGCGGATTGCGATTTGTAAAACGTGTTCAGCTGACATTTCTCAAGGGGGTGTAACTGCAAAGACTTTCACCACTTCAGGATTACTCCACCACTTGAAATCAAAACACCCGGACAAATATGCGGAGTAAGATCAAATCACAAGCACTGACAGCGGGAGACTGTTCAGCGCTGCCTCTCATGTGCTTGATGAGAAGAGGAACAGACTTATGGCTGGTAAAGCAGAGAAGCTAATGTTCATTAAAAAGAACCTCCCACTTTTCCTTAATAAGTAGACAAGGCTGACTTATCATAAGTTTATCTAGTTCTACATGTCTACTCTATACCCACTTTCCTGAACAATTTTCATTGTGAGTTATAATTCACCATCTCAGGTTATCATTAGGGGGAAATGACAGCAGCACAGTGTTCAATATATTGTACTTTCGGTATCTAAATGATACAATGTTGTTTATATTGCTCATGAGGACAGACCACCTTATTTGCAGATTCTTGAAATTGTAATTTAATTTGTAATTGATTGTGGATTTTTTATTCAGTTTTCACTTTATGTATCTTTATACAATGTTTACTACTTTTTCTTATGAAGACAGACATCCTTATTTACAGATTCTTGAAATTCAATTGTAATTTCATTTGTAAATAGTTACATTCATGTGGATTTATCCAGTTTGCACATTTGTATGCATGCACTTATAGGTGCATTTGTTGTTGTTGAAGGCCTGGCTGTTACAGTCTTTATTTCCACTATTTTGTTGTAGGCCTACTGGCCTAGATGTTTATGCAGTTTTAAAGCACCTTGGCTTTGTTCTGAATGCACTTTGTTGTAGTTATCCTACAGAGAAAAATAAAATACACTTGACTTGGAATTAATGTACTGTATGCATTCAAAAGTGCTGAATAAATGTTTTATGGACCCATAATAGTGATTATTATTTAAGTTAAGTTTTGCCATAATCATGTATTTTTCCATAATCAGGCAGCTGAACAACATTGGTAAAAAATGTATACATTATATATATATATATTTCTATTAATCATTTTCGGCCTTTCGGCATTCGGTTTTCGGCCAACTGTTTCCTATTTTCGGTATCGGTTTCGGCCAAGAATTTCCCATTCGGTGCACCCCTAATTCTTACCTGTATAGGTGATAGAGAAGCATGCAGTGAGCAGCAGGAAGTAGAGACAAAGCAGCATCTCTGCAGCTGGTGAACTCTGCTGTGTCACATACGACTCAGCTTCTTTTTAAGTTAAGAGGAAGTTATGAGTAATATGGCTGGGGTTGAAAAGATCTTGAGTGATTGGCTGTTTTCCACCGTGGGGAGTTTCTCTGCGCAGTACAGGGACATTTGGTTGAACTAATCAGATCTTAAAGGTCCCATGTCATGGCCATTTCTACTGATCATAATTCCATTGTTGAGGTCAGGGCTGTATCCAGGATTTCCTAAATACCGAGGTCCAAACATGCTAGGAGGGTTCGGGGGTATACCCCCCCGGGATTTTTGGCATTTTCATGATCTAGTTCGGTGCTTTTTAAGTCCTGTGGGGGGTCACAAATTGGATAATATATTGATTTCAAACCATGTCAGTGGGCTGCAGCATCAATTATTTTTGAAAGTGTATTGCATAAGAATCAGTTGATTCTTACTATTAATGACCCGGACATGCAGAAGAGGCTAAAATTATCACAAAACATTGTCAACATTCATTTTCCACGTCTCTCTCCTTTCCATAACCTGCACCCTCTCTTCCATCTTCTTTAGTCTCTCTGTCTTCTTCCTGTTCATTACTCTCTCTGTCCTCTTCTCTTTCTCTTTGTTCAATCTCTCCCTCGTCGTTCACTGTTTGCTCCTCCTCACTTGTCGCTCCTGCTAGTGAATTAAAAGCAATTCAGCAATTTAGTTCATTTCACTTGTTTGTTTGCATTCTTTTTTAAATTTTAATCTGTTTTGTTTAATTCTCAAAAGAGAACAAAGATGTAAGCAAATTGTGTGGTTTTATACAATTGTATGTTATTATGACATAACTGCAATAGATATATGTTGTTTTAAAATTATGCCGATTGTATAGTGTAAATGAAGACTATTGTTATAGATAAATAGATAGATGGGGTTATTAAGCCTATATTCTTCTGTGTGACTGTACCTGCAGTTCCTCCCTGATCACTTTCTCTCTCTCTCTCTGCCTGTACTGTCTCTTCCTTACCAACGCTGAGCTTCACCTGGCTTAGTCTTTTCATTATATCTGAGTCAGTGTAAAAAGAAAACAATACAATGTTATATCTTCAAAGTTTTACTCAAATTGAAATGAAAGAAAAGAATTACGTTTGTTAAAAGGTAATCCTTGGATGAATGTAATTAACTTTAGCTCTCTAGCTATTTTATTCACGCAATTTAAACCAAAGTATAGCCTATAGCTGCAAATTCTGCAATATAAGTTACTGTGCATGTTGTCAGACGTTCCACTGACTAACGTAGAGCGTTCAAACAGGATCTGCTGGTCATATGATGTCCTGATGAACAGAAACACAAGCAGCCCGCTGGACTCAGATCTCTAGATACCTCATCACTCCTCCTCTGCTCCGGTTCAAGTCCGGGCTGCGGTGGTTTGTTGATACATGTCGTCTTCTTCTGTTTGCTTTAATCAAGGCTACGTAGTTATGTAATAGACACAGCTCGGAAAAAATCACCGTGGTCCGGACCTCGGTGACCTTAATAGTGGATACGGCCCTTAAGGTATAGGCAAGGCAAGGCAAGGCAATTTTATTTATATAGCACTTTTCAGCACGTGGCGATTCAAAGTGCTTTACAGATTAAAAGCAAAAGACATTTAAGAACAAATACAGCATAAATACATTATTAAAAAGGCATTTAAAAACTGGCATAATAAGCAAAGGTAATGAAATAAATAAACACAGCAGGTACAGAATACATGACTAAAAAGGCATACTGTAGTGTTAGTATAGAGAGCCGCAGTGACGCGTCGTAAAACCCGGAAGTAAACTCCTTCCGGTTCCTTCGTCTAAAACGCAATAAAATTTCTCCATAGGATTTTGGAAAATAGCTCGAAATAAGATCTGTGGTTGACACATATTTAAGAGATGGATCACGTTTTGTTCAGCCGGATAATATCCACATGTCAACCCTACTTTTATAATTTTTGAATAATAAATCTAGTCGGCAGAAGCAAAATGCTAACGTTATGCTATAAACGAACTACAAGCCAGTACAGCAGCAGGGTCGCACGACTTCAACGTCACGCCAACTTAAGATCGTTTCAACTGACTTTCGCGCACTTGCATATTTTAACAAAGCTTTTCATTTGAGCCACACTGAATTTAACTAGAAGTCATGGCTGTGTCAATTACCAGTCTGATATCATTTTACAAAGATGACAAGAAGAGTGTAGATAGAGGAGAGAACCACTACAAGTCAGGACACGTACAACAGTGCAGCCTAGATGAAGGTGTGCTTACCGGTGTTGTCAGTGCTAGCATGAGGGACAAGGTTTATAGTGTCGGTGAGTAGTGATAGCAAGAGTACCGTTAACCTTTTAAGACCGAGTTAATTTATTCACATTAATTCCCATCAACAAATCAATTTTATTTGTCACATGAAATCTTTATTAGGCAAGGCAAGTTTATTTATATAGCACTTTTCAACACAAGGCAATTCAAAGTGCTGTACAAAAAATGAAAGACATTAAGAAAATGGCATTTAAAATCAGTCATTAAAAAGAAAAGCTAATAAAACAAACATTAAAAGAAAAAATACATGGATAAAAGTTACAGTGCAGTCTAAGATATGAATAGTTCAATTAAAAGTAGCGACAAAAAGAAAAGTCTTCAGTCTGGATTTAAAAGTAGTAAGTTGCAGCGGACCTGCAGGTTTCTGGGAGTTTGTTCCAGATATTTGGAGCATAATAACTGAATGCTGCTTTACCATGTTTAGTTCTGACTCTGGGGACAGAAAGCTGACCAGTCCCTGAAGACCTGAGAGATCTGGATGGTTCATCATTTAGCAGGAGGTCAGAAATGCATTTTGGTCCTAAACCATTCAGTGCTTTATAAACAGCAGCAGTATTTTGAAATCTATTCTTTGACACACAGGAAGCCAGTGTAAAGACTTCAGAACAGGAGTGATGTGATCCACTTTCTTAGTGTTAGTGAGGACTCGAGCAGCGGTGTTCTGAATCAGCTGCAGCTTTATAATAGATTTTTTAGTGAGACCTGTGAAGACACCATTGCAGTAGTCCAGTCTACTGAAGATAAAAGCATGGACACGTTTTTCCAAATCCTGCTGTGACATTAGTCTTTTAATCCTAGATATGTTCTTTAGGTGATAGTAAGCTGATTTAGTAACTGTTTTAATGTGACTGTTGAAACCAATAACTAATTTAACCCGCTGACAAGAGAGCCCACCTCCGAAGATCGTGACTGGCTGAGGGACAGACTCGGGGGCAGGTTCTCAGGAATTTCTTGGCTTCTCTCCCCCGAGCCAGAAGAGGAACACTACAGCTTGGAAACACTTACTGTTCCTGAAATTATCAAATCTGTTGGGCATCAGGGACCTGAGGCAATTGTGGCAAGCATGGCGTTGTCTGAAGAGCAACAGAGGGCAATTCAGGTGGCTACCACTGGTCAGCGAACCAAACCAAACTGGCATTTGTTCAGGAAAGGAAGGTTGACTGCCAGCAACTTTGGAGCTGTCCTGAGGTCAAAGCGTGTGACTGCTTCCTTTATTGCCAGGGTGCTTGGGCAACAACAGGCCCTTGATGGTGTTTTGTCTGTACAGTGGGGGACTATGAATGAATGTGAGGGCGTTAGGGCATTCACCACTGCAACTCAGATGCAGGTCCATGAGTCAGATTTGTGGCTCTCCCTATCAGGATTGTTGGGGGCATCTCCGGATGGTCTGGTAGGGTCTTCCGCTGTGCTGGAGGTAAAGTGTCCCTACGGAGCCAGGGAAATGACAATTAGTGAAGCATTGAAAATCAAGGGCTTCTTTGTCAGTAAGGAAGGAGAAACATTCAGACTGCGTGAGGAACATCCTTACTGGCACCAAGTGCAAGGTCAGCTTCACCTCACTGCAAGGAAGAAGAAATAAAAAAGAGTTTTGGTTGTTAGAGTGTTAGGTTTCCTGTCAGCTCGTCTGTTGGGAAGATATAAAATATAGTTTCATGGAAGTCACACCGTCACATATACTGTAAGAGCATTAAGACATACAGTACATAGGCTAAAAAAAACATCTAAAGATATAACCATTTTCACTATTTTGACATTTTTATAGATGAAAATTGAACTAAAGAAATAAATGGTAGATTAATCCATATTGAAAATAGGTGTCAGCTGCTACACTAATTATAATAGTTATATTTATTAATTAATTAAGATAAGATATTACTGTATTGATCCCAATTTGGGAAATGTTTGTGTTGCAGCAGCATAACAAGAAAAACAAAATATAAGTTATTATATATACAAAAGTATGTGAGGGATGGGATATTAAATTGAATATAAATGTAAAATGTACATGTGATTTTACGTCCAAGAGAAGCTATGGAGCAGAGAGTTCTCTGCCAGCCAGAGGTGATTTGTTATTAGTTCAATATGTCAAACTGATTTCCCTGACTACAATCTTTAGTTACATGGTGAAACGTTATGCTGCTTGTACTAATAAGACTTATCATATAAGCCACACAGGTTTTAATAGGATGTATTCATTATCTTTACTTATGTTGCGGTCTTTTCAGCAGCGCCATCTCTATAACGGCGATACAGTCACTACCCATTATTTACATTTCACCGTGACATGGACAAAAATGTAACGTCAGCTTACCTCATGGCACGAATCCAGACTCTCCTTTGGTAAACATTGGCCGGGAAACGATAGAACAAGCACGTTTCATGCGAAGACCTGTGGCTGCAACCCGGAGCAAAGCAACAAACCATTGCGTAGCTAACTAGTAGCGCTAGCTTTAGCTAACGTTAGCCAACGAAACGAACTGCCGAGTAAAATTGGAAAACACTGGTAATTAATTATTCTATAATTTGTAAAACTACGGTGTTAAAAACGACAATTTCAAAAATACAGATTCTAATGGTCAGATATAGATATACAGATACTAAAGATAGGCAGGTACTTGCTTTCAAGCAGAACACAGGGGGAAACAAATTTAGCGGGAGTGTTTACGTGTTCGGCGTAATGACGTACAACGGCCTCGACAATTTCTGTAGTCCTATTCAGCCATTCGGTAACAACCATCGTTTTTCAGACACGTAAACTCTTCAAAAATCCCCAGTGGGGTCACTGCTGATGTATTTAATGTCGTAGAACAAAACGTGATTTACCTCTTAAATTTGTGTCAACCACAGACCTTATTTCGAGCTATTTTCCAAAACCCTATGGAAAAAATGCATTGCTTTTTGAGGAAGGAACCGGAAGTGCTAAAAATGCTAACTTACTTCCGGGTTTTACGACGCGTCACTGCGGTTCTCTATTTAGTAAGGTAAAAAGCAAAAAGGCCTCTCAAACGCTCTTCCGTTTACGTGTTTAATAAAGAAAAACTATTGGACGGTAGATACACGGATTATGTAGCAATAATACATATGACATATTTTTTAAATGTCTCCAGTACCGATAAAAAGACCGATAACGTTGGAGCTTAACGGCGCGTAAAACACACGTGATGACGTCACCAACGAATCGACGACTGAATTAGTTGGCAACTAATTTGGTCATCGATTTTAACCGATTAAGTCGATTAGTTGTTGCACCCCTATACAGGAAGACATCTTTACACAATTCAAAGGTATGTGGGGGATGGAAGGAAGGTGGGGTTTAAAAGAAGGGAGGAAAATGTAATTTCTCGGATGAGAATAGGTCATACAGGTCTCAATCATACTTTAAAGTGGACCTATCATGCTATATTTGAACAATATAGTGTATATTATATTACCTATATAAGGCATATTTATACTTTTTATTTTTCAAAATACCAAACAGATCATGCATTTTAGCCATTCCTCATTTCGCTCAATTTAACACTGTCTTTTCATGGGCTGATTCTGTGAGAACAGCACCATCTACAGGCCTGGCATATGTACTACATCGCATGGGCGTAGGAAGCATCCTGAATGTGGGGGGGGACATTTTTAACGGGGGGTTTGGGGAACCCCCCCACGAAAAAAATAAATAGATTTCCTGTATTCTGGTGCATTTTAACAGGTGGTTTGATACTTTTATGTGGCTATACTAGCATGAGGAAAATGATGGGTACATTTTGTAATTTCATCCAGTAGTATGTTGGAGATCGGAGGATGTTTAAAACCAACCTCGTCTCCGCGTGTCGTTTGGTAAGCTGGGTAAATTCGTAAAAAAGGAAGGGATTAAGAAACACCAGAATGCAAGTTAAACAATAATCTTGTTTTAATGATAAAAAGTAACAATACAAATACAAAGGAAGTACTTCCTGCTCTTCCTCCAATCTTACGGATCTGGTCAGTTTGAAGAAAAGAAGAGACTGGTCTAAAGAAAACATAGGCTTATATCCAAAAAACCCAGGAGGAGCTATGCGGCTGCCCCCCCCCCCCCCCCCCCTCCCGAGGGGTCCTCCACTTAGAAAAGACAGCCAATCAGCGCGAGCCAGAGGCGACCCTTACATTCGAGATAACAAACCCCTCCTTGCAAGTTTCACATACTTTTGGCATTTTATAAAGATAGGTTTAAGATATAGTTTTTTATAGTTGGATTATACAAATAAAACATGTGAGTTACCTTAACCTCAAACAATAATAAAAAGAGGAAAACATCAGCTCTGATCTCAAGCAGTTAAAAAGTACCGCACACTCATTTAGCCTGCAGCTCTTCCAGACACTTGAGCTATTGTTCTTTAAGAATATTCCCTGCAGAATCTTTATTTCAAATAAAAGGTTTCACATTGCATATTTCCAGCTTCCTTTACACATACTGTTATTATTAATACAAAGTAATCAACCACACACATCTATTTAAATCAAGTAGATTTCCCTGATCATTGACATGCTGAAAATCAGATTTTGATATGATACGTTGTATTTACTTTATTTATCTAAAATGTTGAAATCTTTGCGTTACAGCAGTGATAAGGGATAGGAAACATAAAATAATAATAATAAAAAGAAACAGGAAATAATTTACAAATTATTAGTAGATATTTATCTACAGAGTATCTAAAGAATAAACAATATAGCCTACTGAATATGTAAGAATACACTATAATAAATCATCTTACTAAAACCAATAGAAACATATATTTGTCTTTCTTAACCCTTTCATCCATGAATTATGAAAGCCTCACTCAGGATTTTTTTACCAGGTGTTTTTATTGCTCTTGGGGCATGAAAAACAAGATTTTAACTTTAGTTTATTTTTATCTAGTTTTTTCAAATTTAGAACATTTAAAAATACATTTAAAAAAAGAATTTTAAGGATGATGTTTTATAATAATATATCTTGAGTATTATCATAAAAATAGCACGTTTATTTATTTTAACAAACCACGTTCTCCAAGTAAAATCTATAGAACATATAATGTTTAATCTTTTTGAAAAATAGAGATCGGACCATCAGTAACAGATCATCAGTCTTGTGTAGCCTACAGATCAGTCCGATAAAGTCATGCCAAAACAGCAACATTTTACGCGATAAATACGGGTTTAAATATCAGCATTTGCCACGGAAGGCGAGTGGCAGCTACCGTAAACCTTCTCTTAACTCTTAACTTGTGGCATTTACTTGCCACGCAAGTTGTGGCATATACTTGCCACGGCAAGTTGTGGCATATATAAGTTGTGGCATATACTTGCCACGGCAAGTTGTGGCATGGTTGTGGCATATACTTGCCACGGCAAGTTGTGGCATCTGTGGCATATACTTGCCACAGATACCACATTTGTGGCATATACTTGCCACAGATACCACGGAGTAGTGGCAGATGCCGGAAGTACTTGCCACTGCCTGCAGATGCCACGAAATGAGCCAGGCCCTCCTGTGAAAAGACCGCAACATAAGTAAAGATAATGAATACATCCTATTAAAACCTGTGTGGCTTATATGATAAGTCTTATTAGTACAAGCAGCATAACGTTTCACCATGTAACTAAAGATTGTAGTCAGGGAAATCAGTTTGACATATTGAACTAATAACAAATCACCTCTGGCTGGCAGAGAACTCTCTGCTCCATAGCTTCTCTTGGACGTAAAATCACATGTACATTTTACATTTATATTCAATTTAATATCCCATCCCTCACATACTTTTGTATATATAATAACTTATATTTTGTTTTTCTTGTTATGCTGCTGCAACACAAACATTTCCCAAATTGGGATCAATACAGTAATATCTTATCTTAATTAATTAATAAATATAACTATTATAATTAGTGTAGCAGCTGACACCTATTTTCAATATGGATTAATCTACCATTTATTTCTTTAGTTCAATTTTCATCTATAAAAATGTCAAAATAGTGAAAATGGTTATATCTTTAGATGTTTTTTTTAGCCTATGTACTGTATGTCTTAATGCTCTTACAGTATATGTGACGGTGTGACTTCCATGAAACTATATTTTATATCTTCCCAACAGACGAGCTGACAGGAAACCTAACACTCTAACAACCAAAACTCTTTTTTATTTCTTCTTCCTTGCAGTGAGGTGAAGCTGACCTTGCACTTGGTGCCAGTAAGGATGTTCCTCACGCAGTCTGAATGTTTCTCCTTCCTTACTGACAAAGAAGCCCTTGATTTTCAATGCTTCACTAATTGTCATTTCCCTGGCTCCGTAGGGACACTTTACCTCCAGCACAGCGGAAGACCCTACCAGACCATCCGGAGATGCCCCCAACAATCCTGATAGGGAGAGCCACAAATCTGACTCATGGACCTGCATCTGAGTTGCAGTGGTGAATGCCCTAACGCCCTCACATTCATTCATAGTCCCCCACTGTACAGACAAAACACCATCAAGGGCCTGTTGTTGCCCAAGCACCCTGGCAATAAAGGAAGCAGTCACACGCTTTGACCTCAGGACAGCTCCAAAGTTGCTGGCAGTCAACCTTCCTTTCCTGAACAAATGCCAGTTTGGTTTGGTTCGCTGACCAGTGGTAGCCACCTGAATTGCCCTCTGTTGCTCTTCAGACAACGCCATGCTTGCCACAATTGCCTCAGGTCCCTGATGCCCAACAGATTTGATAATTTCAGGAACAGTAAATTTTTCCAAGCTGTAGTGTTCCTCTTCTGGCTCGGGGGAGAGAAGCCAAGAAATTCCTGAGAACCTGCCCCCGAGTCTGTCCCTCAGCCAGTCACGATCTTCGGAGGTGGGCTCTCTTGTCAGCGGGTTAAATTAGTTATTGGTTTCAACAGTCACATTAAAACAGTTACTAAATCAGCTTACTATCACCTAAAGAACATATCTAGGATTAAAAGACTAATGTCACAGCAGGATTTGGAAAAACGTGTCCATGCTTTTATCTTCAGTAGACTGGACTACTGCAATGGTGTCTTCACAGGTCTCACTAAAAAATCTATTATAAAGCTGCAGCTGATTCAGAACACCGCTGCTCGAGTCCTCACTAACACTAAGAAAGTGGATCACATCACTCCTGTTCTGAAGTCTTTACACTGGCTTCCTGTGTGTCAAAGAATAGATTTCAAAATACTGCTGCTGTTTATAAAGCACTGAATGGTTTAGGACCAAAATGCATTTCTGACCTCCTGCTAAAGGATGAACCATCCAGATCTCTCAGGTCTTCAGGGACTGGTCAGCTTTCTGTCCCCAGAGTCAGAACTAAACATGGTAAAGCAGCGTACAGTTATTATGCTCCAAATATCTGGAACAAACTCCCAGAAACCTGCAGGTCCGCTGCAACTTACTACTTTTAAATCCAGACTGAAGACTTTTCTTTTTGTCGCTACTTTTAATTGAACTATTCATATTTTAGACTGCACTGTAACTTTTATCCATGTATTTTTTCTTTTAATGTTTGTTTTATTAGCTTTTCTTTTTAATGACTGATTTTAAATGCCATTTTCTTAATGTCTTTCATTTTTTGTACAGCACTTTGAATTGCCTTGTGTTGAAAAGTGCTATATAAATAAACTTGCCTTGCCTAATAAAGATTTCATGTGACAAATAAAATTGATTTGTTGATGGGAATGAATGTGAATAAATTAACTCGGTCTTAAAAGGTTAACGGTACTCTTGCCATCACTACTCACCGACACTATAAACCTTGTCCCTCATGCTAGCACTGACAACACCGGTAAGCACACCTTCATCTAGGCTGCACTGTTGTACGTGTCCTGACTTGTAGTGGTTCTCTCCTCTATCTACACTCTTCTTGTCATCTTTGTAAAATGATATCAGACTGGTAATTGACACAGCCATGACTTCTAGTTAAATTCAGTGTGGCTCAAATGAAAAGCTTTGTTAAAATATGCAAGTGCGCGAAAGTCAGTTGAAACGATCTTAAGTTGGCGTGACGTTGAAGTCGTGCGACCCTGCTGCTGTACTGGCTTGTAGTTCGTTTATAGCATAACGTTAGCATTTTGCTTCTGCCGACTAGATTTATTATTCAAAAATTATAAAAGTAGGGTTGACATTTGTTCTTAAATGTCTTTTGCTTTTAATCTGTAAAGCACTTTGAATCGCCACGTGCTGAAAAGTGCTATATAAATAAAATTGCCTTGCCTTGCCTTGCCTATACCTTAAGGGCCGTATCCACTATTGAGGTCACCGAGGTCCGGACCACGGTAATTTTTTCCGAGCTGTGTCTATTACATAACTACGTAGCCTTGATTAAAGCAAACAGAAGAAGACGACATGTATCAACAAACCACCGCAGCCCGGACTTGAACCGGAGCAGAGGAGGAGTGTTGAGGTATCTAGAGATCTGAGTCCAGCGGGCTGCTTGTGTTTCTGTTCATCAGGACATCATATGACCAGCAGATCCTGTTTGAACGCTCTACGTTAGTCAGTGGAACGTCTGACAACATGCACAGTAACTTATATTGCAGAATTTGCAGCTATAGGCTATACTTTGGTTTAAATTGCGTGAATAAACTAGCTAGAGAGCTAAAGTTAATTACATTCATCCAAGGATTACCTTTTAACAAACGTAATGCTTTTCTTTCATTTCAATTTGAGTAAAACTTTGAAGATATAACATTGTATTGTTTTCTTTTTACACTGACTCAGATATAATGAAAAGACTAAGCCAGTTGAAGCTCAGCGTTGGTAAGGAAGAGACAGTACAGGCAGAGAGAGAGAGAGAAAGAAAGTGATCAGGGAGGAACTGCAGGTACAGTCACAAAGAAGAATATAGGCTTAATAACCCCATCTATCTATTTATCTATAACAATAGTCTTCATTTACACTATAGACAATAGGCATAATTTTAAAACAACATATATCTATTGCAGTTATGTCATAATAACATACAATTGTATAAAACCACACAATTTGCTTACATCTTTGTTCTCTTTTGAGAATTAAACAAAACAGATTTAAATAAAAAAAAGAATGCAAACAAACAAGTGAAATGAACTAAATTGCTGAATTGCTTTTAATTCACTAGCAGGAGCGACAAGTGAGGAGGAGCAAACAGTGAACGACGAGGGAGAGATTGAACAAAGAGAAAGAGAAGAGGACAGAGAGAGTAATGAACAGGAAGAAGACAGAGAGACTAAAGAAGATGGAAGAGAGGGTGCAGGTTATGGAAAGGAGAGAGACGTGGAAAATGAATGTTGACAATGTTTTGTGATAATTTTAGCCTCTTCTGCATGTCCGGGTCATTAATAGTAAGAATCAACTGATTCTTATGCAATACACTTTCAAAAATAATTGATGCTGCCGCCTACTGACATGGTTTGAAATCAATATATTATCCAATTTGTGACCCCCCACAGGACTTAAAAAGCACCGAACTAGATCATGAAAATGCCAAAAATCCCGGGGGGGTATACCCCCGAACCCTCCTAGCATGTTTGGACCTCGGTATTTAGAAAATCCTGGATACAGCCCTGACCTCAACAATGGAATTATGATCAGTAGAAATGGCCATGACATGGGACCTTTAAGATCTGATTAGTTCAACCAAATGTCCCTGTACTGCGCAGAGAAACTCCCCACGGTGGAAAACAGCCAATCACTCAAGATCTTTTCACTCCCCAGCCATATTACTCATAACTTCCTCTTAACTTAAAAAGAAGCTGAGTCGTATGTGACACAGCAGAGTTCACCAGCTGCAGAGATGCTGCTTTGTCTCTACTTCCTGCTGCTCACTGCATGCTTCTCTATCACCTATACAGGTAAGAATTAGGGGTGCACCGAATGGGAAATTCTTGGCCGAAACCGATACCGAAAATAGGAAACAGTTGGCCGAAAACCGAATGCCGAAAGGCCGAAAATGATTAATAGAAATATATATATATATAATGTATACATTTTTTACCAATGTTGTTCAGCTGCCTGATTATGGAAAAATACATGATTATGGCTAAACTTAACTTAAATAATAATCACTATTATGGGTCCATAAAACATTTATTCAGCACTTTTGAATGCATACAGTACATTAATTCCAAGTCAAGTGTATTTTATTTTTCTCTGTAGGATAACTACAACAAAGTGCATTCAGAACAAAGCCAAGGTGCTTTAAAACTGCATAAACATCTAGGCCAGTAGGCCTGCAACAAAATAGTGGAAATAAAGACTGTAACAGCCAGGCCTTCAACAACAACAAATGCACCTATAAGTGCATGCATACAAATGTGCAAACTGGATAAATCCACATGAATGTAACTATTTACAAATGAAATTACAATTGAATTTCAAGAATCTGTAAATAAGGCTGTCTGTCTTCATAAGAAAAAGTAGTAAACATTGTATAAAGATACATAAAGTGAAAACTGAATAAAAAATCCACAATCAATTACAAATTAAATTACAATTTCAAGAATCTGCAAATAAGGTGGTCTGTCCTCATGAGCAATATAAATAACATTGTATCATTTAGATACCGAAAGTACAATATATTGAACACTGTGCTGCTGTCATTTCCCCCTAATGATAACCTGAGATGGTGAATTATAACTCACAATGAAAATTGTTCAGGAAAGTGGGTATAGAGTAGACATGTAGAACTAGATAAACTTATGATAAGCCAGCCTTGTCTACTTATTAAGGAAAAGTGGGAGGTTCTTTTTAATGAACATTAGCTTCTCTGCTTTATCAGCCATAAGTCTGTTCCTCTTCTCATCAAGCACATGAGAGGCAGCGCTGAACAGTCTCCCGCTGTCAGTGCTTGTGATTTGATCTTACTCCGCATATTTGTCCGGGTGTTTTGATTTCAAGTGGTGGAGTAATCCTGAAGTGGTGAAAGTCTTTGCAGTTACACCCCCTTGAGAAATGTCAGCTGAACACGTTTTACAAATCGCAATCCGCGCCTCTTTCTCTGATATTTTTAAATATCTCCAAGCGGCAGACATGTTGGCTGTGAGCCAGCCAGCCGCGAGCATGGTCGCGCGCCGTGCTTGTCGCCGCGTTTTGATTACGTCATCACAACAACACGTTAGCTCACGTAACCCTGTTCTCTGACATTCTGTGATATTTTTTCGGTGCTAGAACCCTTTCGGCCGAAAGCGCCTATTTAACCATTTTCGGCCGATAATTTTCGGCGGCCAAATATTCGGTGCATCCCTAATAACAATAACTATTTTTAACAGGTTTCTATTAAAATATTCATAAATCTGGATGATTTGACATTGAAATTAATAATATAAATCAAGTCAAAGACATTTCAAGTTTTACTGTTTGATATGTTGAAAAAGTGTTTGAGTTTACAATATTTTGTTTAGTATAGCTTAAAGGGGCTCTATTCTGCATTTTGGGGTTCTCCCTTTCCTGTAGTGTGTTATACAGGTTTGTGCATGTAAATGGTCTGCAGAGGCTGAAATCCCTGTGTTCCCTCCAGAGGCAGTTTCTCTGGGAAAGAGCTTTTTGAACATTAAAGCATCACATTACAGTAGACGTGCAAAATACAAATGTGAACCTGAAAATGAGCATAACATGAAAAAGAAAAATAATAAAAACATTTGAGTTAACAGGCTCTTTCAGTAGAATGTAGCATGGACAAAAATGTAACTTGTTTCTTAGTTTTGCCTGTTGTTTTTCTAAATATAGAAACACTATCAATTAAAACCACCATGAGCAAATCAATTGTCCAGCTTGTCAAGGCTGTTGGGTCAATAAATGTGTAACTAGCTTTTTGCTTTTCAGCTGATCCTGAACAAATAACAGTGCTGCCGGGCACGAAAGCTGCCCTGCCATGTCCTCATAAGAAAGGAGATGTAAAATGGAGTTGGTTTAACAAGCGTAATGGTAAACTTCTGCCTCTTATCACTATAGAAAAAAGGGCAAATTGAACATCATTGAAAAAGCCTTTGCTTTTGGATCAGATAATTCACTGGTGATAGAAAATGTTACACACTCTCTTGAAACAATGTATTTTTGTAATAACTACTATATATATTTGAATGTAATGAAGGATCCTAACATGGTGGTGCATCCTGAAGCTGGATATAAACCAGTCACACAGAGAAACAAGGGATTGGGTGTTGACTCAGGACAGGAGGGAACCACTGCAGAACTAGAGAACTTGTTACTTGTTAGATGGTTTTATCCAAAGCGACTTACATACTCAATACTGTGGGCAATCCCCACAGGAGCAATTTGGGGTGAAGTTTATTTTTCGTGTCGACTTCTATATTTGATGTATATTGTAAATAGTTTTCATTCATATGTACGTCATTAATGTAGAAAGTGTAAATACTTTTATGTACATTACATTTTGCTTGTTAGACGCTTTTATCCGAAGCAACTTACATACTCAATACTGTGGGGTGAAGTGTCTTGCCCAGGGACACAACGACATGCTGACTGCAGTGGGGTTTGAACCTGTGCTCCCCTGATCCCAACACCAACGCACTGCGCCACAGCCTCCCTGTACATAATTGTACATCTGATTTGTATCCACTTGAGCTTTTTTTAGCTGTGTTTATGTTGTTGCTGTTGCCATCCTTTTTACTGAATCAATGAGGCTGAATGGTTGCTCAGAAAAAGTCCTAAAGAATCCAACTGGGTTCAATAGCTGGATCATTCCTGTTCTTCTTCTGCAGTGGAGTGAGATCTCGTTGTTGACTTGCATTACAACAAATGTTAATTTATTAAGTCATTGATACCCTAACATTTGATTCATACCTGCTGATGACAAATAAATCCTGCGATCTACAAAAGTGAATGTGTTTCATGCATCTTATTTGTATCCACTCAAGCTTTTTTACCTGTGTTTACCTTAGTTTATGCTGTTGCCATAATTTATACTGAATCAATTAAATATTTTGCCAGAAGGGTCAAACTTTAGGAATACAGAGCAGTTCTTATCATACCATAACCATAGCCGTGGAGGCAGTGCAAACTAAAATATAATATTGGTGACAAAAAACACAGAGCCATCAGTGCAATTGTTACACTCTAATTTCATTGATATTGTAGGCGTTTTATATGTAAATACTTGTATGTACATATTGTGTTTATAATTGTACATAATTTAACTGTAACACTATGGTGTTTTCAATTGAATGCACTTTATACAATAAAGTGGTCAGTGCTAAAGTAACAGTGAGTCGTGAAATATGAATTATTAAATGCAATAATGGGGATTAATTTGTTTATCTAAATATAGGGACAAAGGTAGAGTGCCAGATTACTTGCACAGTACACAATGTTCAGATGACTTCGCCCAAAAACAAACATTTAAGTTGCTTGAGTCAGATTCAGAAATATTAAACCACTTTTAAAATCAGACTCTCAAGTCATAAGGAAATCCATAAAGATATCTCACTGAAGAAAAGACACATTTGAATGCAATAAGCTTTATTTCAATGAGACTATATAACTACAGCTGTCAGGAAATCAGGAGGAGGAAACAGCTAGCTTAGCTCTCATAGTTTTCCCACACTCTTAAAACCACTATGGTTTTTCTCCTGTGTGAACACGCAGATGTGATTTGAGAGCATCTGATCTAATGAACGTTTTTCCACACTCTTCACACCAGTACGGTTTCTCTCCCGTGTGAATACGGTGATGTATTTTGAGAGAACCTGATGAAGTGAAAGTTGTCCCACACTCTTCACAGCTGTAAGGTTTTTCTCCCTTGTGAATACGGTGATGTCTTTTGAGAGCACCTGATGTAGTGAAAGTTGTCCCACACTCTTCACAGCTGTACGGTTTTTCTCCAGTGTGAATACGTTGATGTATTTTGAGAGCCCCTGGTGTGGTGAAAGTTGTCCCACACTCTTCACACCAGTACGGTTTCTCTCCCGTGTGAATACGGTGATGTATTTTGAGAGAACCTGATGAAGCGAAAGTTGTCCCACATTCTTCACAGCTGTAAGGTTTTTCTCCCGTGTGAATACGGTAATGTCTTTTGAGAGCACCTGATGAACTGAAAGTTGTCCCACATTCTTCACAGCTGTAAGGTTTTTCTCCCGTGTGAATACGGTGATGTATTTTGAGACCACCTGATGAAGTGAAAGTTGTCCCACAGTCTTCACAGCTGTACGGTTTTTCTCCAGTGTGGATACGTTGATGTGTTTTGAGATGACTTGATTTAGTGAAAGTTGTCCCACACTCTTCACAGCTGTACGGTTTTTCTCCCCTGTGAATACGTTGATGTGTTTTGAGATGATGTGATCTAATGAAAGTTGTCCCACACTCTTCACAGCTGTACGGTTTCTCTCCAGTGTGAATACGGTGATGTATTTTGAGACCACCTGATGAAGTGAAAGTTGTCCCACAGTCTTCACAGCTGTACGGTTTCTCTCCAGTGTGAATACGGTGATGTGTTTTGTGATTACTTGATGTAGCGAAAGTTTTTCCACACTCTTCACAGCTGTACGGTTTTTCTCCAGTATGAATACGTTGATGAATTTTGAGAGCCCCTGATGCGGTGAAAGTTTTTCCACACTCTTCACAGCTGTAAGGTTTTTCTCCAGTGTGAATACGTTGATGTATTTTGAGAGCCCCTGGTGTGGTGAAAGTTGTCCCACACTCTTCACAGCTGTACGGGTTTTCTCCCGTGTGAATACGTTGATGTTTTTTGAGATTACTTGATGTAGTGAAAGTTGTCCCACACTCTTCACAGCTGTACGGTTTTTCTCCCCTGTGAATACGTTGATGTGTTTTGAGAGAATCTGATCTAGTGAAAGTTGTCCCACACTCTTCACAGTTGTACGGTTTTTCTCCTGTGTGAATATGCAGGTGGCGCTTTAAATTTAAAGATGTTGAAAAGGATTTGTCACATTGCTGACAGCTGTGACGTCTCTCTCTTCCTTTCGGTTTCTAGAACAGACGGACAGAAAAAGAGAGAAAGTCAATCTAAAAAGCATGAATACACAAGTTAACACAATAAAAACTCACTTAATATAAACCTTGAGTTAACAAAATACTACTTATCAACTGTTTGGGTTTATTATATTTGTATTATATTTGATACAGTAATACAGCAACATTCTAACCACAGTATATACCAGAGGTGGGGGACTCGAGTCACATGACTTAACTCGCATATTTTTTGACTTGAGACTTGCATTGATAAAAGACTCGACTTGTGTAGAGGTGTAGAGTTATTTGTTCAAGCACCGGATAGGCAAAACAGGAGAGTCTGTGAACCAGTCTGCCTTGACCTATGTAGTCATGTCTGTGACTCTCACAGTATCTGCTGCCCGGAGGTGTTTTATAGAAGGAAAACCTCCTTCACTTCATGACATCTCTGCAGCACCAGGAGGATTAACGTGTAACTCAGCAGAATCTGAGAAGAGCAGCACCAGCTGCAAAGAGCTGTGCCTTTTACTGTTTACTTCACTGTTTACCTTCATTAGAACAGCTAAAGAGCAACCGCAGGCTGTTACGTTTTAACCACACGCACCTCTACACACACACACACGCCCAATTATTCCCCCTATTACCTGTTTTATGATTTCAGAGTTTTATTTTCCACATTAACAAATAACTCTACACCCCTACACAAGTCAAGTCGAGTCTTTTATCAATGTTAGTCAAGCAAGTCTCAAGTCAAAAAATATGCGACTTGAGTCAAGTCATGTGACTGACTTAAATGCGGAAACTGGGGTTATTCATCAGGATTTCGTATGACTTGACTTGCTTGACTCTCACCCAAGTAACTTGGGACTTGCACATGTATGACTTACTCCCACCTCTGGTATACAGGAGACAGAGGGAGATGGCATCCTGTCACCGCGAGTCTCAGTATGCTCCGTTCGTCTTGTGTTTTGTTTTAGTTTTTTTGGTCTAATTATTGTCTAAACTTTGTTGTGTCTTTATGAAACGTTATTTTTGAGAGACCATGCTTTTGATCCTGTGGATTACATTTGCCTTCTGCAGACCATGTCTGGCCATACAACTTTCCAAGACACACCTGAGTTACAGCACGAACAGGTATGCTGCTGCAGCCGCGAGGCTATGCTAGAGCTGCAATGCGATCGGCCTCCTACAAATACACCAAGCCATCTGTGCTCTTCGTTATTGGATGACATCCATCGGGAGCCGCTTAGAAACACCAGGAAAAAGAGACGAGGAAGGAGGGGAGGCGTTCAGAAGAGATTCAGCCGGTCACCACTTCCATCCATCATTCTCACAAACCTGCGCTCATTGAGCAACAACGTGGACCAGGGCTGAGAGGGCGTCCACCCTGAGAGCGCGGGGGGAGGGGGCTCCATCCCTTATAGGTACTATCTATTGCGTTCCAAGAATGCAGGGTTGTTAGTTGTTCCTAGAGTCTCTAAAAGTACAATGGGAGCCAGAGCCTTTTCTTATCAAGCTCCATATTTGTGGAATCAGCTTCCAGTTTGTGTGCGGGTGGCAGACAGCCTATCCGTTTTTAAGAGTACGCTTAAGACCTTCCTTTTTGATAAAGCTTATAGTGATAAAATAATCTAATAAGAGTGCATTGACGTAGATACGTTGTGCCTCTTCACCTATACATTTTAGTTCTTACTCTTTCACTTAAATCCTAAAAACGTAGTTCTTATATTTAAAACTTCATCCAAAAACCTTTCCCCTCTCTGACCTTTCGAGGTTTATTAGAGGGTAACAGGATGCAGAGAAGGCCTAACCCGGCCCGGGAGTGTGGAATGTAGCCACTGACCTACTCCTTACCTCTAACCAATTCAGGTTCCAGTGGGTACCTTTCTCCCTGTGTGTGCCTCTCCCCCTCTGTTTCCTACTTCTTACTTGCTACCCTTTTCCCTCAACCTATCCTAAGGGAGTGCATGTATGTAGACACGTTAGTTTAGCTGCTATAGGCTTGGACTGTTGGGGGGGGGGGGCACCTTACTCCGTCTTTCTGTTTGTACCTGTGTACTCTCATGTTCCGATTAACCCAGCTTCCCCCAAATATTTTTTTTGTGTCCATATATATGCCGGGATCCTGAGTCGAGGCTAATCATTTTGCTGTGGTCGTGTGTCCTGGATCCTGAGTTCTGGATCTGAGTCCTGGAATTTGAGCCGTGGCTGAACCTGTCTCTGTGGTCCTGACAGACTCTCACCATACTACTTCCCTGATGGCTCCCACAGGATTGCTGACATCCTCGTGGATTCGTCTTCTTGTTGTGGACACGTGCATTTCTAAACATTTGGTCTACCTATGTCGTAGATGTATTATCTTTTTGATTTACACACGGTATCTATTGCACGTCTGTCCGTCCTGGGAGAGGGATCCCTACTCTGTTGCTCTCCCATGTTCCCCTTTAAACTGTGGGTTTTCTCTGGAAGTTTTTCCTTGTACGATGTGAGGGTCTAAGGACAGAGGGTGTCGTGTTGTCATACTGATATTCTGTACAAACTGTGAAGACCACTGAGACAAATGTAACATTTGTGAAATTGGGCTATATAAATAAACATTGATTGACTATCTCTTTACGTTAGTGATGGGAATTCCGGCTCTTTTTAGTGAGTCATTTTACCAGAGTTTACCAAGGAAACTTAGTTCATACGCGTGCTCCACTAGCACCCCCGCGCTCATCGCGTCCCAATCGCGCACGTTCCGTGTTGTCCTGTGGCAGGCACCGCCGATGTCGGGGAAACGATCTTCAATACTCCGAAAATAATCCCACCAGACTACTTTGCATACTGTGAGTGCTCACAGCCTGGCCATAGAAACATGCAGGTACAGAGACAGAGACACAGACAGGTGAGTGACAGAGGGAGACAGGTGAGAGACAGAGAGAGAGAGACACAGCCTGGCCATAGAAACAGGCAGGTACAAGAAAACATGGCTGCCAAAAGATCAGCGATCATGCCAACAGTGAGGAGGAACTGCTGTGGAGACAGAGCAGCACTTCCTCACACAATGCCCAACCTTTGAACCTATACGGAAACAATTATTCCCAAAACTCAACCATAAGCATCCTCAAATATTTAAAAATGAAAAACAAAAAATACTCCAGGGGGGATATAAAGAGAGCTGCATTGTTGCAGGACAGTTTGTCTCTGCCTGCCACAGCTTGAGGGAATCGGACTGACCTGATACACCAGCTCTCACATCTTATATATCTTATGTATATATATATATATTTATATCATATTTTATTTTGTATTAATGTATTATATTAATTAAATGAATCTGTATTCCTCGTAAAAAAACAAAAAAACATGTTCTTAGCAGTTTGTTTATAACGGTTTATTTGTGTGTATTTTTTGTATAGATGTTGCAACTATACAGAGCATGCTAATAAAGCTATTGAATTGACTGCCCTTTGTACATGTAGCTGTGGCTGACAACAAATAATGTTATTATTACGGCTGCTGCCTTCCTGGTCCTCTTAACTGTGTTAATCTGTGTGATATGTAAATGAGCTGTGCGGTTGCCCTGACGTCATTGGCTGCCATCTCCTGGTCCGCCCCATGAAGATTGTGATTGGAGCACGCCGGGCCCGACGCACTCCAATCGCAGCGCACAGCCGGCGCACACCTGCTGGAGATGACTACAAAGCCTGGGGACATTATGACTTGCTTGTCATTGTATTTTCATGTTTTTTTAAAGAAAAATGTATTTGTCCACATTGCTTGCCGAAAGGGCAGATCTGTTGGCACTAACAATGTCTCCTGCTGTGGAGAACACCCTCTCGCTAGGGACAGAGGTAGCAGATACAGCCAGGTAGCGCTTTGCTAACATGGCAACATAAGGATATTTGGCGTTTGTAATAGCTTTGGCTCGGTCTGAACTTTTTGCGAGTGGTGGAGGCTTAAATGGTAGTGGGAGTTGGGTTTGCACTTCAGTCTTTTGGTACCGTTGATATTCACGTTCGGGTGATGCCTTTTCAAATGAGTGCAAGTTTGATGTATTGCCTGCAGTGTAACCAATTTTAGTTGAACAATGCCGACAAACAGCTTTGGTTCGGTCCACCTGTCTTTGTCCGTTATCCTTGTACGTAACTGCGAAACCAAAATGTTCTGAAACCGGAGACTTCAATGATGCTGGAGAATTTTCGAGCTCAACTTTATCTGCGTTCGCCATTTCGACAGTTCCTCACATTACTGACTACTAGGGATGCACGATATTGTTTTTTTGAAACCGATACCGATAACTTCCGGCTTCTCAAGACCGATACCGATAACCGATAATAATATAATATATATATATATATATTAAATGTACCTGTAGTTTTTGCACACCTGGTGGTAAAAAAAAGACTAGTAGTGAGCAAATGACATGAGCATTACACTATGAACAAAACAAAGCCAAGACTCTTCAAAGTGACCATATTTATTTTCCCAAATAAATATAATTGAGTCAATCAGCCTCGTCGATAGGTAAAAGCCCCGGTGCCTTTGCAGCTGGCTTTGGATTCGCCGCTAGTTTAGCAGCGCAGGCTTCTTCGTACGCTTTTAACACACCATCGTAGCGATGGCGATGTTTCAGGTGACTAATCAGGTTGGAAGTATTATAGCTCGTTGCCTTTTTCCCTCCTCGTGGAACTTCTGCATTGCATTTGTTAATACAAATAGCAAAAGAACTATCTAACTCTGAAACTTTGAAAGAGTCCCATACTACCGACGACATGTTTGTTTACTGTCCTGGCTTCACAGCCGCACACCATTTACGTCACAGCCAGGCATGAGTTAGGGAGCGCTGGATTTGTGAAAAACTCCCCTCCTCCTAAACCACTAATACCAGAGTACTGGCAAAAAGGGAGGAGCCGAGTGAAAAACAAGCGCCCCTCATCCCAATCCACCCACACCGCAGTATTTCTTTTTTTTTTTTTTATCCAAAAAAGATATTTTATATTATCGGGGCTATTAATACTTTTATCGGGTTTATCCGGATGACGTCATAATTCCTAATATCGGACCGATAATTATCGGGCCGATAATTATCGTTCATCACTACTGACTACATTTGAACGCATCCCTGCTCTCATAGTATACCTCTCGTCCAATGAAATGACTTGCTCGCTCTATGACGCGTTGAACCCAATTTGAGCAAATTACTCTGAATACTGCGACGCAGCACCTGAGATTACAACCAAAAAGTTTTTCACGTTCTAAAATGTTTACGTTTAACGTTATATTCGTTCGGTACACTTGTGTACCGAACCGAAGGGCCCGTACCGAATAATTTCAGTACGGGTACGTGTACCGTTACACCCCTAATACATATGTATATATACACCTTTGTATTTAAGTATTCTCACTTATTAGAGTCCTCCCTTTGTTTGGTTGCACATTTAAACTTGCGCCCTTGTGGCCACTTTTGGTTGTTATTTAAACCGGTGTTTTTGTGGCACTTTGTTTGTTTCAGGCTGCTTGCCTGCCATTTTGTCTACCTGTTATACATTAAAACTATTCATAATTATTACCAATTCCAACTGGTGTTTGTTGCATTTCCTCATCCCTAGTGGGGACGTAACAGTTATTATGAATACATGTGCCTCAGAGTCCTGCATGAACTGTGCAGACTGTATTTTAACATTGGTCATACGGTGGTATTGGAGAACCAACTATTTTCTCAGGTGGTACTTGGTGTAACGGCCCGTCTACACTACAGGAATCCAAAAATCTTGAAGCTGGGCGTGTCTGAAGCTTGGCGATTTCTCGCCCCCAAGGCGACCAACAACCATTCAGGAATCTCCCGCCCGCCCCCGGCATACAAAGCGAAAAAAAAGCCCGCTTCTTTTCCACTATTGCCAAAATGGATGCCGGTTTTGTAGCAAGGGTAGCGTTGGTTTATGCAATGTCTCGCAGGAGGCCACGTATTGTGCGTCGCTATTGGGTACATCCGATACTCAGAAAACGTCTGCAACGGGAGGAATACCACGTTCTTGTCCAAGAGCTCCGCCTGGATGGTGTACTGTTTCAGCAGTACTTCAGGATGAGCAAAGACGTGTTCAACGAGTTGCTCGGAAAAGTGGGTCCACTGATTGCAAAGGCAGACACCCGTATGCGTTTGTCAATCCGACCCGCAGAGCGACTCGCCATCTGCCTACGGTACGTTTTGTGTATTTCTACTTCTTTAATATGACTCTGTATATAAAGAGAGAGAATGCATGCAATGGATGAATGATGAATGAAGTCTGTGATTTAGTTCAGATGAATGACATTAATTAAGATAGCTAGGTAAACACAGTATTGCTCCCCTGTGTGTGTGTGTGTGTGTGTGTGTGTGTGTGTGTGTGTGTGGTCTCTGTGTGTGTGTGTCTGGGGTATATGTGTGTGTGTGTGTCTGTGGTCTGTGTGTCTGTGGTCTGTGGTGTGTGTGTCTGTGGTGTGTGTGTGTCTGTGGTCTGTGTCTGTGGTCTGTGTGTGTGTCTGTGTGTGTGTGTGTGTGTGTGTGTGTGTCTGTGGTGTGTGTGTGTGTGTCTGGGGTGTGTGTCTGTGTGGGGGGGATCTGTGTCTGCGTGGCGTATGACTTTTTTTTTTTTTAAATCATGTATATTACTTTTTTCTCAGGTACCTGGCAACCGGTGACTCGTACAGGACCATAGCATTCAGCTATCGGGTCGGGCATGCAACAGTGGCTGTCATCGTGAAGGAGGTTGCGAGTGCCATCTGGACCGCGCTGGTCGAGGAGACCATGCCGGTACCACAGACGGAGGACTGGAGAGCCATCGCTGCTGGGTTCCAGGAGCGCTGGAACTTTCCGAATTGCGTTGGTGCCATTGATGGGAAGCACGTGGTGATCCAGGCTCCGGCAAATTCTGCGTCCCTCTACTTCAACTACAAGTCCACCCACTCCTTGGTACTACTGGCTGTAGTGGATGCCCAGTACCTCTTCAGGGTAGTGGATGTCGGAGGTTTTGGAAGGAGCAGCGACGGTGGGAGCCTGCAAAATTCCGCTTTTGGAGAGGGCCTCCGAGATGGCAGTCTGCAGCTACCACCTGACAGCGTCATCCCAGGAGCAGAGCGGCTGGGCCTTCTTCCCCATGTGTTTGTTGGGGATGAGGCTTTTCCGCTGCTGGACAACCTGCTGCGTCCATTCCCTGGACGTCAGCTCACGCGTGAAAGGAGGCTGTTCAATTACCGCCTCAGCCGGGCCAGGTTGGTTGTTGAATGTGTGTTTGGCGTCCTCGCATCACAGTGGAGAATGTTCCGGCGTGTCATCAGCACCAGCCCGGAGGTAACAGAGTTGTGTGTGAAGGCCACCTGTGTGTTGCACAACTTCCTCCGCAGGAAGACAATAGGAAGGCCATGACGCACACCTGTCGTCCCTGTCGTCGCAGAGTCGAGTGATGACGCTCCAACCCTGCGCGATGCACCTAGGATGGGCTCAAACAACGCCACACGCCGATCCATCCAACTGTGGGAGACCTTCTGCTCCTATTTGAATGAGGAGGGTGTAGTGTCATGGCAGCATAAAGTGGTGTAGGGTCACCATGGCTCCTCCAAACCAAAAGCTCTTTTAAGAGCTACCCATTTTCTTTAAAGAGCAAATATTCCAAATGAGCCATTTTAAAGTCAAACATTCCTAATAAACATGTTTCTTGAATTGATATTATTATATTATGATATGACTAACAACCTTTTTCTTTCAGCCCTGTTTTTACTGATAAACCACTCATAATTTCAATAGGTTTTCACATGAACAATTACAGAAGAAAGCACATTATATATACCGACATACATGAAGCTTCTGGTATGTTTCAACTGACAAACCACATGAACAAGTGAAGACACAGTATAGCCATAACATACTTTAATGTTTTATATGGTAATGTTGTGAGTGAAGTGTGTGTGATGAGTGATGAGTGTAAAAAAATGTAATGTTGATCAGTATGTGTGAAAAAATTATTAAATTATAAATTGTCCTGGTCCACGTAAAAAATTAACTGGTGTATCCCGAGGCGGACTCTTGCCCTCTGTCCCCTTGTCATCAGCCTCATGGTGGGCAAGAGGCTCCTAAAAAACTGCAAGTCCTCGTCCTCCTCCACCACTGGTGGGGTTGCCTTGGCAATTGCTGGGTAATTGCTGACAGCAGACAGCAGACTTCGTTCGAACGAGGACATCTCCCTCCTCCGTTTTTTGCCCCGGACCTCAGCATTCTCCTCCTGGCTGGCTGCTGCTGGCTGACTGGCGGGCTGACTGGTGGACTGGCTGGTGGACTGGCTGGCTGGCTCACTCTCTACCTGGCTCTCTTCCTCTGCCACCAGGGTGGATGGAGGCAGGGTCTGCCGGGGGACATTGCTGGACGTCGCACGGTCTATGATGAATGGGGTTAAAAACCCCATCACTGCCATGAAACGCCAGGGCTTGTACCCCCCTGCAGACCCTGCCCCGCTTCTTTTTGCCTCCTTCTCCATATTCTTCTCCTTGCGGAACCTGTCCCTCAGAGTCTTCCATCTCTTTTTGCACACATCCTCTAATAAAATGAAATAAAATAATAAAGTTAATAAATAATAGTTAATTTCTTGAATTTACTAAATTATTTCTCCAATAATGAATGCTATTTTTATGCTACATGCTGGCTAAATATACTGTCTATGCTTGATAGCTGAGCATGTATTATATGTTATGTTATATATTATGCTTATACTTATTATATTATATATATTATTTTTTTATTTTTTTATTATTATATTAATATATATTATATGTTATGCTACATTACTAGCTGTCCATTCAATGTTAAAACGAAGTAAACTGGATATAAACTCCCCAAACAGTTGAAAACCTACCAGTTTCACCAACTGTCTCTGCCACCTCCCGCCATGCCTGGTTCCTCCGGTTTAGGTCCCGGTAGGTGAACAGAGTACAGTCATACAGGACTGGGACACTTGCCACGGCAATGATTAATTTATCCTCCATTTTATGACATATGGAAAACAGTCAAGACCTGCGGTATCAGCATACACGCGGTTTGATTGGCTAGCGCTTGTGCTGGCGGGAATTGCATAAACGGGATTTGATTGGCTGATGCCAAGCATCGAGCCTCAAAAGTTGAACTCAAAAGTTGAACATTGAACATTGTTCAAAAGTTGAACATTGTTCAACTTTTGATGCCGATAGATGCTCGTGATGCTTGCAAAGCCATGCCATGCTCCCCACAATGCAGTTCGGCGAAGATTAAAAATCTTCTACGTCACCCCATTCAAGTGAATGGGCGAAGCGTTGAAAGCATTTTTCGATGCCTGTAGTGTAGACGGGCCGTAAAAAGGTTGAGAACTACTGGCCGAGAGAATTTGGGTGTATTTTACTGTTTCTTGTTCACGTGCCTCCCAGCAGCAGAGCGTCACTGGCGGCCGGCTCCATCGCTGACTGTGTTCACGAGCTGCAACTCAGCCACCCCGATGCACCAGCAATAGTGCTCGGGGACATGAACCAATGTCGCTTGGAGACTTTGTTACCTGGTTTCAAGCAGTATGTTAGGGATACCAGCAGGAAAGACAATATCCTGGACAAATGCTTTGTTAACGATAAAGGAGCCTATGTGTCTACATACAGACCACCAATACTGAACTCAAGATCATAATGTTGTGAATATGATACCAGTGTATAAGACCAAACTGAAGGGAAGTCAACCAGAAAAGAAAGTAATAAGGACATGGACAAATGAAAGTAGGGAACAGTTGAAAGCCTGTTTTGATTGGACAGATTGGGACATTTTTCAGAAAGGTTCACAAGATGAAATAACTACTGTTACCAAAGACTATATTAACTTCTGTGTTCCCACTAAAGAAATACAAATCTATTCAAGTAATAAATCATATGTGACGAAGGACATTAACAAAAAGTTATAAAAACCAGGAAAATATCTTTCAAAAACAAAGAGTATGGAGCACTTAGACAGACAGAGAGAGAACTGAAAGTCAAATTGAGGGAATCAAAACAGGCACACAGAGAGCTTTTGGGAAATGCTTTTAAAGCCAAAGACCCCAAAAAAGTGTTGGACACCATGAGAACCATGACAGGAATGACCTCTTCAGCTAAACCTATTGTGACGGACAAGACATACTTGATCCATACCAATTTGCCTATAAGCAAGGGGGTAGTACTGTTGCTACTCTGGTTCATACTAAACATTTAGATAAACGTCACACCTATGCAAGAGCCCTCTTCCTAGAATTCTCAGCAGCATTCAACACAATACAAGCAGACATCTTGGTGTCAAAAATGGCCAAAATGGAAGTAAATCCGTAGCTGATTTACTGCTATGCCGCTTTCCTCACCAGTAGAGAGCAACTTGTGAAGGTTAACAAAACCCTGTCATCTGCCATCACAACCAATCTAGGGGCCCCCCAGGGCTGTGGGAGTTCAGCTGTGCCCTTTAATAGCTTCTTTTAGCTTTTTTTGATGACTTTACTGAACTGCTGTCTGTAGTGTGTATTCACTTTGACCGTCTAGTCATTGTTTGTGATTTTAACATCCATGTTGACAACACCCAGGACAGAGGGGCTAAAGAACTGTTTTGGTTTCTTGATAACTATGGACTGACTCAGCATGTGACGAGTCCACGCACAATAAGGGGCACACTCTGGACTTAATGATCTCAAAGGGTCTAAATATCTCTGAGGTTGTGGTGACTGATGTTGCACTCTCTGATCATTCCTTTGAGAGCTCTATTTCTGTTCACACACATGTTCAAAAAGAGGTAACCACAAAGCGATATTTAACTGAAAACACTAGGGAAATGTTTACTCGGAATGTTTCTTCCACACTTGCCCCTGCTAACATCTCAGTAAATGAGCTAGTAAAAAAAAAAAAATGTTTATAGATGCCATTGCTCCAACTAAGGTAAAGGAAGTGACTGGCAAGAAAAGATCTCCATGGAGAAAGGCCATGACCGTGAGAACAGAAAAAAGAGAGCCAATCCTCTCAGTAAACACAGAGCTGAATCCAGATCAGATGCACGCTGAAGGCTCTTTGAGCAGCTCTCACTGATCCTGCTGTTATGTTACATGTTTGTTGTTTGTTTCTCATGTATTGGGTTTGTCTTATTTGTCTATGTTGATGTTACACATGGAGCAGCTGTGACGCAAGTCACATTTCAGACTTGATCTGACAATTAAAGTATTATCGTATACAACAACGTTCTAACCTATATCTAACCATATTGTGCATTCATATTGTATATTTCAAAACAGGTTGTGAGCTTTCATTTGGGGATAACAGTGTTAGGCATTTGTGAGGTGCAACAACATTAACATGAACCTTTCTGTTGGTCGCTTGTTAGCAGACCCTCCACGCGATAGCAGAGCGAACAGGTACAGCAAGCGAGGGATCATTGTAAATCGATTGCAGATGGCGTCGTGCTCGCGGACGGATACAAACAAAATAATAATGAATGGGTCGCGAAATATACTTTGGTGGCCGTTAAACCTGGGCGGCCCAAGTAAAGTCTATGTGTGGGAAACCCTGGACTTGAATTTTTAATTGAGCCGTCCCTTATAGAGATACTATATCTTTACGCATTAGTGATGGGAATTCCGGCTCTTTTGGACGCCCTCGGCTCGAGTTCAGGGCGTTCCGAGCTGAATAAGGGCGTCAAATGACGGCAAGACGCCCGCCTGGCGGAAACGCTGGAGTTACGAATATATTGTGATTGTGTCACATTGTTGTCATCCTAATTTGTTTGCCAACTGCTATTGTGCTATCTGTTTGTTTATAAAAAAAATAAAATAAAAAGTTTTTTAGAAAAAAAGGAATATATTGTGATGAAGTGCACACTGACCTGAGTTTCAGGGGCCTCCTTGTACTCCTCCATGCTGCTGAAAATGATAGAAAGGTCAGATAGTTATTAACGATAAAAAGTTATTATTATTAAATCATTATTAATATAATACAAATATTTTGATATAATTCTTCATAATCTGTGTAGCAACTTACATTCTAACTTACAGCTCACAGTTTGTTCACTTTAATTAAAATGACTTTATTCACATAGAAAGTGACATTAATGGTTGTTTGAACCACGGTTATAACGCCATCTGTGTCATCAAATATCACTAAGTTAACACAGAAAGCAAACATTAGCTAGTGAGACTGTTTAATGTACTCCATGTATACAGTATTTTCTGCATATTGTGTATTCTTTAGATACTCTAGTGCAGGGGTAACTACAATTCAACGAGGTCCAGTTAGAGAAAATGTCCCCGTGCAAGGTCCGGAACTTCAAAATGTCTAACTTGCTTTATGAATTAGTGTGATATATATTGAATTACCCTGTAGCTTTATCAACGTCTGCATGTAATCAGCAACTGACTGCCAATCAAATAAAGAAAGTAAAATTCAAAAACCACAATATTTATTGTAAATTAACATTGACCTAAACAGATATACAGTAAATAGTGTGGATATGTGTAATCAGGGTATATGCAGGAATCCTGAAGTCAAATGTAATACCTTTTTTAAGACCCTTTCCATACGTTTTAAGACCTCATCGCAACTTCGAGTTCTAACCGGTTACATTGGTAACACACTTTACCTCACATTTACTATATTGATTGTAAGATAGCAAAACTAAACAGAGTGCAGACAGACTACTGAAGCCTCCTCTCCACATGAACTTCAACCTCTCTGTGAAGGTCAGGTTTAATGCAGTATGCTGCTTTTTTGCTTCTGTAGACTCTGTGCTCTTTCATTCCAGTAAAACTCCTCAGAAACCATTAGAAACCAGTATTTGACCAATAAACAAAACAATTGACAAAACTTTGAACTATGAAATATATTAAACTTTGGTGAGCTTCAGCGGGGTAATGCCATATAGGAGCTCCCTCACAAATACCCAGGGGTTAAATTGGCCCTGCACATAGGACGATGCTCTGACGTCATCACCCTCACACATCAAAACAATAAATTAAATAGTCAGGCTGGAAAACAGAGCTCTCTCTCTCTCATATATTTATATATATATATATATATATATAATTATATATATATATATATATATATATATATATATAATTATATATATATATATAATTATATATATATATATATATATAATTATATATATATATATATATAATTATATATATATATATAATTATATATATATATATATATATAATTATATATATATATATAATTATATATATATATATATATATATATATATATATAATTATATATATATATATATATATATATATATATATATATATATATATATATATATATATATATATATATATATATATATATATATTGAGCACACATTATCTCACAAGCAAAAAAAAACTCCTTAAAACAACAGTCAAGTGTACAGTCCACTGTCAAAGACCCAGATGCCTCAACAGGCCATATCCAAATCTGTTTTTCTAAGTTTTCGAGCAAGGAACACCAACATGTTTGCATTGTCGGGCGGGGCGGGGGCTCTCCATCTCCAGTTGCCGTGTTTGCTCCCAGCTGGGAAAAGGGAATGGGGTGGTTGTGTTTTAGGTGGTTTAAAATGCGTGGTATTGCCTGCTTTTGTCGCTACCTTTTTTAAACCAATGCGACACACCGCCCGGCTCATTCAAGTCCGTAGGTTCGCCTCGTTGATTTGGTTTGAATCCAAAATACTGCCACACCGGAGAATCGAGATGTGTCGTTAGGTTTTGTAACCAATTCAATTTCACTTTAAATTCCCCGCGAGTAAGTCACACGTTGTCTCCCGCTTGTCGCTATATTATTAATTTGGCTGCTACGCTGCTGCACGTGCACGCGGAGTGTCCTGACCTGGCTGTGTGTCAGCCCCGCCCCTCACAGCGCGCCTGGCAGCCACAGCGCTTCAGGCTAAAATGCTGGTCACATCTTTATGTAAACGGCAATTTATCGAGCTCAGAAAAGTTATCGAGTCCATTTGTATTTATCGTACGATAAGTCAATTTATCGATTATCGTGACAGGCCTACAACTGGCTACAAGAACTGGCGCCATGCTCTTATAGGCTACGTGATAATGGACTGGGAAGGCATGAATCAAGCAAAGAGAACATAGATCTCTTAATTTTGCTCTCAAAGTGCACCAGATTGATGCTTTTAACTTCAATATTTAAAAAAAATCTTCCCGGGGGAGCATGCCCCCTCTCTAATCTCAGATGCACCCTGAGTCATTTTGTTCTGGAACCGGGCCTGGAGAGATTGAACAAAGAAAGAGTAGAGGACAGAGAGAGTAATGAACAGGAAGAGAGGCTGCAGGTTATGGAAAGGAGAGAGACATGGAAAATGAATGTTGACAATGTTTTGTGATCATGTTAGCCTCTTCTGCATGTCCAGATCATTAATAGTAACAATAAACTGATTCTTATGTATTACACTTTAACAAATAATTTATGCTGCAGCCCACTGACATGGTTTGAAATCAATATATTATCCAATTTGTGACCCGTGACCCATGAAAAAGTTCATGCTGGACTCAAACCCGAGTCCCAACAGTAAAAATTAATCATGCCCTGCGCGTTACGAGTGCGCCACAAATTATCACGTCTTAATAAGTCACCACAGCTCATTTTGTTACATTAACATTGTCAACAAGTTCTAGAAAAATGCAACCCGACATCATATTGATAATAATATATGATACAAATGTAAGACTGACAACAATAATAGTTAGTAAAGGATTTATTGATGTGAATGTTTTGAACAGTGAACACTTAACACAGAAATCGTAACAGTTTAACATGTGCGGGTCACAGTTTAATCTGGGCGGGTCCCAGTTCCCTGGGAGGATCGGTTTAACACAGATGAAGACTTCTCCATTCAACACGTCCTAACAGATCACCAGAGAACAATAAATCAAGTCGCTGTGTTGATGCCTGTTAGATCACATTACATTACCTTGCATTTAGCTGACGCTTTTATCCAAAGCGATTTACAATAAGTATTCACTGTTCAAAACATTCACATCAATAAATCCTTTACTAAATATTATTGTTGTCAGTCTTACATTTGTATCATATATTATTATCAATATGATGTCGGGTATCGCCATCGTAATCAAAACCTCACACACTGGTACTGGATGTGCATCAACGTGTTCTTAAGAAGCCAAATATACCAAAAGATGTATGTAAATGACAGAAGAAAGCGATCGAAATGTGTATTTCAGTCGAAAGCCACGCACCTCACTGAAACGAGTTGATCGGAAAACAAGTTAATCGGGAACATCGGCCCTGGTTGTAGCCCCCTTGCCAGCGATTCTCTCTCTAGTTTAGCAAACTCAGCCCAACTCAGCCCTGTGTCTTGGCCCCGATAGAACCACGATTTTGTCGGGCCAGAAAAAGTGGACGCGCCAGTCAACAACAACACTGACTGACCTAAAGTCTTACTTTGTAACAATTACACGGATACAATAGTTTAACTCACCTTGAATTATAGTGGTAGTCTCTCGAAACGTAGGTTTCAATCAGTCTTTCTTGGATGCAACAGCCTCTGATGATCCGAGATGAAAAGTGGTAGTTTTTTGCGCGCTTCAGCCGGACATTGAAAATGAGTGCACCGCTCTAATGGGTCCGACTAGAATGACGAATAACGTTAGTTCCGCCTATTCCTTCTTCTTCTTTATTGTTTATTGGCGGTTGGCAAACTAACTTGTAGGTGCATTACCGCAGCCAACTGGACTGGAGTGTGGACAAGAGACTATGCAGAAAGCAATAAACAAAAGAAATAAAATAAAATAAAGGACCAAACTTCTAGATTATTTTAAATGTATCAATTCTCTTAGAAACGTAATAATCTCACAATACATATTGCCTGATGTTTTCCCTAACAGCCCTGATAGCGACAAGTCATGGAATTTTGCTTTCTTCAGTGTCTGGAAAAGCACATTTCTCTGAGTACTATATTTCCTGCAAAACAGTAAAACATACTCAACAGTTTCTGGCTGGCTACAGTGTATACACTTTACGGCTATTGGGCCAACTCCACCAATCAGGAGGAGACAGCCACGGACATTGCCGTTCGAAAGCGCTGGAGATGCTGTGGCACGGGCGTCCCCCCCCCCCCCCCCCCCCCCCACACTTTTTCAAATGATTAGTTTAGACCCCCCCCCCCCCACTTTTACCATGTGGAAAGTCCGTGAATCGGTCTATCCACTCGCCGCACTTTGTAGAGCAATGTGTCAGTGCTTCACTATCAAATCCATTCCACTTGCTTCTTGAGAGAATGCCCAAATCAATGAAACTCCGTACCATGTTCTCCAGTAGGGCCTGGCTCATTTCGTGGCATCTGCAGGCAGTGGCAAGTACTTCCGGCATCTGCCACAACTCCGTGGTATCTGTGGCAAGTATATGCCACAAATGTGGTATCTGTGGCAAGTATATGCCACAGATGCCACAACTTGCCGTGGCAAGTATATGCCACAACCATGCCACAACTTGCCGTGGCAAGTATATGCCACAACTTATATATGCCACAACTTGCCGTGGCAAGTATATGCCACAACTTGCGTGGCAAGTAAATGCCACAAGTTAAGAGTTAAGAGAAGGTTTACGGTAGCTGCCACTCGCCTTCCGTGGCAAATGCTGATATTTAAACCCGTATTTATCGCGTAAAATGTCGCTGTTTTGGCATGACTTTATCGGACTGATCTGTAGGCTACACAAGACTGATGATCTGTTACTGATGGTCCGATCTCTATTTTTCAAAAAGATTAAACATTATATGTTCTATAGATTTTACTTGGAGAACGTGGTTTGTTAAAATAAATAAACGTGCTATTTTTATGATAATACTCAAGATATATTATTATAAAACATCATCCTTAAAATTCTTTTTTTAAATGTATTTTTAAATGTTCTAAATTTGAAAAAACTAGATAAAAATAAACTAAAGTTAAAATCTTGTTTTTCATGCCCCAAGAGCAATAAAAACACCTGGTAAAAAAATCCTGAGTGAGGCTTTCATAATTCATGGATGAAAGGGTTAAGAAAGACAAATATATGTTTCTATTGGTTTTAGTAAGATGGTTTATTATAGTGTATTCTTACATATTCAGTAGGCTATATTGTTTATTCTTTAGATACTCTGTAGATAAATATCTACTAATAATGTGTAAATTATTTCCTGTTTCTTTTTATTATTATTATTTTATGTTTCCTATCCCTTATCACTGCTGTAACGCAAAGATTTCAACATTTTAGATAAATAAAGTAAATACAACCTATCATATCAAAATCTGTTTATGTTAATTAGCAACACAATGATTTGATATTTGCATGCATGACATATAACCTTTTTACTGATGCACAAAAAAAGTTTTAACAAGGGTGTAATTATATTACATTGTAACCCTCTTTCCTCAACATATTAAATCAACTTTATACGGTTAAATGAGGATTGCTTGGAGTATCATGCTTAAGAGAACATTCTTCATGTTTATTTAAGTATTTATCATTCTCATGGTGCTGCCCTAAGTCTGTAGCCAAGTCTAATAACACCATTGTACACGTTGCTGTGTCAATACAGATATTTATTTTTTAATTATTTGTCTTTACTAGTAACAATACACCTGGTTATCGTAGCAAGCAGTGGAAACTCCCCTCAAGAAGCGACAATTGCCAAGGGCTTGCGTTGCAACGCTCACTTGCCAATATTTCTTTTTTTATTACAATATAGGCCTATGTTTAGCCTACTATCATAGATATAGCACGTTTGTTTATTTTAACAAACAACGTAGGCTATTCTAAATAAAATTGAATATAAATGATAATTTATTATCTTTTTGAAAAATAGAGATCGCACATCAGTCCTGTGTACAGATCAGTCCGATAAAGTCATGCCTAAAGAGCGACATTTTACACGATAAATACAAGTTTAAATATCAGCATTTGCCACGGAAGGCGAGTGGCAGCTACTGTAAAACTTCTCTTAACTCTGGCATCTTGTGGCAACTCCCGTTCAGCATGCGCAAATGCCACGGCAAGTTGTGGCATATGCTTGCCACGGCAAGTTGTGGCATCTGTGGCATTTACTTGCCACGGCAAGTTGTGGCATATACTTGCCACGGCAAGTTGTGGCATCTGTGGCATTTACTTGCCACGGCAAGTTGTGGCATATACTTGCCACGGCAAGTTGTGGCATCTGTGGCATATACTTGCCACAGATGCCACAGAGTAGTGGCCTCTGTGGGAGATGCCACAAATGCCAAGGCACATGCCACGGCGAGTAATGGCAACACTCATTGTGTTCTAGTATGATAAATAAAATAATATTGTACCTTGAAAATCAATGCATTCGTTCATTTGACACGTTGGTGGTTTTAGGTAGGCTATACAGCGACCCCTGGCGGTTCTAGTGTGAAGTAAAAGTAGAAGTAGCCCACCTAAATGTTGGAATACTCTGTTACAAGTAAAAGTCATGCATTAAAATGTTACTCAAGTAAAAGCGCAAAATGATTAGCATAACAATATACTTAAAGTGCATAATACATGTTTTCATTATAATGATTGATCATGAAAGTGTTCTCAAAGCTGGTAAAGGTGCAGCTAGTTTTAATGACTTTGTATACTGTAGTAGGGTATCTTGTGAATTTACTCTATAAAGTCTGATTTAAGACTTGATTATATGTATCATCATTAATCAGAATCTGTAGTAAGTAACTAAAGGTAGCGTATTAAATAAATGTAGGGGAGTAGGCTCAGGGGCGCCGCCAGGGATTTTGGGCCCCATGAAGATATATCACATTGGGCCCCACCACCAGGCACATGCCACGCAAACCAAGCACAATTGCTGTAACCACACCTCCAGAACCCAACCGACTCATTTATGCTTTAAATAACTCTACCTGCACAGGCTTGCATCTATCTTGTAGTCCAATACTAAGCGATCAATATTTACTGACACTGAGCTGTGAACATATAACACTGTGCAGACTGCAAATTCTACTGCAACATTCTGCTGCAGTAGAATTCACTATTTGATATAACACTAACATTCCTGACAATAGACCTCAATAGTCATCTTTTATGGTGTACATGCCTTTTTAATAACATTTTTGAATGGAAAATTCATAAATCAAAATAAATATTACTTAATTATACATGACCACTTAAATTAAAATAAAGTGAACATTAACACCAATATTATCATTTATAAAAATGCTATCACAAAAAAAAAACATAAGCAGCAGATTTTCTAATTAAATATACATACCAACTACAAAATAGGTGGGTATTAAAGTGTAAATGGACAACAAACCGGAAGTGAAAAGGCCTGATGGTGGTGTTAAATCAGAGCAAAACTGGGTGACATACTGTCACTCTCTCTTGTCTTTCTCTCCTTTATTTTCTTTTTTGAAAGCCTGACTTTGTTAGTCGTTGAGACGTCGTACACACGTAAGTACTCGCATCCCTGTCTCACATGCTCTGACTCTGCTAGAAAGAGCGGTGCCGCACAGCGCTTGGAGACAGGACCAAACCATTACATGTAAATAGAGGGGGGTATACAGAGGCTTTGGATAATTAACTTTTCGAACAAAAAAAGTGAAATGAATCGTAAGTTTAGTGAGTGTATTATCAATATAATGTTATATTAATGTTAATTATTGATGATTGATGAAAGGTTACTTAAACATTTTTTCTTAATGTTCTACACTTTTTGGGGCCCCTGTCAGTCACGGGCCCTTAGAATCGTCCTAACTTTTCACCCCCTTACGGCGCCCCTGAGTAGGCTACAATTACACAATTTACCTCTGAATTGTAGTGGGGTAAGTAGCCTACTACGTAACATACCATTTACATACTCAACTAAATTACAAGTAGGCTATTTCTAAATCACAAATACAGTACTTGAGTATACAAGTTAGCCTATTTCCCACCTCTGGTCAACAATGTTAGATCTTTATGTCAACTTACTAATAATATATCTTGAGTATTATCATAAAAATAGCACGTTTATTTATTTTAACAAACCACGTTCTCCAAGTAAAATCTATAGAACATATAATGTTTAATCTTTTTGAAAAATATGATCGGACCATCAGTAACAGATCATCAGTCTTGTGTACAGATCAGTCCGATAAAGTCATGCCAAAACAGCGACATTTAAATATCAGCATTTGCCACGGAAGGCGAGTGGCAGCTACCGTAAACCTTCTCTTAACTCTTAACTTGTGGCATTTACTTGCCACAGCAAGTTGTGGCATATACTTGCCACAGCAAGTTGTGGCATATATAAGTTGTGGCATATACTTGCCACGGCAAGTTGTGGCATGGTTGTGGCATATACTTGCCACGGCAAGTTGTGGGATCTGTGGCATATACTTGCCACAGATACCACGGAGTAGCGGCCTCTGTGGCAGATGCCGGAAGTACTTGCCACTGCCCGCAGATGCCACGAAATGCGCTTGCTGTCTCTCGTGTTTTCACTGCTACTTTGTACCAAGGCAGATTCTCCCATAGCGCGCCGCGCATGTTCAAGGAGTGTTGTCATAGTTGGACACCTCAGATCAGTTGTATGAAGCGATGCCGCTAGCGGAGGTAAGGCACACACACCAAATGTTCAGGTCATTGTTAATACAGCGAAAATCAAAGCTGACGATCTCTTGGTTTGATATGTTTTCTCCCCCAGACAACATGGACATAAGAACATTTTTTTCAAAGAAGAGGAAAGTAAGTCATCAGCTGGTAGCAGTTAATCAGTTAACAGTGATGGCGGCGGCGTCTCACTTCTGGAGAGGAGTTTCGTCTTTATGCCATTATAGAGAGATACAAATACTGAATAGTTTAGATGAGAAAAGGCATCGAAATGCCAGGTTACTAGTATTTATCATGTAAACAGGGAACATGAATAACCCGATCTCTGTGCTCATGTAAACACCATGATGTACTGTAGAGACGCAGTCAGTGTGTTTTACTGGAGCCTCAGTTCGATAAGAGATTATTTTCTGAGTTCTTTAACTTAGGTACTCTCTCTCAAAATGGTAATGTGCATTATGTTTTAATTATACTTCTTATCATTCAGAAGATTTTTGTGTGTGTTTATGTTTTAGTGAGTGCTTATAAGCAATTTCCATCCCAGTATTCAGTTAACTATTTATTTTCTGTGCACATTACATAGACTAGCTAATATTCTACCTACTGCTTGGGACTTTGAGTCTTCAAAATGTCCAATGTCACAGACTGGGACTTACTTTAGAGCGAGTTGTATTTACATTCAGTATGACTTGTTATGATTCAATGTGAAAGAGTAGCCTATACTGCTCAATAAATAATGATCACTTCGCCACCATCTAGGCGCTTGAGAGTGAGTCAGAGGCAGAACACAGGGACACTGGAGAGAGGTTCATTGCTGAGGTGAATGATGAAAGGGAAATGACAGTTTAGAGTAAATTGTGATGTGGACTCTCATCCCAGAATTTTAAGGAAATCAGTGGGGATATTGAACAGGAAACATTTCAGTCAAGGGGCATCATATGACCAATATAGACAGAAGAGCAACATTTAAGTCAATGATACCATTCCTAGGTGAATTTAACATCTGTGTGGACTCAGATCAGTCTCAATATTAATAAATGCTCACAGAAGGATTCACAAATGTATTTTTGCGATTTATATATAAATTACTCTCCACAACAATATCTCTCAATGCACTCACAAATATTTATTGTTGTATATAAATGTCCAAAAAATGGGCATTTAAACTGCTTTTTATTAATTCAAAGACGGCTCTGAATTAATAATCAAATATGTTTCCTTTCTTTACTTGAAGTATTATTTGAATTATTTGAAGGATTAAAGTAACGTGTTATGGCAGGAAAGTTCAATCTGGTATATTCATTTTAATGTCACCTCATATATAGAATGTATGTTAAACTTGTGATTTCTGCATTGAGTGACTTCTGCCTAGCAGATACCAAGAAGAGGCCCCTAGGGTCTCTCTGTTAATTATCAATAGTCCTTGCAATCAACAGGGGAATTCCCGGATACATTTTCAGATATAAGGCAGTTAACAGCTTATCAATAAAATGTATTCATTCCTAGTAAGCTGACTTTGGGGTGAAGGGAAGTTCAGGGAAGCCATTAAGCGATAAGAACAATTAAACTTCTGTTAATCAACCAAAACTCATGACTGTCAGGGGACAGGACATTCGGACCTATAACAAGGGTCACTTCATAGAGAATATGTGTGTGTATTCCTTGATCATATGTCCTGTATAATCATTTATCAACTATTCCTGTATTGGTGTTTTATTTGATTCCTCTGTTTTTATTCTTTCATGTGTGGGTACTAGATGGCTACAAACATTGTGGAGAAATTAGCTTAAACATGTTTTATTACTCTATATGAAATGGAAGCAACTTTTATGACAGGGACGAGAGAGCTGGGGGAGGGGACATTCTTCTTGAGATTTTCAGCATGTCAATGATCAGGGAAATCTACTTGTTTTAAATAGATGTGTGTGGTTGATTACTTTGTATTAATAATAACAGTATGTGTAAAGGAAGCTGGAAATATGCAATGTGAAACCTTTTATTTGAAATAAAGATTCTGCAGGGAATATTCTTAAAGAACAATAGCTCAAGTGTCTGGAAGAGCTGCAGGCTAAATGAGTGTGCGGTACTTTTTAACTGCTTGAGATCAGAGCTGATGTTTTCCTCTTGTTATTATTGTTTGAGGTTAAGGTAACTCACATGTGTTATTTGTATAATCCAACTATAAAAAACTATATCTTAAACCTATCTTTATAAAATGCCAAAAGTATATGAAACTTGCAAGGAGGGGTTTGTTATCTCGAATGTAAGGGTCGCCTCTGGCTCGCGCTGATTGGCTGTCTTTTCTAAGTGGAGGACCCCTCGGGGGGGGGGGGGGGGGGGGGGCAGCCGCATAGCTCCTCCTGGGGTTTTTGGATATAAGCCTATGTTTTCTTTAGACCAGTCTCTTCTTTTCTTCAAACTGACCAGATCCGTAAGATTGGAGGAAGAGCAGGAAGTACTTCCTTTGTATTTGTATTGTTACTTTTTATCATTAAAACAAGATTATTGTTTAACTTGCATTCTGGTGTTTCTTAATCCCTTCCTTTTTTACGAATTTACCCAGCTTACCAAACGACACGCGGAGACGAGGTTGGTTTTAAACATCCTCCGATCTCCAACATACTACTGGATGAAATTACAAAATGTACCCATCATTTTCCTCATGCTAGTATAGCCACATAAAAGTATCAAACCACCTCCCAAACCCCCCGTTAAAAATGTCCCCCCCCACATTCAGGATGCTTCCTACGCCCATGCGCTGTAGTACATATGCCAGGCCTGTAGATGGTGCTGTTCTCACAGAATCAGCCCCTGAAAAGACAGTGTTAAATTGAGCGAAATGAGGAATGGCTAAAATGCATGATCTGTTTGGTATTTTGAAAAAGAAAAAGTATAAATATGCCTTATATAGGTATGGTCCTACACTATATTATTCAAATATAGCATGATAGGTCCACTTTAAAGTATGATTGAGACCTGTATGACCTATTCTCATCCGAGAAATTACATTTTCCTCCCTTCTTTTAAACCCCACCTTCCTTCCATCCCCCACATACCTTTGAATTGTGTAAAGATGTCTTCCTGTATAGGGGTGCAACAACTAATCGACTTAATCGGTTAAAATCGATGACCAAATTAGTTGCCAACTAATTCAGTCGTCGATTCGTTGGTGACGTCATCACGTGTGTTTTACGCGCCGTTAAGCTCCAACGTTATCGGTCTTTTTATCGGTACTGGAGACATTTAAAAAATATGTATTATGTATTATTGCTACATAATCCGTGTATCTACTGTCCAATAGTTTTTTTTTATTAAACATATAAACGGAAGAGCCTTTGAGAGGCCTTTTTGCTTTTTGCTTTTTACCTTACTAAATGGTCTAATGGTCATTGGAGCGATGGGCGGGGCGAAACTCACGGAAGTGATTTCAAAACAAAAGCGGTCATAATAACATAAACAAAGGGAAACAAGGTGAATTTAGCGATCACAACGAAAACGGCCAAGACACATATTGAGCCCAGAAAATGGATGTTACTAAGGGCTGTAAATATAATAAGCCTCTGTCTAAAATGGGACAACATTTTTCGGAGATTCAAACTACACAGCGATTCTGCACCGCGGTCAACTCAGCCGCCTCTCGCGTTTGTTTTTTCAAATCAGCTGCTCTTCATTATTCCTGCTATATTTGACGAGTGATACAAATATGTTTTACCACAAGTTCTTAAGAAAACTGACACTGTTGGACTCGGTTCTAGTTTGACTTCTACCAGAAATAAAATGAAGTACTTTTGCTGTGTACTTTGTGAGTAGGCCTAATCCTCTGTCAGAGTCCCCTCCATAGTAGCCTACATAATGCATGTGTTTCTGCTATCTTTGATGAATGATAAAAATATAATTTTACCATAAGTTCTTAATGAAATTGATACTGTTTGACTTTGTATTAGTTAGTCTACTACTTACAATACATTGAAGTACTTTTACTGTGTATTTTCTGAGAAATACTCTGTCAGAGTCCCCTGCTGAGAACAAAATCAAGCCACTTCTGCTAAGTTTGAAGAGGGAATTATTTTTTCTTGCCATTAGTTCTTCGTGAGATTGATCCTGTTGGACTCAGTACTAGTGAAACTACCCCCACAAGTACTCTTCCGTTTACGTGTTTAATAAAGAAAAACAATTTGACGGTAGATACAGTACACGGATTCTGACCTTACAGACTTTTTTTTATTAAGTTTTCTCGTTATCCGTCTTTTGATTCAGACAACACAAATGGGAAAAAAGGCTGCTATTTTTTTCGTTTTTTGGCTTTTGGTTTAAACGAAAAATCAAACTGACAAAACGTACACGGACCCACCCCCCCTTCTGGGCTATATAAAAATCGCTGGCCCGCGATAGTGTCTATTGGATACATTTTGGCCCTTGGACAAATGTAGTTGGTGATCCCTGCAATATGGCGTACCGAGTACAGGTAATTAACGTCTTGTGGTTTTAGATATAATTACATACTATTTAGGTTCTCGGTTGTTTTTTCGATTTGGCTGTTTAGCGCAGTGTAATTGTCTTTATTTAGCTAATTTTTATTTTAAATATTCAATTTAAAGGAATGGAATATATAAATAATATATATGTGTATGCAGTCTATTACTGCTTGTTGACTATTTCCAATATTAAACTCATTTAAATTGTATTCTATTTTATTCACCTATAGACTAACAAAACAACACTCCGAGATGGAGCATGCCCAGAGCTAAACAAATTGGACTCGGACACTCTCCAGTGTCCATTTTGTGAAAGGACCGGGTCATACCCTGCCCTGATGGCTCATTTGCAGAGCCACCAGAGGTCAATTGTAAAATATGGAGGTAAGTCCATCTATAATTCTATATCATCATTGTATACTTAATCATTTGAATTTTGAATGGTCTCCAAGTTTCCTTAAGGTGTAATGCTTCACACATTATGGATACATGTGTTATTTCTATGCCCAAGGACATCCTTGGTCTAAATTAGTTTTGAATTAGAAATTGAACATTACAAATTAGATTTATATTTAGGTTATGAAGCATTAATAATGCTGGAATAGTATCCTTATTTGGGGTAGGCACAATATGAGCATAATCACACATTCAATCTGCAAAAATTCAGTTTATACTTTATAGGCAAAAATATTGTTTTTGGTGACATGATTATTTATTGCTCTCGCACAAACACCTTATTTCAAATTGCATATTTACAAGAAATTCATTTTGGTTTGTTTCTAGAATCCTCTAACCACTTTCTGTCTCTTTTTTAGGTTGTAATGTCTATAAATGCCATCTCCAATGTGTGGCCAGCAGCCGTTATCACTGTGGTTTTTGCCCAAGAATCATTGGGAGAAAGGAGATGTTTATTAGTCACCTTAAAAACTGCTGCACTGAACATCCAACTACGTTGGCGGCGGCCCCATTAACCACAATGACTCCTCCAGGGATGGCCCCGACGACCGCTCCAGTGATGGCCCCGACGACAGCTCCAGTGATGGCCCCGACCACAGCTCCAGGTATGACCCCGACGACCGCTCCAGGGATGAGCCCGACAGCCGCTCCAGTGATGGCCCCGACGACAGCTCCAGGGATGACCCCGACAACCGCTCCAGTGATGGCCCGACCACAGCTCCAGTGATGGCCCGACCACAGCTCCAGTGATGGCCCGACCACAGCTCCAGTGATGGCCCGACCACAGCTCCAGTGATGGCCCGACCACAGCTCCAGATATGACCCCGACGACCGCTTCAGGTATGGCCCCGACGGCCGCTCCAGTGATGGCCCCGACGACAGCTCCAGGGATGACCCCGACGACCGCTCCAGGGATGGCTCCGACTGCTGCAGCAACATGGCACAATATTTCCACAGCCCCCAAAATGTTGATCACAAAGCGCAAAAACACAACGTGTTGTTTTTGTGTACAAGTTTGATATTATGTTGTATGTGTTAACCTTTGTTCCTATCCATTGTAATATTAGCCTGACAGTTTTTCCTCCACATCCACTTGTAGAACCATACAGCAGTGGGAAGAGTTGTAGAGGCTTTACAAGCGACAAACAAGCAAAAATATCCAGATCGTGACTCCATGGGTACCTTAATTTTGAAGCCCTGTCATCACAAACAAATTACTTCTCATGTGTAAACTGTGGAGATCATCCTCCTGTGGTGATTATGGATTTGCATAAAAAGGGAGTCTTCAGCCTGCCAAGTGAGTGCTAATTAATTCAGATTTCTTATGGTGTCAGTTACAATTCCAACTTAGACAACTCTTTCAGTGAGTGACCTCCAAGAGCCACCACCTGAATTTGATGGCCAGGTTGACATTGAAGACTTCTGGCATTCGGTTAGCGAAGAGATCCTTTGTCGAGGCCTTGTGAAGAGTAAGTCAACTTTGAGCAATTTGAAAGGTGATGATTTAGAGATTGCAATGTGCCAATTAGGTCAAACTGCAGGCATTTGTTAACAATTTAGTTTGAGTTTTTTCAGGATAAGCTGTGTGTTTGTGTATATAACCTTATATAAACAATTTTGGTCATAATTTGTCGGTTTGGCTCTTTCCTAGGTAATGCTTCAAATCCATGTGTGGTATCCCCATCGTACCATAAATGGGCACCTTGGATAGGTTCTCGGACCAGGGCCAACAACATTGTGTTTAACACAGAATACCACTACCAAGTCCATGTCCAGTACCATGACAAGGTGTTCCAAAAGGTCTGGGGTGCATCTGGTAAGTTTTGAAAAAAAACAATTATCGTAATTTGAGATTTTTGCTGTGGTCTTCCGATTTTGCAACACCACATTACTAAATTACTTTATGAAAATGCAGTACATAATTTTCAACAGAAGGATGCTGATCAGAGGGAAGCCCTGATCATTCCACTGTGGGTTCCAGGGCATTTTCTCCTGTGTGTAAGTTCATTATACCCACTGAAAATATACAGACTTTGTATGCAGCATATGACACCCACAGATGTACATTGAAAGGATGTGGTTGTGAATTTCTTAGCTTTAACCTTCATTACTCATGCTATTTGCTTGTGAATTTGTTGAGGCAATGTTATTACCCCCAAAGGGTACTATTTGCTTATTGTCCAGACTGAATATTCCCTCTAGTTGATGAGGCCACTCCAGAAAGAACTTTTCTTTCTGGATTCGCAATATTTCAGAAGAACAGGGGGTTTCCCCTGTGAGCCCTACAGGAATCTATTAAAGGAGACCTATCATGCAAAATGCACTTTTGTACGTCTTTTATACATGAATATGTGTCCCCGGTGTTCCAGGGAACTCACCAAGTGTCAGAAAATACAACCCTTTCTCTTTTCCTCCATACCCAAATATCTAAAAACGGGGCTGCAACGGATTTGATACATGTGGATTCTGATTTACACCTCTATGATGTCACAGAGGTGCACTCCGCCTGTATGGTCAACTCTCCACCTATCAGGGGAATGAGAGGTTGCCGTGGCATGGCAACAGCATAGCAACAGCATAGTAACATGACGCTTGTGCCTCGCCCCCTCCTTTGCATGGGGGGGGGGTCAGCTCCAGCTCATGCAGAGACAGAGCTGGAGTGAGGCAAAATGAGGCATGGCTAAAATGCATGACCTGTTTGGTATTTTGACCAATAAAACTTATAAATATACCTTATATAGGTATGGCCCTACAATATATTATTCAAATATAGCATGATAGGTCCCCTTTAAAGTTACCCTGGATGTGTGTGTTCTGGCGGTCACGTTACCCTGACCTGCCTATAATGTTAAGACTATTTGTTAAAAAAAAGAAAAGTTCAAACAGGAGGCACTGTAGTCCTTAAGTACGGAAGGATTGTTATAGCTTCCTTAGAGCTGAAGTTGAATGAAATAGCCAAGTGTCAAACACAATCAGAAGGGAGACAGAGAGAAATCTTCCTCGTTGAACTTTTTCCAATAACACGATTTACTTTATTTGCATGGTCTGAACGTGTTATTGGCTGTTATTTTCTACAACTGTGTTCCCCGTTCTGTGGACTACAGTTGGCGGTTCATGTTCTGAGTCTGAAGCAACAAAGTTTTGTTCTCCCTCTTTTTTTTCTTTCACTCCTAATTTCTGATGTTTGACCTAGTTTTGCTCTTGCTTTCCCAGGGGTGTTGCACAGAAAATCATTGCAGGATCCTGGACAGAGAAGACTGCTCTGGATATTGAGGTGTTTGCAATGCCACTATCGTATTGTCACAATTGACTATTATGCTCTTACTAACTTTTCTTCATACAGGGGCTTCCGAAGCAGACCCATGGGAATGACTGTGGTGTCTTCATGATAACGGTGAGTAAGGATAAGGCCATAATATAGTGATATGGCACAATACAATTGATTGCTCCTTAACACATTTCATTTGTAAATGCATGCAATAGTGATTCACCACCACTTAGACCTGACAAACATTCTGTTTGAATCCCAATGTTCTCTCACTATATGCACTTGCAAATAAAAAGGTGTGCAATAATAAAAGGATTTAAGGAACATTCACGTAGGTAGGCCTCTCGTGCATCTTTCTTGTGGCGTTATCAGACCTGCACATTTTATTGGAGGTGTGCGACTACTTTCTCACTGGGTTATTGTAAGGTTTCAGCGTTAGAGTTCTGTTAGTTTATTGTTTTGTGTTTATTCTTGTGGCCTTGCATTTTATTTTGATGTTGACTCTGTCCTCTCTTTTCAGGTGTCTACACTTCCCGTTGTTGTGTGTCACCTGCCAGCTTGATTGTGGTCTCCTGCTCATGATTGTTTTCACCTGTGCCCCATTAACCGTTGTGTTTATATGTAGTCCTGTTCTCCTTTTGTGCTGTTCCTTTGAGTAACATACCCCATGTGTGTGAGTTAAGCCATATCCTTTGTATGTGATTTAACTCTGCTCCTTCTTGCAAGAATAAATTAGTTACCTGATCATTGATTCTCAACCTGGTGTCGAGTGATATTTTTCTAACAATATGTCATTTCATTTCAAGCCTTTATTTAACCAGGCGAATCCCATTGAGATCATCAATCATCTATCTTTCAAGAGAGACCTGCTGCTAGTCAGTTACACATGAAAACAGAAAACAAAAAGGACATCATACAACATATTCACAGTGCTACATTTACATACCTATCGACAATGATAGGTACCAACAGTATCAAATTGCATAGAATCTATCCGAGCTTTAAAATCATGCAGTGGAACCAAATTGCTCAGTTTCAAGTCCTAGCACTTGGCACATGTAACAAAACCACATCGTGAGATCTCAGGCAATAGCTACCTACAACTCTCTGTGAGATCAGAGAGCAGATATATGATGGTAATTTACCTAACATGGCTTTATAGATGAACATGTACCAATGACTGAGCCTACAGTGATGAGTAAGTACTTTACAATTAGTAACAAATCTCAGTGCACTGTGATAGGCGACATCAAACTTTTACTTGATGTAATTTGGTTTTTATTGGTGCTTTTGTCATTTTGAAGGAAATTAAAATACTGTATTGAGTTGGTTTCTTCTGTTTTGGAAGCCTTGTATATCTTTTTGGTCTTGTTAGAAATACCCCATGGTGAAACTGTTCTAGCAGCAGTTCAAGAAGCTTAGTTTGCTATTTAGGCTGCTACATGTATAAAGATGGTTTGCTCTATCACAATGTACACATACAACCTAAATGTTCATCTGTTTATTGTTCTTCTTGCCTTTATAATCAAGCATGTTGATTGTATATTGCTATATCTTGACATTATGTTCATTTTATCATACTTGCCATACATTTATTTTAATTGATACGATTCCTTCAAAGGTTTTGTAATATACCCCTATTACTCTTAATTTATAAAGTAATAATAATACATGTGAATTATTGAGCTCATTAGTGGCCTAATTTGTTCTAAAAAAGTAAATGATCATTGATAAGGGGTGTCCAGGCCATATCAATGATATACCAAACTACAGGCTAATGTGAGATTCAGAAATTAGTTTTAAAAATCATGTTTTCATCTTATAGTGGGCCTACCTTATGAACCTGTTTGAAACCTTAAAGACCCCATGTGATTATGTATATCTTAAAACCTTTAACAACCACATGTGTAGCAGTTAGACAAACATAATTAATAAATCTCATTAATACGAATTGTATATGTCCTAAAAAAAAAAAAGTTTACTAAGCCAATGTATTAGACAAAGTGTGTTTAAAGTCATATACTGTTGTGTCTCGGATAGACTAGGTTATTAATTAATTTGCCTAATAGTTGCTTAAAACGCTACAATAACATTTGCAATTCGTTTTTAATCTGCTATCTACGGTATCAATGTCTCTCAGCCAAGGAACAAGTAAGCTCCTCTCTCTCCCTTTTCTTCGTTCAAAACAAATTCAATGTGCAAACCGCCCCCTACTGTCCAATAGTGTTTTGTTTTTCCTCTTAAACTACAGAAAAAGCAATAAACAACCCTATTAACATTTGCATTAGAGGCTTTTCATTATTTAGGTGAAACTTTGTGCGTAAAGTTTTAAAAGATGCAGCTAGTCTCTCCTTCATTGTGGCCCGATGATTATCGTTCCATGTGTTTTATAGATCTAATCTCATCCACCATCTTTGTTTGTGACGTAAAGGGTGAAAGAGTCACGTTTCTGAATCGGACACTGAGTGGATGCAGTCAGCCACTCGTAGTCTGATTCAGAGGGTTCCCTGTCAGTAATTTCCTATCTCTATCTTATTATTATTTATAATGATTATTACTATGTATTTATTTCAACAAGGACGATGCATAGGTGTGTGTTGTACAGTGTGTGTAACAAAGTAATGTCTAAAACTCTTCCAAATGGACCCAGTTAATACATTAGAAAGCACAATACAATACTAGTATAGTAACACATCTGTCTGTCTGTCTGTCTGTCTGTCTGTCTGTCTGTCTGTGAGAAAGACATGTCTTTGGCATTTTTGTAAATATTCTATAAATGCTTAAAAAAATGCCAAAGACATTTCTTTAAATAATTAAAGAGGACTTTTTTCCCCTCCACATTTAGGTGGAGTCCATCCCCTGTAAAATAATTTGTAATAATCTGTCTTTGATTGAGAAACAGTTTCCCGGTAGGGAGGTGAATTGTGTCCCTCTTCCTCCGACACAATTCGTTGAACCTGCGGTTGGTGTCCCGCACCGTATCCATCGTCCTTTGGTTGTCCACCGGCCGGGGGAGGATGGAGCAGACGGCCACATAGAGAGGCTCTGCATGGCCGCGCTGGATCCGGTCAATGAGGGTTCCGATGTGCACGACCACCAGCGCCTCCCCGGTCACCCGATCAAATTTCCAGGCGTGCTGCTCCAGGCTCCCCAGGAGGAATGTTCCTGGGTGGACATATGCAGCAGTCAGGTGTGGTATCTGCTCTTCAACACCCTGGCACATGGAGTCTGTGAGCAGGTACACTGGAAGCCCTACAAACACAGAACAACCGTGACTAAATAGTGTACACACAAAACCAGAGCTTCCCTTTGAAATGTTTTGTAGCCGGTTAACATCGACAAAATGAGAAAAAAGTGCAGGTCAAACGTCTTCTATGGTATTTATAGAGTTTTAAAAGAAATTGATAACGACTCTATATTAAACAACCTAATTATGCTACATTATTAACTACATGATTCAAAAGTGTACTGTAACTTTTGGATTATAAACGGAGCCTGTGTTTTCCTCTCTTCCCTCTCTCTCTCCTGACAGCCCGTCAGTATCTCATGCAGCTCGCTGATCCAGAAGAAAGATTGAGCCGACAGTGAAGAATAAACATATTTATAATTAGTTTAGCTAGTTCCAGAGGTAGATAGAATAGCTAAGTGTGTTGCTTCTAACTTAAACAATATTAAAGCAGCCTACCTTTTCTCACAGCGAAGGTCTTCTCTGCTGCAGTGTAACGCACAAGTTCATCTGAAAAGATCATTTTCAATCATTAGTTTAATCAATTCAATCATATTCTAACAGGCAGCGCTAAAGCGAGCACACAGTGAATGAATAACAGTCGCATTAATCTAAATTCGGCCATTTACCATGGGAATCCATTTTTTGTCTGTCGCTCTTGTCTTGTTGCAGAATAAGAGGCAGAAGATGCAAGTCCTGTTTAAATACTGCATCATTTTCAAATCGAGCACATCAGCCAACAAGTATTCAAAAAAAAAAAGCATTTTTTTTTTAAACAACCACGAAGACAAACAGCCAATAAAAAACGGCTATTAAAACTGTTTTTTTTTCAAACTACTGTTCAAATCTATAGGCCTTTACCAGCCCTGAGCAGTTTACAGCGCACCAAAAATAAATACTGACGTTAATAAAATAAAACGTCAAAGCAATTTATTAATGAAAATGCAATAGTTCCTTAAGTTTATATGTAGGCAGATTTTTGAAGCAGTTATTGGAAGTTTTGGGCGAAAGACTGGCGTTTGAACGCTTCCTAGCTTCACCTCCTGTGAACGTTAGTTCTGTCCCTCATTTCTGTCATCGCATCAAACGAGTAAGCTGCTCTTCTTGACTTTAGCTTCACAGCCTCTTCTTGTGCTTAGTTATGTATATTTAGCATGAATATAATAATGTTTATTTTTGCGCTATTGTCATGTTTAAGCAGTTAAACCTGAAAGCTATTCCAGCAATGTGAAATATAGCTTTCCAGAAAGCTAAACGAGGAAGTGTTTTAGCTTTGTACTTTTAAGATTGGTTGCTAATACAAAGGAAATGACCATATTTGGATTTGCAGTTCTTTTTAATGAAATAAGTAAAAGATTCAAGCTCAATTATTTATAGGCAAATATCTCCTATTATAGTGTTTATAAGTCTCTAGTGAGTAACATATATCATTAGCTGAGGTTGTGCTGATTTCTGGGATGTGTAAAACTTGATTAAACCGCAAAGAAATGACAATTTATAAGGAAAACACAAACATATACAAACACGGAAATGTTATTTTTTTAAATCTTTTTGTTGTTTTTCTTACTTTTTCTCTTCTTTACCTGTTTTTTTAATGCACCTTACACACCAAGGAAAATTCCTTGTATGTATAAACCTTATTCTTATCTATTAAGTTGAATCTGTGCTCGTTTCCTCAGCCTGCATCAGTGAATATGAGCCTCAGAGACATCTACTCCCCCTCTTCTATGACTCTGACCCCTCGTTCAGGCGGCGGTCCTTTAGCTTTAATGTCTTCGCTCTTCACTGCTTTTCCTTTCTTCACTTCTTTCTCCAGCTTCACTTCTTTCTCCAGCTTCACTTCTATCTTCCCCAGCTTCTCCTTCTTGCTCTTCACACCCTCCTCATCGTCGTCTTCGTCCTCTGAGCTGGAGAAGTTGTAGAAGCGCTTCAGGCCCTCGGTGGAGGTTTGGTTGATGGGTCGGCCTCTCTTGTCCACCGTGTATTTCTCGGATATCTCCCAAAACCTGGGGTCCTTCTGAACCCGGAGGAAACGCTCATCGCCGCCCTTCTTATTGGACGACATGGTGGCAAACTGTACGTGTCACCTGACCAATAGAGAAAGGACATATTGTTGGCACTACGCTTCTTTCTTATATCATGTGTATGAGTGTCTTTATTCCAGAAGATTGTGTGTATTTAGTGCACCAAACGTTCAAGCTTATGATTATACAGCTGTACATTTAAGAATGATAGCATGTTTTATTACACATATCCTGAAGAGGTTATTGGAAAAAAGTATTGATTTTGGTTTAGGTATTGGTGAAAGCTAGACAACAGTGATTCAAGAACTGAAAATATATGTATGTATGATTCTATAAACCTTGTTATAACACAAGCTAGCTAGTATTGATTATCTTCTACAGACTGATAATGTACTGAAGATTATTGAGACAATCAATTAACTGTTGAGGTTACTCCAGGACAACTGACAAAGTTTCTTAAACCTATGTTTTGTACTGTTTTTAGAATTTTGTTTGGAAATAATTAAGCAGTCTTACTTGTCATGAGTTTTAAACACCCCTCTTTTACATTTAACAAAATAAATTATTACTTGAAGACAATAAGGGGGATATATTCAGATTAACCTAAATATAAGTAGCAATACCATAGTGTAAAAATGGTTTGTTACGGGTGAAAACCTACATTCAAATATACTTTAAATAACTGAAGTAAGAGTACTTGTTTTGCCCAAATCAGTATCATATATAATAGTATGCATGCAACACTAGTAAAGAACACATTCATTACTAAAGTGTAGTACTTAACTAAATGTATTTAAACCACTTATAACGGTTAAAACAGTCATTAGTACTGAAGCTGTGACTGGATCACTAAGTGAGCATGTAATGACCAACAGAAACCCAGTCTTTTCACTGTGAGAAATATAGAGCAGTTTTGACTTCTGCTATCTAAAAATGAAATGTTAAAACTGAGATAAATGTCAGAAATCCTGCGCTTTGCTTCAGTTTCAACGACTCTGAAGTTGGCGTCCGATTCAGCAGTTAAGGGGAAAGCTAAGGGACATTTAATTTACAGCGCTGAGCGAACAATCCTCCGTGTTTGAACCTCTTAAATCGCTGCATAGACGATTTATTTGGACTGGATTATCCCAGAGAGTCTAAAGATTCTTTATAACACAGTTTCAGATTTGTGAAACCTTTATTCTATTTGTGAAAATACATAAACGTCAGATTTTGCTGCTTTGTTTACATCTAGACCACATTAGACCAGGTCCTGATCTAAAACCTCTATACCTACACTCATCAAATCTTGACTGGATTATCCCAGAGAAGCTCAAAATTCTCAAAAAAACCCAGCAAAATCTCCCTTTTTTGTATTTTTACAAATAGAATTAAGGTTTCACAAATCTCAAACTGTGTTATAAAGAATCTTTAGAGTCTCTGGGATAATCCAGTCCAGATTTGATGAGTCTAGGTATAGAGGTTTTAGATCAGGACCTGGTCTAATGTGGTTAAGATGCGAACAAAGCAGCAACATCTTCCTTTCCTCACAGTATCAACACCAATTTGGCTGACTTTTATATTTGATCCAATTGGTATATAGGTTATATTTTCACCATAATGGTGCACAGCTGATAGAAAGGGATTTTTTTGTAGTTTTTAAAGATATTATTTACTGAACTACTTTTCCAACTCCTCATGCAGTTGACTGTTACAGGCCTATACAGGTTCATGGTACAATGCATAAGCTTCAAATCGAGAGACTGAAACTGTATATTCCTTTACCATTCTGTTTTAATTTCACAATAAAGTTAATAGTCATATTATGTTTGATATGTTTTATTAACTACACCACTGTTTTTTTAACCCGCACCGCCTAGTGGTTAAAGCACGTTATTGAATTTTGTTGTTGAATAAGTTTTATTTGATGAAAACATTTAAATATTAAGAGTAGCCTACATACAACATTGAAAATATCAAGAAAATACTGTAGTGATCTCTACAATAAAACAGTTTAGTGCAGGACACCCAAAGATATTAACAGGAGGATGTGCAAAACAGACAAACTAATAAGGCTTTATTTAAACATTAAAGATTACTTTAAGTTAAGGTCTTATTTTGAATAAGAAAAAAACTTTGGGGTTATCCAAAGATAAATATGAAGTCTGACAAAGTACTTAACGTCCAATATATTACACCTTCCCTGAATTTGACTCAGGTGTAACTAAAGTCTGATTTAAGGGTTGTTTATATTTCACATCATTAATCAGAATCTGCAAAGTAACTAAAATAAATGTAGTGGAGTAAAAATACCAGGTTAACCTCTGAATTGTAGTGGAGTAGAACAAAGTAGTATGCTGCTGTAACAAAAACATTTCCCAACTTGGGATCAATAAAGTATAACTTATCTTAAGATGATCGATGGCTACTGCCTTATTTGCTAAATTTGCCTCTGAACCTTGACAAGTGCATGTTTCAGGCTTATCAATGAACAACAGAAGGGGTCACAGACCAGCTGTTAAATAAAGTTCTTCTGACCTTAGGTGTCATGTGGGTATATTAATTCACCCATTTAATAATTATATGTATTACATTTGATACCACTGTGTTTCGTATCCCCTAAACCTCCAGGGTGTATACAGTTTAATATGGGCAACTTCTAATTGTGGGAAATACGAAAACGTCTTATAAAGAGACGTGCCATAGAACATGTTGCGAAACACACAATAGCCAGCATTTGTAGTTCGGGCGGGGGGGTGGGCGCATGTGATATGCCGCAGACTGTACTTAATGTTACTCTGATCCGGTTACTTATGTTGTGACAGATATTTAAGTAAGCTTTCTTAACGCTAATGTTATAATAGTCAGATTGCTCTGAAGATCGGAGGTGATATTCTATTCATGTTCACATTATTATACTATTATGTTAAGAAAGCTTAATTAAATATATCTGCCACAACGTAAGTAACCGGATCAAAGTAACATTACGTAGCCTACGGTCCGCGGCACTGTGAGTGCAGACGTCGATGTGTCCCATTATCATTCATATCACATCATAATGTATCATATATTTCCTCATCTGAGTCAGCCGAGTCGTATCTGGCCGTGCAACACTCTCAGTGTCACATACTGTATGCAGAAGTATTGTTTTAAGCAACACATTAAGTTGACGAAACACTCGAGTCAAATGTAATTTAGGTCAGATCGTGTCTTAGACGGGGCAGTGATATCATAAACCTGTTAATGTACGCATTCAAACACTTTTTCTTTTACCAGCTGTATTCACCTTGCAGGTGCAGCTATGTGGCTTTGATCCTGGATAAAGTGTTTAAGTCATGGATGTTTAAAGTTTAACTTCTTCATATTTGACTAATATTATAGTTGACTTTTCATTCAGGAAGTATGACGCTGCGCTGTCAGTACGCTTGTCCATGTTTGTGATTGGTCGAATGCTCCAAATACCACCCCTTTTATGTGAATGCGCACCTAACTAGATAGGATACTGCTGGCTTGAGCAAACGAGTTGATAGCCAGCGTTGTAGTACAGTTTAGCGAGAGCGGCTTTGTTTTGGATTAAGTCAACCGGATAACTCAAAACATATCCAGGATAGGTTGAACTAGATTCGTAGTATACCCCCCAGGTTAGCCGCACAGCATAAGTTACCATGGAGATCTAGCCTGCTAAAAAGAGAACCAGCTTCGTAGGACCGGAAACCCAGAGTTTTCCATGTTAGCCGGCTAAGCGAAAATCCTGCTTCGTAGTATACCCCAGTTCTTCTTCTGCAGTGGAGTGAGATCTCGTTGTGGTTGACTTGCATAACAACAAATGTTAGTTTACAAGAAGTCATTGATAACCTAACATTTGATTCATACCTGCTGACGACAAATACATCCTGGGGTCTAAAATAGTGAATGTGTTGCATGCATCTGATTCGTATCCACTTGAGCTTTTTTACCTGTGTTTACCTTAGTTTAACTTTAAGCTGTTGCCATCATTTATACTGAATCAATTAAATATTTTGCCAGAAAGGTCAAACTTTAGGAATACAGAGCAGTTCTTATCATGCCATAACCAAAGCCGTGGAGGCAATGCAAACTAAAATATAATATTGGTGACAAAAAACACACAGAGCCATCACTGCAATTGTTACATTCTAATTTCTCTGATATTGTAGCCGTTGATTATCTATTTATTATATGTAAATACTTTTATGTACATAAATTGTGTTTATAATTGTAAATAATTTAACTGTAACACTATGGTGTTTTCAATTGAATGCACTTTATACAAAAAAGTGGTCAGTGCTACAGTAACAGTGAGTCGTGAAATATGAATGATTAAATGCAATAATGGTGATTCATTTGTTTATCTAAATATAGGGACAAAGGTAGAGTGCCAGATTACTTGCACACTACAAAATGTTCAGATGACTTCGCCCAAAAGCAAACATTTATGTTGCTTTAGTCAGACTGAGAAATATTAAACCACTTTTAAAATCAGACTCTCAAGTCATAAGGAAATCCATAAAGATATCTCACTGAAGAAAAGACACATTTGAATGAAATAAGCTTTATTTCAATGAGACTATATAACTACAGCTCTCAGGACATCAGGAGGAGGAAACAGCTAGCTTAGCTCTCATAGTTTTCCCACACTCTTAAAACCACTATGGTTTTTCTCCAGTGTGAATACGGTGATGTGTTTTGAGATTAGTTGATGTAGTGAAAGTTTTCCCACACTCTTCACACCAGTACGGTTTCTCTCCCGTGTGAATACGGTGATGTGATTCTCGAGCACCTGATGCAGCGAAAGTTTTCCCACACTCTTCACAGCTGTACGGTTTTTCTCCCGTGTGAATACGTTGATGTATTTTGAGAGTACTTGATGTAGTGAAAGTTGTACTGCACTCTTCACAGCTGTACGGTTTTTCTCCAGTGTGAATACGGTGATGTTTTGTGAGAGCACCTGATGAAGTGAAAGTTGTCCCACACTCTTCACAGCTGTACGGTTTTTCTCCAGTGTGAATACGTTGATGTGTTTTGAGAGTACTTGATGTAGTGAAAGTTGTCCCACACTCTTCACAGCTGTACGGTTTTTCTCCAGTGTGAATACGTTGATGTGTTTTGAGAGCCCCTGGTGTGGCGAAAGTTGTCCCACACTCTTCACACCAGTACGGTTTCTCTCCCGTGTGAATACGGTGATGTATTTGGAGAGAACCTAATGAAGCGAAAGTTGTCCCACACTCTTCACAGCTGTAAGGTTTTTCTCCCGTGTGAATACGGTGATGTCTTTTGAGAGCACCTGATGAATTGAAAGTTGTCCCACACTCTTCACAGCTGTAAGGTTTTTCTCCAGTGTGAATACGTTGATGTATTTTGAGAGCCCCTGGTGTGGTGAAAGTTGTCCCACACTCTTCACAGCTGTATGGTTTTTCTCCCGTGTGAATACGTTGATGTTTTTTGAGATGACTTGATGTAGTGAAAGTTGTCCCACACTCTTCACAGCTGTACGGTTTTTCTCCCCTGTGAATACGTTGATGTGTTTTGAGAGAATCTGATCGAGTGAAAGTTGTCCCACACTCTTCACAGTTGTACGGTTTTTCTCCTGTGTGAATATACAGGTGGCGCTTTAAATTTAAAGATGTTGAAAAGGATTTGTCACATTGCTGACAGCTGTGACGTCTCTCTCTTGCTTTCGGTTTCTAGAACAGACGGACAGAAAAAGAGAGAAAGTCAATCTAAAAAGCATGAATACACAAGTTAACAATAAAAACTCACTTAATATAAACCTTGAGTTAACAAAATACTACTTATCAACTGTTTGGGTTTATTATATTTGTATTATATTTGATACAGTAATACAGCAACATTCTAACCACAGTATATACCAGAGGTGGGGGACTCGAGTCACATGACTTGACTCGCATATTTTTTGACTTGCATTGATAAAAGCCTCGACTTGTGTAGAGGTGTAGAGTTATTTGTTCAAGCACCGGATCGGCAAAACAGGAGAGTCTGTGAACCAGTCTGCCTTGACCTATGTAGTCATGTCTGTGACTCTCAAAGTATCTGCTGCCCAGAGGTGTTTTATAGAAGGAAAACCTCCTTCACTTCATGACATCTCTGCAGCACCAGGAGGAGTAACGTGTAACTCAGCAGAATCTGAGAAGAGCAGCACCAGCTGCAAAGAGCTGTGCCTTTTACTGTTTACTTCACTGTTTACCTTCATTAGAACAGCTAAAGAGCGACCGCAGGCTGCTACGTTTTAACCACACGCACCTCTACACACACACACACACACACACGCCCAATTATTCCCCCTATTACCTGTTTTATGATTTCAGAGTTTTATTTTCCACATTAACAAATAACTCTACACCCCTACACAAGTCAAGTCGAGTCTTTTATCAATGTTAGTCAAGCAAGTCTCAAGTCAAAAAATATGCGACTTGAGTCAAGTCATGTGACTGACTTAAATGCGGAAACTGGGGTTATTCATCAGGATTTCGTATGACTTGACTTGCTTGACTCTCACCCAAGTAACTTGGGACTTGCACATGTATGACTTACTCCCACCTCTGGTATACAGGAGACAGAGGGAGATGGCATCCTGTCACCGCGAGTCTCAGTATGCTCCGTTCGTCTTGTGTTTTGTTTGAGTTTTTTTGGTCTAATTATTGTCTAAACTTTGTCGTGTCTTTATGAAACGTTATTTTTGAGAGACCATGCTTTTGATCCTGTGGATTACATTTGCCTTCTGCAGACCATGTCTGGCCATACAACTTTCCAAGACACACCTGAGTTACAGCACGAACAGGTATGCTGCTGCAGCCGCGAGGCTATGCTTGAGCTGCAATGCGATCGGCCTCCTACAAATACACCAAGCCATCTGTGCTCTTCGTTATTGGATGACATCCATCGGGAGCCGCTTAGAAACACCAGGAAAAAGAGACGAGGAAGGAGGGGAGGCGTTCAGAAGAGATTCAGCCGGTCACCACTTCCATCCATCATTCTCACAAACCTGCGCTCATTGAGCAACAACGTGGACCAGGGCTGAGAGGGCGTCCACCCTGAGAGCGCGGGGGGAGGGGGCTCCATCCCTTATAGGTACTATCTATTGCGTTCCAAGAATGCAGGGTTGTTAGTTGTTCCTAGAGTCTCTAAAAGTACAATGGGAGCCAGAGCCTTTTCTTATCAAGCTCCATATTTGTGGAATCAGCTTCCAGTTTGTGTGCGGCCGACAGCCTATCCGTTTTTAAGAGTACGCTTAAGACCTTCCTTTTTGATAAAGCTTATAGTGATAAAATAATCTAATAAGAGTGCATTGACGTAGATACGTTGTGCCTCTTCACCTATACATTTTAGTTCTTACTCTTTCACTTAAATCACTGGTTCTCAACGGGGGCGGTACCGCCCCCCAGGGGGCGTTCAGAGAACATCGGGGGGCGCTGGAAGCAATATTTTTGAAAGGGGGGCGTTGAGGTGTTCTTGGGGGGCGTTCACGCATAATGTCTTTTTGTCATGAAAAACGCTGGCCACAGCGTCTTTTCCTGTACAAAAAGCAGCTGTCAGCATCTTTTGTTGCTATAGGAAACCACAACTCTGCTTGCGATTGGTCAGCTGTCCGCAGTGTTATTACGGGTACGTTCGTAAATGCACGAACGGTCAGTCCGCTCGGACAACCCGTCTGTTCCGCCAGAGCACCCAGCTGTGAGCGCTCAGAGCGCAGCCCTCTGGACTGTGGAACGGGGACGCTCGGAGCGCTCAGAGCGCATTTACGAACGTACCCTACAAAAAGCAGCCGGGAGCGGACCGGAAGTCGTTGTAATTTTGGGATCGCGACTGTTAATAATCTGTGTCACTTTGTTAAATTTTGATATGTTTTGATATGACAAATTCCACTAACAGATTCGAACTAAGTGGTCAATTTATGAAAAATAATACCCGTTTCTATGTCTGCTACGACATGGAAGAGCTGGCTAGCCAGGCTGCTCCACACAGAGCTCTGTTTGTTCAAAATTACAACGACTTCTGGTCCGCTCCCGGCACGATGTCTTGTCATGTCACCAGCTAGCCCTCTAGCCTTTGCCGCCATATCGTGACACTACCCCCCCCCCCCCTAAATATTAGCATCATAAAACAACAAAAATCATATCACATCAGCAAAATGGCCGCGAAAAAGATAAAATACAGACATTACTCTATTGAATATCTTAGCTATGGCTTCATACCGTCTCCTACCAATGCACAACTCCCAATGTGTTTACTTTGCGAACATGTATTTTCCAATGAGGGAATGAAACCCTCACGTTTAAAGGAGCACCTTACCAAGATCCACCCGGATAAGGCAGATAAGGAGCGTCCGTTCTTCCAGGCCCTCAAAGAGAAACATGGTAGGAGCACCATCAGCAGTCTCTTCGCTAGGAAGACCACCCAGACTGATAGCGGGCTAATAGCGTCATATAACATCTCCTTGCTGATAGCCAAATGTGGGCAGCCGTTCACAATCGGAGAGAAGTTGGTACTCCCTGCCATCAAAGAGGTCATATCTACTGTGATGGGGCGTGATCCCACACAGGTGCTGAAATCCATCCCACTCAGTAATGACACCGTAGCACTTAGGATTGATTAAATGGGCGCTGATACAGAGGAGCAGCTGTGTGCCATCCTGCGGGAAACTCCATTCAGCCTTCAGCTGGATGAGACAACCACTTCTGACAACAATGTTCTGTTGATGGCCTATGTCCGCTATAGCACCTCCAACAGTCAGGAGATGGCTGAGGAATTTTTATTTTCCAAATATCTGGTCACAGACACCAAGGGCCAGACCATTTTTAATGCACTGGATGCTTATCTACAGGAGAAGTCAATCCCGATCAACAACATCCTCGCATGTGCTACTGACGGTGCCCCTTCCATGGTTGGCAGGTACCGTGGCTTCACCACTCTGCTGAAGGAGCAGGTCCCGCATGTCCTCACAGTCCACTGTGTCTTGCACCGCCACAACCTTGTGGCCAAATCTAAAAGTCCACCTCTCCACGAGTCTCTCAATGTTGCAGTAAAGGCAATAAACAAAATAAAAGCCCATGCCCTGAATAACAGATTGTTCCGACAGCTGTGTCAGGAAAATGCTGAGACCTTTGAGCATCTTCTTCTCCACACTGATGTCCGCTGGCTCTCAAAAGGAAACGGCCTTGCTCGTTTTTGTGAGCTGTTTGACAGCATCGTGGAGTTCCTGGAGGAGGTGGATGCAGCACTCTGGGAACAGGTGTCATCCAGCCGCTGCGACATCATGTACCTCGCAGACTTCTTTGGCAAAATGAATGAAGTCACGCTGAAGCTCCAAGGAAAAGGAGTTACTCTGATCCAGAGCAAGGCGGTCATCCACAGTCTCACCTCCAGGCTGGATCTATACTGGCAGAGCATAGGCAGGAGGCAGTTTGCTCATTTCCCGCTGTTGACCAAGGTGATCTAGCCTAGGCTACTAAATAATGATAATAATAAATAATACATGTAATAAATGTAGGCTACTCTATGCAACACTATATTTGTGTTCCTGGTTAGTATAAATAACTTATGTTCTGAATGTATTATGAGAATAAAGAAACATAAATTAGTAAACTAATTAGCAATAAAATAACCAGTTTAAAATCGGATGGTAACATTCTGCACCGATAACAATTTCCTGGTTATACTCATTGCAGGTGTCTGAGGCTCTTACCGATGAGCGCCTCCTCATTTACACAGACCACCTGAGGATGGTGAATGCCGACTTGAAGATCCGCTTCAGAGATCTTTTGGACCTCGATGTTCCCACCTGGGTGGTGCAGCCCTTTCAGGCGGACGTGGCGGAATGCGAGCCAGCAATACAGGAGCATCTCATCGACATCCAGAGTGACGATGAGGCCCAGGCTATTTTCCGCACCTCTGGCTGGGGCAACATGTGGGTCAAATACTCTCAGCGTTACCCGGCTCTCTGGGAGAAAGCGAGGCTGCTTCTTCTGGCTTTCCCAACCACATACCTCGTGGAGCAGGGATTCAGCCAGGTCCTCCACATGCAGTCCAAGTACCGCAATCGCTTGAACTTGACGGCCTCAGGTGCACTGCGACTGAAACTAAGTTCTCTGCAACCCGCAGTGAAGAAACTGGCAGAGAACCACCAAGCGCAGGGCTCACACTAACCTTCCCCCCCCCGCAATTTGGCGAAATGCAACACCTTTCCGACCTGTTAGTTCTGTAGGCCTAATGTACAGTTTTGTAGCCTACTATTTGTTCTGCACTGGACATGTGTGAAATTGCTGCTGTTCCGTAGCAGTCTGTTTGTATTCTCTGCTCTTGTCTGAGTTTGTTTAACACTCATAAATATCATTTTTATTCACATTCACATGCATTTTCTGCTCTCTGGTAAACTAATGATAATGATATTCCAACTGCCCAGTTAAATCAAATCTATTATTTGGCATTCAGTGACATGCTTTTTAAATGATATAACACAGAATATTAGTCAACATTAATATTCAGGGAAGAAAATAAGTCTACTTTTTTTGATGGGGGGCTGTAAGAGACCTGGATAATGGACAGGGGGGCGCTGGCCCAAAAAAGGTTGAGAACCCCTGACTTAAATCCTAAAAACGTAGTTCTTATATTTAAAACTTCATCCAAAAACCTTTCCCCTCTCTGACCTTTCGAGGTTTATTAGAGGGTAACAGGATGCAGAGAAGGCCTAACCCGGCCCGGGAGTGTGGAATGTAGCCACTGACCTACTCCTTACCTCTAACCAATTCAGGTTCCAGTGGGTACCTTTCTCCCTGTGTGTGCCTCTCCCCCTCTGTTTCCTACTTCTTACTTGCTACCCTTTTCCCTCAACCTATCCTAAGGGAGTGCATGTATGTAGACACGTTAGTTTAGCTGCTATAGGCTTGGACTGTTGGGGGGGGGGGGGCACCTTACTCCGTCTTTCTGTTTGTACCTGTGTACTCTCATGTTCCGATTAACCCAGCTTCCCCCAAATATTTTTTTTGTGTCCATATATATGCCGGGATCCTGAGTCGAGGCTAATCATTTTGCTGTGGTCGTGTGTCCTGGATCCTGAGTTCTGGATCTGAGTCCTGGAATTTGAGCCGTGGCTGAACCTGTCTCTGCGGTCCTGACAGACTCTCACCATACTACTTCCCTGATGGCTCCCACAGGATTGCTGACATCCTCGTGGATTCGTCTTCTTGTTGTGGACACGTGCATTTCTAAACATTTGGTCTACCTATGTTGTAGATGTATTATCTTTTTGATTTACACACGGTATCTATTGCACGTCTGTCCGTCCTGGGAGAGGGATCCCTACTCTGTTGCTCTCCCATGTTCCCCTTTAAACTGTGGGTTTTCTCTGGAAGTTTTTCCTTGTACGATGTGAGGGTCTAAGGACAGAGGGTGTCGTGTTGTCATACTGATATTCTGTACAAACTGTGAAGACCACTGAGACAAATGTAACATTTGTGAAATTGGGCTATATAAATAAACATTGATTGACTATCTCTTTACGTTAGTGATGGGAATTCCGGCTCTTTTTAGTGAGTCATTTTACCAGAGTTTACCAAGGAAACTTAGTTCACACGCGTGCTCCACTAGCACCCCCGCGCTCATCGCGTCCCAATCGCGCACGTTCCGTGTTGTCCTGTGGCAGGCACCGCCGATGTCGGGGAAACGATCTTCAATACTCCGAAAAGAATCCCACCAGACTACTTTGCATACTGTGAGTGCTCACAGCCTGGCCATAGAAACATGCAGGTACAGAGACAGAGACACAGACAGGTGAGTGACAGAGGGAGACAGGTGAGAGACAGAGAGAGAGAGACACAGCCTGGCCATAGAAACAGGCAGGTACAAGAAAACATGGCTGCCAAAAGATCAGCGATCATGCCAACAGTGAGGAGGAACTGCTGTGGAGACAGAGCAGCACTTCCTCACACAATGCCCAACCTTTGAACCTATACGGAAACAATTATTCCCAAAACTCAACCATAAGCATCCTCAAATATTTAAAAATGAAAAACAAAAAATACTCCAGGGGGGATATAAAGAGAGCTGCATTGTTGCAGGACAGTTTGTCTCTGCCTGCCACAGTTTGAGGGAATCGGACTGACCTGATACACCAGCTCTCACATCTTATATATCTTATGTATATATATATATATATTTATATCATATTTTATTTTGTATTAATGTATTATATTAATTAAATGAATCTGTATTCCTCGTAAAAAAACAAAAAAACATGTTCTTAGCAGTTTGTTTATAACTGTTTATTTGTGTGTATTTTTTGTATAGATGTTGCAACTATTCAGAGCTTTGGCAATACTGTATGTAACTATGGTCATGCTAATAAAGCTATTGAATTGACTGCCCTTTGTACATGTAGCTGTGGCTGACAACAAATAATGTTATTATTACGGCTGCTGCCTTCCTGGTCCTCTTAACTGTGTTAATCTGTGTGATATGTAAATGAGCTGTGCGGTTGCCCTGACGTCATTGGCTGCCATCTCCTGGTCCGCCCCATGAAGATTGTGATTGGAGCACGCCGGGCCCGACGCACTCCAATCGCAGCGCACAGCCGGCGCACACCTGCTGGAGATGACTACAAAGCCTGGGGACATTATGACTTGCTTGTCCTTGTATTTTCATGTTTTTTTAAAGAAAAATGTATTTGTCCACATTGCTTGCCGAAAGGGCAGATCTGTTGGCACTAACAATGTCTCCTGCTGTGGAGAACACCCTCTCGCTAGGGACAGAGGTAGCAGATACAGCCAGGTAGCGCTTTGCTAACATGGCAACATAAGGATATTTGGCGTTTGTAATAGCTTTGGCTCGGTCTGAACTTTTTGCGAGTGGTGGAGGCTTAAATGGTAGTGGGAGTTGGGTTTGCACTTCAGTCTTTTTTCTTTTGGTACCGATTATATTCACGTTCGGGTGATGCCTTTTCAAATGAGTGCAAGTTTGATGTATTGCCAGACGCGTAACCAATTTTAGTTGAACAATGCCGACAAACAGCTTTGGTTCGGTCCACCTGTCTTTGTCCGTTATCCTTGTACGTAACTGCGAAACCAAAATGTTCTGAAACCGGAGACTTCAATGATGCTGGAGAATTTTCGAGCTCAACTTTATCTGCGTTCGCCATTTCGACAGTTCCTCACATTACTGACTACTAGGGATGCACAATATTGTTTTTTTGAAACCGATACCGATAACTTCCGGCTTCTCAAGACCGATACCGATAACCGATAATAATATAATATATATATATATATATATATATTAAATGTACCTGTAGTTTTTGCACACCTGGTGGTAAAAAAAGACTAGTAGTGAGCAAATGACATGAGCATTACACTATGAACAAAACAAAGCCAAGACTCTTCAAAGTGACCATATTTATTTTCCCAAATAAATATAATTGAGTCAATCAGCCTCGTCGATAGGTAAAAGCCCCGGTGCCTTTGCAGCTGGCTTTGGATTCGCCGCTAGTTTAGCAGCGCAGGCGTCTTTGTACGCTTTTAACACACCATCGTAGCGATGGCGATGTTTCAGGTGACTAATCAGGTTGGAAGTATTATAGCTCGTTGCCTTTTTCCCTCCTCGTGGAACTTCTGCATTGCATTTGTTAATACAAATAGCAAGCGAACTATCTAACTCTGAAACTTTGAAATAGTCCCATACTACCGACGACATGTTTGTTTACTGTCCTGGCTTCACAGCCGCACACCATTTACGTCACAGCCAGGCATGAGTTAGGGAGCGCTGGATTTGTGAAAAACTCCCCTCCTCCTAAACCACTAATACCACAGTACTGGCAAAAAGGGAGGAGCCGAGTGAAAAACAAGCGCCCCTCATCCCAATCCACCCACACCGCAGTATTTAAAAAAAAAAAAAATTATCCAAAAAAGATATTTTATATTATCGGGGCTATTAATACTTTTATCGGGTTTATCCGGATGACGTCATAATTCCTAATATCGGACCGATAATTATTGGGCCGATAATTATCGTTCATCACTACTGACTACATTTGAACGCATCCCTGCTCTCATAATATACCTCTCGTCCAATGAAATGACTTGCTCGCTCTATGACGCGTTGAACCCAATTTGAGCAAATTACTCTGAATGCTGCGACGCAGCACCTGAGATTACAACCAAAAAGTTTTTCACGTTCTAAAATGTTTACGTTTAACGTTATATTCGTTCGGTACACTTGTGTACCGAACCGAAGGGCCCGTACCGAATAATTTCAGTACGGGTACGTGTACCGTTACACCCCTAATACATATGTATATATACACCTTTGTATTTAAGTATTCTCACTTATTAGAGTCCTCCCTTTGTTTGGTTGCACATTTAAACTTGCGCCCTTGTGGCCACTTTTGGTTGTTATTTAAACCGGTGTTTTTGTGGCACTTTGTTTGTTTCAGGCTGCTTGCCTGCCATTTTGTCTACCTGTTATACATTAAAACTATTCATAATTATTACCAATTCCAATTGGTGTTTGTTGCATTTCCTCATCCCTAGTGGGGACGTAACAGTTATTATGAATACATGTGCCTCAGAGTCCTGCATGAACTGTGCAGACTGTATTTTAACATTGGTCATACGGTGGTATTGGAGAACCAACTATTTTCTCAGGTGGTACTTGGTGTAACGGCCCGTCTACACTACAGGTATCAAAAAATCTTGAAGCTGGGCGTGTCTGAAGCTTGGCGATTTCTCGCGACCAACAACCAATCAGGAATCTCCCGCCCGCCCCCGGCATACAAAGCGAAAAAAAAGCCCGCTTCTTCTCCACTATTGCCAAAATGGATGCCGGTTTTGTAGCAAGGGTAGCGTTGGTTTATGCAATGTCTCGCAGGAGGCCACGTATTGTGCGTCGCTGTTGGGTACATCCGATACTCAGAAAACGTCTGCAACGGGAGGAATACCACGTTCTTGTCCAAGAGCTCCGCCTGGATGGTGTACTGTTTCAGCAGTACTTCAGGATGAGCAAAGACGTGTTCAACGAGTTGCTCGGAAAAGTGGGTCCACTGATTGCAAAGGCAGACACCCGTATGCGTTTGTCAATCCGACCCGCAGAGCGACTCGCCATCTGCCTACGGTACGTTTTGTGTATTTCTACTTCTTTAATATGACTCTGTATATAAAGAGAGAGAATGCATGCAATGGATGAATGATGAATGAAGTCTGTGATTTAGTTCAGATGAATGACATTAATTAAGATAGCTAAGTAAACACAGTATTGCTCCCCTGTGTGTGTGTGTGCGTGCGTGTGGTCTCTGTGTGTGTGTGTCTGGGGTGTGTGTGTCTGGTCTGTGTGTCTGTGGTGTGTGTGTGTCTGTGGTCTGTGGTGTGTGTGTCTGTGGTGTGTGTGTGTCTGTGGTATGTGTGTGTGTCTGTGTGTGTGTCTGTGGTCTGTGTGTGTGTCTGTGTGTGTGTCTGTGGTCTGTGTGTGTGTGTCTGTGGTGTGTGTGTGTGTGTGTCTGGGGTGTGTGTCTGTGTGTCTGGGGTGTGTGTCTGTGTGGGGGGGGTTCTGTGTCTGCGTGGCGTATTACTTTTTTTTTTTTTTAAATCATGTATATTACATTTTCTCAGGTACCTGGCAACCGGTGACTCGTACAGGACCATAGCATTCAGCTATCGGGTCGGGCATGCAACAGTGGCTGTCATCGTGAAGGAGGTTGCGAGTGCCATCTGGACCGCGCTGGTCGAGGAGACCATGCCGGTACCACAGACGGAGGACTGGAGAGCCATCGCTGCTGGGTTCCAGGAGCGCTGGAACTTTCCGAATTGCGTTGGTGCCATTAATGGGAAGCACGTGGTGATCCAGGCTCCGGCAAATTCTGGGTCCCTCTACTTCAACTACAAGTCCACCCACTCCTTGGTACTACTGGCTGTAGTGGATGCCCAGTACCTCTTCAGGGTAGTGGATGTCGGAGGTTTTGGAAGGAGCAGCGACGGTGGGAGCCTGCAAAATTCCGCTTTTGGAGAGGGCCTCCGAGATGGCAGTCTGCAGCTACCACCTGACAGCGTCATCCCAGGAGCAGAGCGGCTGGGCCTTCTTCCCCATGTGTTTGTTGGGGATGAGGCTTTTCCGCTGCTGGACAACCTGCTGCGTCCATTCCCTGGACGTCAGCTCACGCGTGAAAGGAGGCTGTTCAATTACCGCCTCAGCCGGGCCAGGTTGGTTGTTGAATGTGTGTTTGGCGTCCTCGCATCACAGTGGAGAATGTTCCGGCGTGTCATCAGCACCAGCCCGGAGGTAACAGAGTTGTGTGTGAAGGCCACCTGTGTGTTGCACAACTTCCTCCGCAGGAAGACAATAGGAAGGCCATGACGCACACCTGTCGTCCCTGTCGTCGCAGAGTCGAGTGATGACGCTCCAACCCTGCGCGATGCACCTAGGATGGGCTCAAACAACGCCACACGCCGATCCATCCAACTGTGGGAGACCTTCTGCTCCTATTTGAATGAGGAGGGTGTAGTGTCATGGCAGCATAAAGTGGTGTAGGGTCACCATGGCTCCTCCAAACCAAAAGCTCTTTTAAGAGCTACCCATTTTCTTTAAAGAGCAAATATTCCAAATGAGCCATTTTAAAGTCAAACATTCCTAATAAACATGTTTCTTGAATTGATATTATTATATTATGATATGACTAACAACCTTTTTCTTTCAGCCCTGTTTTTACTGATAAACCACTCATAATTTCAATAGGTTTTCACATGAACAATTACAGAAGAAAGCACATTATATATACCGACATACATGAAGCTTCTGGTATGTTGCAACTGACCAACCACATGAACAAGTGAAGACACAGTATAGCCATAACATACTTTAATGTTTTATATGGTAATGTTGTGAGTGAAGTGTGTGTGATGAGTGATGAGTGTAAAAAAATGTAATGTTGATCAGTATGTGTGAAAAAATTATTAAATTATAAATTGTCCTGGTCCACGTAAAAAATTAACTGGTGTATCCCGAGGCGGACTCTTGCCCTCTGTCCCCTTGTCATCAGCCTCATGGTGGGCAAGAGGCTCTTAAAAAACTGCAAGTCCTCGTCCTCCTCCACCACTGGTGGGGTTGGCTGGGCAATTGCTGGGTAATTGCTGACAGCAGACAGCAGACTTCGTTCGAACGAGGACATCTCCCTCCTCCGTTTTTTGCCCCGGACCTCAGCATTCTCCTCCTGGCTGGCTGCTGCTGGCTGACTGGCGGGCTGACTGGTGGACTGGCTGGTGGACTGGCTGGCTGGCTCACTCTCTACCTGGCTCTCTTCCTCTGCCACCAGGGTGGATGGAGGCAGGGTCTGCCGGGGGACATTGCTGGACGTCGCACGGTCTATGATGAATGGGGTTAAAAACCCCATCACTGCCATGAAACGCCAGGGCTTGTACCCCCCTGCAGACCCTGCCCCGCTTCTTTTTGCCTCCTTCTCCATATTCTTCTCCTTGCGGAACCTGTCCCTCAGAGTCTTCCATCTCTTTTTGCACACATCCTCTAATAAAATGAAATAAAATAATAAAGTTAATAAATAATAGTTAATTTCTTGAATTTACAAAATTATTCCTCCAATAATGAATGCTATTTTTATGCTACATGCTGGCTAAATATACTGTCTATGCTTGATAGCTGTGCATGTATTATATGTTATGTTATATATTATGCTTATACTTATTATATTATATATTATATATATTATTATTTTATTTTTTTATTATTATATTAATATATATTATATGTTATGCTACATTACTAGCTGTCCATTCAATGTTAAAACGAAGTAAACTGGATATAAACTCCCCAAACAGTTGAAAACCTACCAGTTTCACCAACTGTCTCTGCCACCTCCCGCCATGCCTGGTTCCTCCGGTTTAGGTCCCGGTAGGTGAACAGAGTACAGTCATACAGGACTGGGACACTTGCCACGGCAATGATTAATTTATCCTCCATTTTATGACATATGGAAAACAGTCAAGACCTGCGGTATTAGCATACACGCGGTTTGATTGGCTAGCGCTTGTGCTGGCGGGAATTGCATAAACGGGATTTGATTGGCTGATGCCAAGCATCGAGCCTCAAAAGTTGAACTCAAAAGTTGAACATTGAACATTGTTCAAAAGTTGAACATTGTTCAACTTTTGATGTTGAACATTGTTCAACTTTTGATGCCGATAGATGCTCGTGATGCTTGCAAAGCCATGCCATGCTCCCCACAATGCAGTTCGGCGAAGATTAAAAATCTTCTACGTCACCCCATTCAAGTGAATGGGCGAAGCGTTGAAAGCATTTTTCGATGCCTGTAGTGTAGACGGGCCGTAAAAAGGTTGAGAACTACTGGCCGAGAGAATTTGGGTGTATTTTACTGTTTCTTGTTCACGTGCCTCCCAGCAGCAGAGCGTCACTGGCGGCCGGCTCCATCGCTGACTGTGTTCACGAGCTGCAAGTCAGCCACCCCGATGCACCAGCAATAGTGCTCGGGGACCTGAACCAATGTCGCCTGGAGACTTTGTTACCTGGGTTCAAGCAGTATGTTAGGGATACCAGCAGGAAAGACAATATCCTGGACAAATGCTTTGTTAATGATAAAGGAGCCTATGTGTCTACATACAGACCACCAATACTGAACTCAAGATCATAATGTTGTGAATATGATACCAGTGTATAAGACCAAACTGAAGGGAAGTCAACCAGAAAAGAAAGTAATAAGGACATGGACAAATGAAAGTAGGGAACAGTTGAAAGCCTGTTTTGATTGGACAGATTGGGACATTTTTCAGAAAGGTTCACAAGATGAAATAACTACTGTTACCAAAGACTATATTAACTTCTGTGTTCCCACTAAAGAAATACAAATCTATTCAAGTAATAAATCATATGTGACGAAGGACATTAACAAAAAGTTATAAAAACCAGGAAAATAGCTTTCAAAAACAAAGACTATGGAGCACTTAGACAGACAGAGAGAGAACTGAAAGTCAAATTGAGGGAATCAAAACAGGCACACAGAGAGCTTTTGGGAAATGCTTTTAAAGCCAAAGACCCCAAAAAAGTGTTGGACACCATGAGAACCATGACAGGAATGACCTCTTCAGCTAAACCTATTGTGACGGACAAGACATACTTGATCCATACCAATTTGCCTATAAGCAAGGGGGTGGTACTGTTGCTACTCTGGTTCATACTAAACATTTAGATAAACGTCACACCTATGCAAGAGCCCTCTTCCTAGAATTCTCAGCAGCATTCAACACAATACAAGCAGACATCTTGGTGTCAAAAATGGCCAAAATGGAAGTAAATCCATACCTGATTTACTGGTATGCCGCTTTCCTCACCAGTAGAGAGCAACTTGTGAAGGTTAACAAAACCCTGTCATCTGCCATCACAACCAATCTAGGGGCCCCCCAGGGCTGTGGGAGTTCAGCTGTGCCCTTTACTAGCTTCTTTTAGCTTTTTTTGATGACTTTACTGAACTGCTGTCTATAGTGTGTATTCACTTTGACCGTCTAGTCATTGTTTGTGATTTTAACATCCATGTTGACAACACCCAGGACAGAGGGGCTAAAGAACTGTTTTGGTTTCTTGATAACTATGGACTGACTCAGCATGTGACGAGCCCACGCACAATAAGGGGCACACTCTGGACTTAATGATCTCAAAGGGTCTAAATATCTCTGAGGTTGTGGTGACTGATGTTGCACTCTCCTTTGAGAGCTCTATTTCTGTTCACACACATGTTCAAAAAGAGGTAACAACCAAGCGATATTTAACTGAAAACACTAGGGACATTTTTACTCAGAATGTTTCTTCCACACTTGCCCCTGCTAACATCTCAGTAAATGAGCTAGTAAAAAAAAAAAAATGTTTATAGATGCCATTGCTCCAACTAAGGTAAAGGAAGTGACTGGCAAGAAAAGATCTCCATGGAGAAAGGCCATGACCGTGAGAACAGAAAAAAGAGAGCCAATCCTCTCAGTAAACACAGAGCTGAATCCAGATCAGATGCACGCTGAAGGCTCTTTGAGCAGCTCTCACTGATCCTGCTGTTATGTTACATGTTTGTTGTTTGTTTCTCATGTATTGGGTTTATCTTATTTGTCTATGTTGATGTTACACATGGAGCTGCTGTGACGCAAGTCACATTTCAGACTTGATCTGACAATTAAAGTATTATCGTATACAACAACGTTCTAACCTATATCTAACCATATTGTGCATTCATATTGTATATTTCAAAACAGGTTGTGATCTTTCATTTGGGGGTAACAGTGTTAGGCATTTGTAAGGTGCAACAACATTAACATGAACCTTTCTGTTGGTCACTTGTTAGCAAACCCTCCACGCGATAGAGCGAACAGGTACAGCAAGCGAGGGATCATTGTAAATCGATTGCAGATAGCGTCGTGCTCGCGGACGGATACAAACAAAATAATAATGAATGGGTTGCGAAATATACTTTGGTGGCCGTTAAACCTGGGCGGCCCAAGTAAAGTCTGTGTGGGAAACCCTGGACTTGAATCTTTAATTGAGCCGTCCCTTATAGAGATACTATATCTTTACGCATTAGTGATGGGAATTCCGGCTCTTTTGGACGCCCTCGGCTCGAGTTCAGGGCGTTCCGAGCTGAATAAGGGCGTCAAATTACGGCAAGACGCTCGCCTGGCGGAAACGCTGGAGTTAGGAATATATTGTGAATGTGTCACATTGTTGTCATCCTAATTTGTTTGCCAATTACTATTGTGCTATCTGTTTGTTTATAAAAAAAATAAAATAAAAAGTTTTTTAGAAAAAAGGAATATATTGTGATGAAGTGCACACTGACCTGAGCTTCAGGGGCCTCCTTGTACTCCTCCATGCTGCTGAAAATGATAGAAAGGTCAGATAGTTATTAACGATAAAAAGTTATTATTATTAAATCATTATTAATATAATACAAATATTTTGATATAATTATTCATAATCTGTGTAGCAACTTACATTCTAATTTACAGCTCACAGTTTGTTCACTTTAATTAAAATGACTTTATTCACCTAGAAAGTGACATTAATGGTTGTTTGAACCACGGTTATAACCAGGGGTGCACATAACTGGTGCGCCAGTGCGCATGCGCACCGAAATTGAATGATGCGCTGCCAGATGAACCCCGGGAAACGCTTTTGCGCACCAACTGCTGGGGCCACTGAGAGGAAATTTCTTCCTGAAAATCCCACCCCTGGACCTAGCGCTTCAGCCCCGCCCCTGGATCTCGGCTCTGCAGCGAGCGGCACTTGGAAAATCGTGACACTATCTGCAGGCACTTGTTAAAATGTCCAAAAAGCAAGCAACGCTGAGTAACTTTTTTGGTTTTCCAGGACCGCCACCACCAAAGAGACAACACACTGAACCACCACCTGACTCGCAAAGAAAACGTGTTTTTTCTGAAAAGTGGCTTCAGCAGGTGGGCTGGCTTAAATCCAATGATGAACGCACCGACATGTGGTGCAAATTATGCCGTGAGCATCCTAATCTGGCAGATAAAAACAGCGCGTTTTATACTGGGACAAATAATTTCAGTCACCCACCTTTCGAAAAACATGAGAAAAGCAAAGAGCACGTGAACATCATTAAAACAATTGAAAACAGCAGCAGACAGGGTCGGAGTCGCCCTCTTGATAGGTGGCAAGACAAAATTAACGAAGAACAGCGTCAGGCACTCAGTAATATATTTCTGTTGGCCTTTCATAAAGCTAAACACGCACGGCCGATGCGCTCGTATGAAGAGGACATTCCTCTGTTTAAGAGGCTTGGAGTTGATGTCGGGACTGCGTATCATTCAAGAGAAGGAGGATCCCGCATCATGCAGACTATTGCACAGACAATCAGCACGGAACTGTTTGAAAAATTAAAAGCAGCAGAATTCTGGGGTCTGCTCTTTGACGGATCAGAAGACATCAACAAAACTGAGCAGGAAATCGTGTACATTGTGTCTGTGTCAAGCGACGGAGAGTTAAACTCGAATTTCCTTGGATTAATTAATCTGGGGGCAGCACGATCAGCACAGGACATTGTTGACGGACTTGTGCAACTATTTAATGCATGTGGATTAGCGGATGAGTGGAAGACAAAGTTGGTCTCGGTGTGTACAGACGGAGCAGCTGTCAACGTGGGAGTATACAACGGCGTCATCCCTAAACTACGCCGGATAGTGGACGTCGGGGATTCCCTGGTTCATATTCTGTGTACAGCCCACACCCTGGAGAACTGCGCCAAATCAGCCGATCGCATGGTGCCATACTGTGAGTCTTTTAATCGCTCCGTTGTCAGTTTGCTACGCTTTTATTTGCAAAAGAGGGGTGCCGCTAACACAGCACAACTAAAGAAACACTGTGATGAGACTGGCATTGACTTTGTAAAACTGGGAAAGTTTCACAACATTAGATGGTCTGCTTGGAGACATGAGACTCTGTTAAAAATATGGAGGCTATTACCTGCCATTAAAATACAACTGGCTAAAAGTGATGACAGTGACCTAAAGCATGTCTGCACAGAGCGTTTTCACTGTTTCCTAGCCAACATGCTTGATATTGGGAAGATATTACAGGGGCTCTCTCTCAAGTTCCAGCGAGATCAGCTGAGTATCGGTGAATGCAAAGATGAGCTCATGGTAGCTGTTGGCCAGCTGACACTTCTGCTTGACAGTGATGATGGGAAGTACAGGAAACAAAGTGTTGCAAATGCTGATGCTGACAGGGACAAGAATAATGTACTGAGGGGTTTAATTCAAGAGTTTGAAACCAGATATGAATCCCTCAAGTCATGTGACCAATTTCTAATTTTTGATCCTTCAACTTGGCCTCAGGAAAGGAAAGACCTCCACAGTTTTGGCAACACAACACTTAAAAGCATCCTCCAGAATTATGAGGCCAGCATGTCTGTTGACAGAGACTCCATTCTAAGTGAATGGATGCGTTTAAAGCAAGCAGGAAAACGTTTAGCAGCCTCCTCTGTGTATGACTTGGTCAACATTGTGAAGACAGGCAATCCAGAGAATTACTCTAACATTAAGAAAGTCCTTGTGTTGTCCCTTACACTGCCTTTAAGCAGTGCTGCATGTGAGAGAGGATTTTCACACCTTAACATTATTAAAACCAAGTACAGATCCCGCCTGTCAGACTGTCGCCTGTCATCCCTGATGCACATCCACCTGTCTAAGTTGACAACAGAGACCTTTGACCCAAAGCAGGCTATTGACTTGTGGATGCAAACAGCTGATCGTAGGCTCAACCAGAGGGAGAGGAGTAGGCCTACATCAGCAGCTGCCATGGTTGAAATTGAGGACAGTGATAGCAGCAGTCAAGAGAGCAGTGAGGATGATGATGTCCAGCTTGTAGAATAAAAAGATAAATGGAGAGATTGTAGCTTTAAACTGAGCTGAAAGAAGAGCCAGTCAGTTGTTCCAGTGTTTACAGAACCAACATTTAATTGCAGTGGTTAAAGGGCAGTCAGTTGAGTTATTTTTCAGTGTTTCAGTGTTTTATCCTGAGTTTACAGAACCAACATTTAATTGCAGTGGTTAAAGGGCAGTCAGTTAAGTTATGTTTCAGTGTTTCAGTGTTTGTTCTAGTGTTTACAGAACCAACATTTAATTGCAGTGGTTAAAAGGCAGTCAGTTAAGTTATTTTTCAGTGTTTCAGTGTTTGTTCTAGTGTTTACAGAACCAACATTTAATTGCAGTGGTTAAAGGGCAGTCAGTTAAGTTATGTTTCAGTGTTTCAGTGTTTGTTCTAGTGTTTACAGAACCAACATTTAATTGCAGTGGTTAAAGGGCAGTCAGTTTGAGTTATTGTTCAGTGTTTCAGTGTTAACAGAATAGAGAGTCACATTCTTCATCAGTGCTTAAAAAGATGACAGTTGATTTCAGTGTTAAAAGAACAGACATTCAATGCTTAAAGAGATGATTGATGTGAGGATGTCAGTTGATTTCAGTGTGTTTTAGAACAGTGTTAATTACAAGAGCAGTAATTTGATTTATTTTATTTTGTTTTCCATCCAACACCTTCACACACCATACTTTGCACACATCCACTCACCTACACTACTGATTATACAGACTAACACACACACCATAATGTGTTAATTCATATTTATTTATGAATACATTTTATATCGCAATAAGTTATCCATGTATCCCTGTTTTATTCATTCTGCGAGACGGGTCGCGATATTTGGTGAGCACCAAGTCACATCTCCAGGTGCTCCTTTGAGTTCCAGGCCAAAAAAGTTATGTGCACCCCTGGTTATAACGCCATCTGTGTCATTAACTATCACTAAGTTAACACAGAAAGCAAACATTAGCTAGTGAGACTGTTTAATGTACTCCATGTATACAGTATTTTCTGCATATTGTGTATTCTTTAGATTCTCTAGTGCAGGGGTAACTACAATTCAACGAGGTCCAGTTAGAGAAAATGTCCCCGTGCAAGGTCCGGAACTTCAAAATGTCTAACTTGCTTTATGAATTAGTGTGATATATATATTGAATTACCCTGTAGCTTTATCAACGTCTGCATGTAATCAGCAACTGACTGCCAATCAAATAAAGAAAGTAAAATTCAAAAACCACAATATTTATTGTAAATTAACATTGACCTAAACAGATATACAGTAAATAGTGTGGATATGTGTAATCAGGGTATATGCAGGAATCCTGAAGTCAAATGTAATACCTTTTTTAAGACCCTTTCCATACGTTTTAAGACCTCATCGCAACTTCGAGTTCTAACCGGTTACATTGGTAACACACTTTACCTCACATTTACTATATTGATTGTAAGATAGCAAAACTAAACAGAGTGCAGACAGACTACTGAAGCCTCCTCTCCACATGAACTTCAACCTCTCTGTGAAGGTCAGGTTTAATGCAGTATGCTGCTTTTTTGCTTCTGTAGACTCTGTGCTCTTTCATTCCAGTAAAACTCCTCAGAAACCATTAGAAACCAGTATTTGACCAATAAACAAAACAATTGACAAAACGTTGAACTATGAAATATATTAAACTTTGGTGAGCTTCAGCGGGGTAATGCCATATAGGAGCTCCCTCACAAATACCCAGGGGTTAAATTGGCCCTGCACATAGGACGATGCTCTGACGTCATCACCCTCACACATCAAAACAATAAATTAAATAGTCAGGCTGGAAAACAGAGCTCTCTCTCTCTCATATATTTATATATATATATATAATTATATATATATATAATTATATATATATATATATATATATATAATTATATATATATATATATATATATATATATATATATATATATATATATATATATATATATATATATATATATATATATATATATATATATATATATATATATATATATATATATATATATATATAATTATATATATATATATATATATAATTATATATATATATATATATATATATATATATATATATATATATATATATATATATATATATATATATATATATATATATTGAGCACACATTATCTCACAAGCAAAAAAAAACTCCTTAAAACAACAGTCAAGTGTACAGTCCACTGTCAAAGACCCAGATGCCTCAACAGGCCATATCCAAATCTGTTTTTCTAAGTTTTCGAGCAAGGAACACCAACATGTTTGCATTGTCGGGCGGGGCGGGGGCTCTCCATCTCCAGTTGCCGTGTTTGCTCCCAGCTGGGAAAAGGGAATGGGGTGGTTGTGTTTTAGGTGGTTTAAAATGCGTGGTATTGCCTGCTTTTGTCGCTACCTTTTTTAAACCAATGCGACACACCGCCCGGCTCATTCAAGTCCGTAGGTTCGCCTCGTTGATTTGGTTTGAATCCAAAATACTGCCACACCGGAGAATCGAGATGTGTAGTTAGGTTTTGTAACCAATTCCATTTCACTTTAAATTCCCCGCGAGTAAGTCACACGTTGTCTCCCGCTTGTCGCTATATTATTAATTTGGCTGCTACGCTGCTGCACGTGCACGCGGAGTGTCCTGACCTGGCTGTGTGTCAGCCCCGCCCCTCACAGCGCGCCTGGCAGCCACAGCGCTTCAGGCTAAAATGCTGGTCACATCTTTATGTAAACGGCAATTTATCGAGCTCAGAAAAGTTATCGAGTCCATTTGTATTTATCGTACGATAAGTCAATTTATCGATTATCGTGACAGGCCTACAACTGGCTACAAGGACTGGCGCCATGCTCTTATAGGCTACGTGATAAGGGACTGGGAAGGCATGAATCAAGCAAAGAGAACATAGATCTCTTAATTTTGCTCTCAAAGTGCACCAGATTGATGCTTTTAACTTCAATATTTAAAAAAAATCTTCCCGGGGGAGCATGCCCCCTCTCTAATCTCAGATGCACCCTGAGTCATTTTGTTCTGGAACCGCGCCTGGAGAGATTGAACAAAGAAAGAGTAGAGGACAGAGAGAGTAATGAACAGGAAGAGAGGCTGCAGGTTATGGAAAGGAGAGAGACATGGAAAATGAATGTTGACAATGTTTTGTGATCATGTTAGCCTCTTCTGCATGTCCAGATCATTAATAGTAACAATCAACTGATTCTTATGTATTACACTTTAAAAAATAATTTATGCTGCAGCCCACTGACATGGTTTGAAATCAATATATTATCCAATTTGTGACCCGTGACCCATGAAAAAGTTCATGCTGGACTCAAACCCGAGTCCCAACAGTAAAAATTAATCATGCCCTGCGCGTTACGAGTGCGCCACAAATTATCACGTCTTAATAAATCACCACAGCTCATTTTGTTACATTAACATTGTCAACAAGTTCTAGAAAAATGCAACCCGACATCATATTGATAATAATATATGATACAAATGTAAGACTGACAACAATAATAGTTAGTAAAGGATTTATTGATGTGAATGTTTTGAACAGTGAACACTTAACACAGAAATCGTAACAGTTTAACATGTGCGGGTCACAGTTTAATCTAGGCGGGTCACATTTTAACCTGGGCGGGTCCCAGTTCCCTGGGAGGATCGGTTTAACACAGATGAAGACTTCTCCATTCAACACGTCCTAACAGATCACCAGAGAACAATAAATCAAGTCGCTGTGTTGATGCCTGTTAGATCACATTACATTAATTTGCATTTAGCTGACGCTTTTATCCAAAGCGATTTACAATAAGTATTCACTGTTCAAAACATTCACATCAATAAATCCTTTACTAAATATTATTGTTGTCAGTCTTACATTTGTATCATATATTATTATCAATATGATGTCGGGTATCGCCATCGTAATCAAAACCTCACACACTGGTACTGGATGTGCATCAACGTGTTCCTAAGAAGCCAAATATACCAAAAGATGTATGTAAACGACAGAAGAAAGCGATCGAAATGTGTATTTCAGTCGAAAGCCACGCACCTCACTGAAACGAGTTGATCGGAAAACAAGTTAATCCGGAACACCGGCCCTGGTTGTAGCCCCCTTGCCAGCGATTCTCTCTCTAGTTTAGCATACTCAGCCCTGTGTCTTGGCCCCGATAGAACCACGATTTTGTCGGGCCAGAAAAAGTGGACCCGCCAGTCAACAACAACACTGACTGACCTAAAGTCTTACTTTGTAACAATTACACGGATACAATAGTTTAACTCACCTTGAATTATAGTGGTAGTCTCTCGAAACGTAGGTTTCAATCAGTCTTTCTTGGATGCAACAGCCTCTGATGATCCGAGATGAAAAGTGGTAGTTTTTTGCGCGCTTCAGCCGGACATTGAAAATGAGTGCACCGCTCTAATGGGTCCGACTAGAATGACGAATAACGTTAGTTCCGCCTATTCCTTCTTCTTCTTTATTGTTTATTGGCGGTTGGCAAACTAACTTGTAGGTGCATTACCGCAGCCAACTGGACTGGAGTGTGGACAAGAGACTATGCAGAAAGCAATAAACAAAAGAAATAAAATAAAATAAAGAACCAAACTTCTAGATTATTTTAAATGTATCAATTCTCTTAGAAACGTAATAATCTCACAATACATATTGCCTGATGTTTTCCCTAACAGCCCTGATAGCGACAAGTCATGGAATTTTGCTTTCTTCAGTGTCTGGAAAAGCACATTTCTCTGAGTACTATATTTCCTGCAAAGCAGTAAAACATACTCAACAGTTTCTGGCTGGCTACAGTGTATACACTTTACGGCTATTGGGCCAACTCCACCAATCAGGAGGAGACAGCCACGGACATTGCCGTTCGAAAGCGCTGGAGATGCTGTGGCACGGGCGTCCCCCCCCCCCCCACACTTTTTCAAATGATTAGTTTAGACCCCCCCCCCCCACACTTTTACCATGTGGAAAGTCCGTGAATCGGTCTATCCACTCGCCGCACTTTGTAGAGCAATGTGTCAGTGCTTCACTATCAAATCCATTCCACTTGCTTCTTGAGAGAATGCCCAAATCAATGAAACTCCGTACCATGTTCTCCAGTAGGGCCTGGCTCATTTCGTGGCATCTGCAGGCAGTGGCAAGTACTTCCGGCATCTGCCACTACTCCGTCGTATCTGTGGCAAGTATATGCCACAAATGTGGTATCTGTGGCAAGTATATGCCACAGATGCCACAACTTGCCGTGGCAAGTATATGCCACAACCATGCCACAACTTGCCGTGGCAAGTATATGCCACAACTTATATATGCCACAACTTGCCGTGGCAAGTATATGCCACAACTTGCGTGGCAAGTAAATGCCACAAGTTAAGAGTTAAGAGAAGGTTTACGGTAGCTGCCACTCGCCTTCCGTGGCAAATGCTGATATTTAAACCCGTATTTATCGCGTAAAATGTCGCTGTTTTGGCATGACTTTATCGGACTGATCTGTAGGCTACACAAGACTGATGATCTGTTACTGATGGTCCGATCTCTATTTTTCAAAAAGATTAAACATTATATGTTCTATAGATTTTACTTGGAGAACGTGGTTTGTTAAAATAAATAAACGTGCTATTTTTATGATAATACTCAAGATATATTATTATAAAACATCATCCTTAAAATTCTTTTTTTAAATGTATTTTTAAATGTTCTAAATTTGAAAAAACTAGATAAAAATAAACTAAAGTTAAAATCTTGTTTTTCATGCCCCAAGAGCAATAAAAACACCTGGTAAAAAAATCCTGAGTGAGGCTTTCATAATTCATGGATGAAAGGGTTAAGAAACACAAATATATGTTTCTATTGGTTTTAGTAAGATGATTTATTATAGTGTATTCTTACATATTCAGTAGGCTATATTGTTTATTCTTTAGATACTCTGTAGATAAATATCTACTAATAATGTGTAAATTATTTCCTGTTTCTTTTTATTATTATTATTTTATGTTTCCTATCCCTTATCACTGCTGTAACGCAAAGATTTCAACATTTTAGATAAATAAAGTAAATACAACATATCATATCAAAATCTGTTTATGTTAATTAGCAACACAATGATTTGATATTTGCATGCATGACATATAACCTTTTTACTGATGCACAAAAAAAGTTTTAACAAGGGTGTAATTATATTACATTGTAACCCTCTTTCCTCAACATATTAAATCAACTTTATACGGTTAAATGAGGATTGCTTGGAGTATCATGCTTAAGAGAACATTCTTCATGTTTATTTAAGTATTTATCATTATCATGGTGCTGCCCTAAGTCTGTAGCCAAGTCTAATAACACCATTGTACACGTTGCTGTGTCAATACAGATATTTATTTTTTAATTATTTGTCTTTACTAGTAACAATACACCTGGTTATCGTAGCAAGCAGTGGAAACTCCCCTCAAGAAGCGACAATTGCCAAGGGCTTGCGTTGCAACGCTCACTTGCCAATATTTCTTTTTTTATTACAATATAGGCCTATGTTTAGCCTACTATCATAGATATAGCACGTTTGTTTATTTTAACAAACAACGTAGGCTATTCTAAATAAAATTGAATATAAATGATAATTTATTATCTTTTTGAAAAATAGAGATCGCACATCAGTCCTGTGTACAGATCAGTCCGATAAAGTCATGCCTAAAGAGCGACATTTTACACGATAAATACAAGTTTAAATATCAGCATTTGCCACGGAAGGCGAGTGGCAGCTACTGTAAAACTTCTCTTAACTCTGGCATCTTGTGGCAACTCCCGTTCAGCATGCGCAAATGCCACGGCAAGTTGTGGCATCTGTGGCATTTACTTGCCACAGCAAGTTGTGGCATATACTTGCCACGGCAAGTTGTGGCATCTGTGGCATTTACTTGCCACGGCAAGTTGTGGCATATACTTGCCACGGCAAGTTGTGGCATCTGTGGCATATACTTGCCACAGATGCCACAGAGTAGTGGCCTCTGTGGGAGATGCCACAAATGCCAAGGCACATGCCACGGCGAGTAATGGCAACACTCATTGTGTTCTAGTATGATAAATAAAATAATATTGTACCTTGAAAATCAATGCATTCGTTCATTTGACACGTTGGTGGTTTTAGGTAGGCTATACAGCGACCCCTGGCGGTTCTAGTGTGAAGTAAAAGTAGAAGTAGCCCACCTAAATGTTGGAATACTCTGTTACAAGTAAAAGTCATGCATTAAAATGTTACTCAAGTAAAAGCGCAAAATGATTAGCATAACAATATACTTAAAGTGCATAATACATGTTTTCATTATAATGATTGATCATGAAAGTGTTCTCAAAGCTGGTAAAGGTGCAGCTAGTTTTAATGACATTGTATACTGTAGTAGGGTATCTTGTGAATTTACTCTATAAAGTCTGATTTAAGACTTGATTATATGTATCATCATTAATCAGAATCTGTAGTAAGTAACTAAAGGTAGCGTATTAAATAAATGTAGGGGAGTAGGCTCAGGGGCGCCGCCAGGGATTTTGGGCCCCATGAAGATATATCACATTGGGCCCCACCACCAGGCACATGCCACGCAAACCAAGCACAATTGCTGTAACCACACCTCCAGAACCCAACCGACTCATTTATGCTTTAAATAACTCTACCTGCACAGGCTTGCATCTATCTTGTAGTCCAATACTAAGCGATCAATATTTACTGACACTGAGCTGTGAACATATAACACTTTGCAGACTGCAAATTCTACTGCAACATTCTGCTGCAGTAGAATTCACTATTTGATATAACACTAACATTCCTGACAATAGACCTCAATAGTCATCTTTTATGGTGTACATGCCTTTTTAATAACATTTTTGAATGGAAAATTCATAAATCAAAATAAATATTACTTAATTATACATGACCACTTAAATTAAAATAAAGTGAACATTAACACCAATATTATCATTTATAAAAATGCTATCACAAAAAAAAAACATAAGCAGCAGATTTTCTAATTAAATATACATACCAACTACAAAATAGGTGGGTATTAAAGTGTAAATGGACAACAAAACGGAAGTGAAAAGGCCTGATGGTGGTGTTAAATCAGAGCAAAACTGGGTGACATACTGTCACTCTCTCTTGTCTTTCTCTCCTTTATTTTCTTTTTTGAAAGCCTGACTTTGTTAGTCGTTGAGACGTCGTACACACGTAAGTACTCGCATCCCTGTCTCACATGCTCTGACTCTGCTAGAAAGAGCGGTGCCGCACAGCGCTTGGAGACAGGACCAAACCATTACATGTAAATAGAGGGGGGTATACAGAGGCTTTGGATAATTAACTTTTCGAACAAAAAAAGTGAAATGAATCGTAAGTTTAGTGAGTGTATTATCAATATAATGTTATATTAATGTTAATTATTGATGATTGATGAAAGGTTACTTAAACATTTTTTCTTAATGTTCTACACTTTTTGGGGCCCCTGTCAGTCACGGGCCCTTAGAATCGTCCTAACTTTTCACCCCCTTACGGCGCCCCTGAGTAGGCTAGAATTACACAATTTACCTCTGAATTGTAGTGGGGTAAGTAGCCTACTACGTAACATACCATTTACATGTAACAGGGACAGTTATGTCTCATTTGTATATAATATATTATGTAAATATGTCTATATAATTACACAAAATCTGTGTTTATTCTTGTTTCATCTTGTGTTAATACCTGACGCAGTAGGACTCACATCAGTATGTGGAACTATAATTTTAGCGTGTACCCCTACGTTCCTTATGTATGTGACACTGTTCCCCTTTTTTTCGCGGGGTTCATGCATCGTTCTCCCCTTTTGATACTGATCTCTGTGGGAGAGGTAGGCGGCTCTTCAGCCAGAAGCAATTTCCGTGTTTTAGTGTCGACTTTATGCACTTTAAGTTACTTTTTATTACTTATTTTTGTTGTAGTGTCTCACGGGTGTTCACAATGTATTTCTGTGTTGTTTAATTTGTATAGGGGCACGTTAAAGAGAGTACTGACTGGAGAAATGTTTTCTTTCTGTCGCTGTTTCGTCAGGAGTGAAAATAAATGTACATCCTGAATGAAGCTACACGTCTGGGTCGTCGTCTTTCTACACAACACAACGCAGAGTCAGACACAGCCGGTTACACTTGGTGCCTTGACGACCCGTTGTATCCGCGACCAGCGCCGTCTGGTCCCCGGGGTAAAGCTGCTGCCCACCGGCGGGAAGAAGGAAAGACTGGAGTGTGTGGTTTTTTTCCTCTTTTTTTTTTTTTTTTCCCCCTCTCTTGCTGCGACGGCAGGTGCGTTAAAGGGACAGTGTACATATTCAAATTGAGAGATGCACTGAGTCTGAGAGGACACTTATCACTGAGTATATCTGTTTATCTGTGTTTTATCATTTTATTTTATTTTAGTGTTTTATCTCTTGTGGGTGGCTTTAAACTGTGTTTTGATTGCTTTGTGGGATTTTTTTGTTGTTGTCATTAACAATATGGATGTTAGTGGGCATGATGTCACATTTGGGTTGGGGAGGGGCCAGCGACTTAAAGGTAGTGAAAGATTTGGGTTCGCTAGTGATTTCAACCCGACATTAACACCTGCTGCAAGCTCCACACCTATTATGCAGCCAGACCGTAAACTTACACAAGTAGTATCTGTTGAAGCTTTTGGGGAAATGATAACAAGTTTGGCTAAACAGATAGGTGAGAACATATCAAGCACCATGCACCAGCCCAGTGCTGCCCAGCCTCAGTCTCCCACCAATCCACACCCGTCCCACCAGGCTGATTTGTCTCAATTGAAGGTTGTGGTGCAGTCAGACACCAAGGCTCCGCCTTACTTCAGGGGTGATCGTGCTGATGTATTTTCTATTCATGAATGGGAGGACATGATGAGATGTTACCTGAATAGAGTGAAATGTGACACTCACGTAGAAAGGTTTGATCTGATTATGTCAAGACTAACAGGTAAAGCCAGGGATGTGGTGAAAGTGTCAATCCGCAGCCGACCTGACTTGAGTGCGACCGACCTGCCCACAGCTGTGTTTGACATATTAAAGGGTAACTTTAGTGAGCTGTCATACTCTAACTTGCCCATGAAAGATTTTTACGGCACTGTTCCACGTGCTGGTGAAAGTGCTATGGACTATTGGATACGCCTTAACAAGTCAATAGATGCTGCGGACGAGTGCCTCCGGAGGCGAGGTAAATGTGTAGATGACCCCAGTGCAGAAGTGGTCTTGATGTTCATTAATCACTGTCCTGACCCCAGTCTCGCCATATCATTCCAACTGAAGGCACCTGAGCGGTGGACCACGGCTGAGGTTCAGGAGCGTCTGGACGCCCATATGAGAAATGTGAGAAAAACAGCAGCGCAGTCTCATAATGTGGTGGGTCTGTCAGTTTATAGTCAGAGCCCTGTGACTGATTCTTTTCGCCCTGTCAATCTGGGGATGTCTCAGGCCTCATTAGCGCACCAACCAGACCCCCCTCCCAACTCTCTACCGGCCACTGCCCTTGCTTACAGTCAGCCTCAGCAGCCAGACCATGCTAGGGTGAGTCCCCAAGTGTCCCCCTTATCCCTGCCTCTCTCTGCTGTCTCTGACCCAGCCCCTACCACCGTCAACCCACCTACTACCGACGCTGGTGTTCAACAGGTAGTTGCAATGTTTGACAGAGTTCTGGCTATGTGCAACGCTTCCCTTACAACCAGTCAAAGGCCAGACTACCATCAGCCAGGTAACCACCAACAAGCCCACCGTCAGAATGGTCAGCCAGGCAACCACCAACAAGTCCACCGTCAGAATGGTCGACCCCGTTACCAGCAGGCATCTGAGTCCTTTCCATGCAAGGTTTGTGGCTCCAGGGACCATTCAACCCATGCACACTGCAGGCTTTACAGATTATGCCTTAACTGCTTCAGTCCTGGTCACATAAGAAATCAGTGCCCACAGGCCTCTCCTTCCTCAGCCATGCCACCTTCTCCCTCCAATGCTGGTTTAAACTAGCCCGCCCGTGCAGTGAGAGGGATAGCATGGGCGGCACTAGTGACACCCTCAGTGAGGAAAATGACTTAAGATCAACATATGTGAACTGCTGTAGTAATCTTCCTGATGACAAAACTGTGATTGCTGTGGGTTCACATAGAGTTGAAGGAGCCAATGACTTGTTTTATACCCCAGTGTTAGTAGGGGGTCAGTCAACTTTAAGGGGGATGCTTGATTCAGGGAGCATGTCATGCACACTCAGCGAAGAGGCAGAGTCCAATCTTAGAGCTGCTGGTGTCCTCCCTTGTCCTCAGCCTGTGCCAGAGAAGGTGGTCCTAGTTGGCTGTGGTGGCCTTATGACACAACCCAGATGTATCTATGACCTGGAGATTGAGGTTTACGGTTCTAAATTCATTGTGCCAACTTTCCTTGTCCCAGGGCAGAGAGACGAACTCATTATTGGTAGCAACGTCATCAGGCCCATATTACAGAGGATGAAGTCTGATGAGAAGTACTGGGAGCTCATCCAGTCCAACACCTCAGACCCCGACTGTGAGCAGTTTCTTCAGTTGCTCAGCTGCATCACTCGTTGGTCTGGTCCTGAACTGCCTGACAAGGTTGGCACGGTCAAGCTACGGCAAGCTATCACTCTAGCACCACAGAAGGAGTATCTGGTGTGGGGAAAGCTACCTGGCAGTGTTCCTGTGTCCCCTGGGAGCACTGTCATTGTGGAGCCCACCTCCTCCCGTTCAGCCCCCAAAGACATTATTGTGGGACGGGTTGTGGCACCCATGTGGGGAGATCGTTGGGTCCCTATGAAGGTCCTTAACCCAACCAAGAGTCCCGTGACACTACGCCGCAATGCTAAAGTGGCCGATGTGTTTACTTGTGTCGCGATGGAAGACCTTCCCCTCTCTCAGGGTGTGAATAGGCCACAGACCAGTCAGGCAGCTGACCCTCCTCCCAACTCAGATGCCAGCTCTACCCACACTCAGCAGCTTAAAGACTGTGGATTGGCAGACATCGACCTCGAAGGCTGTGCGGTGTCAGATGAATGGAAAAAGAGACTCTCTGAACTGTTGCTCACTTACCAGAATGTCTTCTCCAAAGACAAGCTGGACTGTGGGGAAGCGAAAGAGTTCGTCCACCGGATTCATCTCACTGATGATCACCCCTTCAGGCTACCCTATCGTCGTGTCCCTCCAGCACACTATCACAAACTGAGAGAGGTGCTGTCTGAGATGGAGTTGAAAGGCATCATCAGTAAATCAGTCAGTGAGTATGCATCGCCGCTGGTCCTTGTCTGGAAGAAGTCAGGAGAGTTAAGGATCTGCACTGACTTTCGCTGGCTTAATGCCAAGACCGTCAAGGACGCCCACCCGCTGCCTCACCAGGCCGACTGTCTTGCTGCCCTTGGTGGAAACGCCTTTTTCAGCACCATGGATCTCACATCGGGGTTCTACAACATCCCCCTCCATGAGTCTGACAGGAAGTACTCGGCATTCACAACACCCTTAGGCCTGTATGAGTACAACAGACTTCCCCAAGGTCTTTGCAACAGTCCCGCGTCCTTTATGCGGATGATGATGAGTGTGTTTGGTGATTTGAACTTCTCCAGCCTCCTCTGTTATTTGGACGACCTGCTTGTCTTTGCTCCATCCGAGGAGGAAGCCCTGAAACGGCTGGAGACTGTCTTCTCGCGGCTCAGAGCCAACAACCTGAAGCTGTCTCAGAAGAAGTGCTACTTCCTTCGCAGGACTGTGGGGTTTCTGGGTCACGTGATAGACAGCAGTGGCGTCTCAGTCGACCAAGAGAAGGTGAGGGTCATCTCAGCTTTCGGGAAGGAGGATCTCATGAACGACGACGGTTGCACCCCATCTCAGCGGAAGGTCAGGTCTTTCCTCGGGATGGTGCTGTATTATCAACACTTCATTCCTGGCTGTTCTTCCATCGCAAAGCCACTCTACGCCTTAACTGCAGGGCAGAAGAGGAAAGCCAAGGGCTCTTTCGGTCGGAGAAGAGCTGGCACCTTTCGAGAACTGACTCCTCAGGATTGGACCCCTGCCTGTGAGAAGGCATTTGATGATCTGAGACACGCACTCCTCAACAGCGTGGTGCTGGCACACCCAGACTTTGATAGGCCTTTCATCCTCTCCACCGATGCTTCCCTTGATGGTCTGGGTGCTGTACTGTCCCAAATTTCTGCTGGTGAGGAGAAGGCAAGACCCATCGCCTTTGCAAGCAAAACTCTCAGTCGCAGCCAGCTCAATTATCCTGCACACAGACTGGAGTTCTTGGCTCTAAAGTGGGCGGTTTGTGAGAAGTTTAGCCACTGGCTCAAGGGTCACAGATTCACCGTCTGGTCAGATAACAATCCTCTCACATATATCATGACCAAGCCGAAACTTGACGCCTGTGAGCAGCGGTGGGTTGCTAAGTTGGCTCCGTATTCCTTCGAAATCAAACATATTCCCGGCAGGTTGAACGTGGTGGCGGATGCCCTCAGCAGAGACCCTTTCGTGAAACCTTTGAGGGAACGGTTGCTGCGTGAACCCTACTTGGAGCTACTGGACCAGGTCTGTGACGTCAGTGATGGGTCTGTGCAAGATGCCTTCCGCCTCACCTGCCAACCACAGTCACTGGAGGGTCCATCTCACTCTGACGCCATTGAAGGTTCAATGTCTGAGGATGAGGTCTCTTCTCTTCTTTCCTCCTTGGACGAGTGGGACTCTGCTCCTAGGGAGCGTGCAGCCTCCCTGGTTGATCACCTCACCACCTTTGAACCACCTGGCCAGGACACGTTGCATTCCCTATCTCTTTCTGAGCTGCAGTCACACCAGCAACAGGACCCAGTAATTTCCAGGGTCGCTCTCTATGTCGACAGGAAGCGCAGGCCTTCCAGACGGGAACGCTACAATGAGAGTCAGCCGACTCTGAGAGTCTTGAAGCAGTGGGATAAACTGACTCTTCTGAATGGCGTCCTCTACAGGGTCACGAAAGATCCCTTGACTAGACAGAAGAGGTCCCAGTTCGTGGTGCCGGAGTCGCTAAAGGCAGATGCATTATCTGGTGTTCACGACCATGCTGGCCATCAAGGTCAGCCCCGCACACTGTCTCTGGCCCGCCAGCGTTTCTTCTGGTACGACATGGAGAAGGATGTCCGCAATCATGTGAAGCACTGCCACAGATGTGTTCTCAGCAAGACTCCTGAACCTTCCGTAAGAGCCCCACTGGAGAGCATTAAGACCTCTGCCCCTCTGGAGCTTGTGTGCATCGACTTCTGGTCAGCTGAAGACCGTCACAACAAGTCTGTGGATGTTCTTGTGATCACCGATCACTATACAAAGTTGGCACATGCTTTCCCCTGCCAGGATCAGACAGCTAAGAGAGTAGCCAAGAAGCTGTGGGACAACTTTTTCTGTGTTTATGGCTTCCCTCAGCGCCTTCATTCTGACCAGGGAGCAAACTTTGAAAGTGAGCTGATTGCTGAGCTCTTGCAGTTGTCAGGGGTTGACAAGTCCCACACCACACCTTACCACCCTATGGGGAACGGCGGCACAGAGAGGTTCAACCGCACCCTGGGCAACATGTTGAGGTCTCTACCACTTCGCTCCAAACAGAAGTGGCCGCAGATAATACAGACAATGACTTTCGTGTACAATTGCACTGTCCATGAGACCACTGGGTTCGCGCCCTTCTATTTGATGTTCGGGAGAATCCCAAGGCTGCCAGTGGACCTTCTGTTCAGGAATGTACTTCATGATGTGACTGTGTGTGACTACAATGCCTACGTGAAATCCCTCTTGGAAGACCTGCACTGTGCCATGGCACTGGCCCAGAAAAACTGCACAGCGGAGCAGAGACATCAGAGTGACCAGTATAACAAACGGGTCAGGGGCCAACCTCTGTCTGTCGGTGACCAGGTGCTGCTGGCGAACAAAGGCGCCAAGGGAAAATGCAAGCTTTCTGACAAGTGGATGCCTGTTGTGCACACTGTGGTGGCCTCAAAACCAGCCCTCCATATCTACCGGATCAGGGATCCAGAGGGACATGAGCGTGTTGTTCACCGAAACCTGCTGCTGCAAGTCAACTTCCTTCCGCTGGAGGAGGCCTCGGATGGTGAAGATGATGCTCCTGTGCCCGCACCTACCCCTAGCATGACCGATACCGCTCCGGCATCTGATTGGCATGGGACAGAGGTGTCCGAGTTAGACACAGCAGCTGCAACAGCTGGGCCATCCCTAGCTGGTTCCCTCTCGGATGTTGACGGGGAGGATGGCCGCACCGCCTCATGGGTCCTTGAGCAGTCCCCTTTTGATGACTCTGTTCATCCAGACCACCCACCACCTCCTTCTGTGTTGGTCACCCCCGTTTCTAGTGACCCTGCAACTGCTGTAGAGACCCCAATGGCTTTCCCAGCTCCTCTGCCACAACGGCCCCCTGCCAATAAGCGTCAAGCATCACATGTAGATGGCCAGGTTACCTCACGATTCGGCAGAGTCATTAGACCTGTGCGCCGCTTCATTGAGTCCATGGCACAACTTGAGTCCCTTCTTGAGGGTTGAGATAAGGCCGCGTGCTGTTATTAATGTGTGAAATGTGGCGTGTTAGCCATTATTTGTGCTCTGGTGATATACTGCTGTATTGAGCCTTTTTTTTATTTTTCGCTCATCCACATCGTTTGGCCAGGGTGTGGGGTGTAAACTGCACCTCACCTTGTCTGTAGAGTACTGTGGGTTCTTGCTGGGCCCAAGCGAGTGCCTCATTCTCTTATCCTTTAGGTAGGAAGCTCTTATTGCTGTTTCATATGGTTTTGTTGCTTGTTGTAATGGCCAGTGTGTTTATATGTGGATTGTTTTGCGACCCAGAATTTTGCATAATTCTAGCGGGGTGAGTGTAACAGGGACAGTTATGTCTCATTTGTATATAATATATTATGTAAATATGTCTATATAATTACACAAAATCTGTGTTTATTCTTGTTTCATCTTGTGTTAATACCTGACGCAGTAGGACTCACATCAGTATGTGGAACTATAATTTTAGCGTGTACCCCTACGTTCCTTATGTATGTGACACTGTTCCCCTTTTTTTCGCGGGGTTCATGCATCGTTCTCCCCTTTTGATACTGATCTCTGTGGGAGAGGTAGGCGGCTCTTCAGCCAGAAGCAATTTCCGTGTTTTAGTGTCGACTTTATGCACTTTAAGTTACTTTTTATTACTTATTTTTGTTGTAGTGTCTCACGGGTGTTCACAATGTATTTCTGTGTTGTTTAATTTGTATAGGGGCACGTTAAAGAGAGTACTGACTGGAGAAATGTTTTCTTTCTGTCGCTGTTTCGTCAGGAGTGAAAATAAATGTACATCCTGAATGAAGCTACACGTCTGGGTCGTCGTCTTTCTACACAACACAACGCAGAGTCAGACACAGCCGGTTACATACATACTCAACTAAATTACAAGTAGGCTATTTCTAAATCACAAATACAGTACTTGAGTATACAAGTTAGCCTATTTCCCACCTCTGGTCAACAATGTTAGATCTTTATGTCAACTTACTAATAATATATCTTGAGTATTATCATAAAAATAGCACGTTTATTTATTTTAACAAACCACGTTCTCCAAGTAAAATCTATAGAACATATAATGTTTAATCTTTTTGAAAAATATGATCGGACCATCAGTAACAGATCATCAGTCTTGTGTACAGATCAGTCCGATAAAGTCATGCCAAAACAGCGACATTTAAATATCAGCATTTGCCACGGAAGGCGAGTGGCAGCTACCGTAAACCTTCTCTTAACTCTTAACTTGTGGCATTTACTTGCCACAGCAAGTTGTGGCATATACTTGCCACAGCAAGTTGTGGCATATATAAGTTGTGGCATATACTTGCCACGGCAAGTTGTGGCATGGTTGTGGCATATACTTGCCACGGCAAGTTGTGGGATCTGTGGCATATACTTGCCACAGATACCACGGAGTAGCGGCCTCTGTGGCAGATGCCGGAAGTACTTGCCACTGCCCGCAGATGCCACGAAATGCGCTTGCTGTCTCTCGTGTTTTCACTGCTACTTTGTACCAAGGCAGATTCTCCCATAGCGCGCCGCGCATGTTCAAGGAGTGTTGTCATAGTTGGACACCTCAGATCAGTTGTATGAAGCGATGCCGCTAGCGGAGGTAAGGCACACACACCAAATGTTCAGGTCATTGTTAATACAGCGAAAATCAAAGCTGACGATCTCTTGGTTTGATATGTTTTCTCCCCCAGACAACATGGACATAAGAACATTTTTTTCAAAGAAGAGGAAAGTAAGTCATCAGCTGGTAGCAGTTAATCAGTTAACAGTGATGGCGGCGGCGTCTCACTTCTGGAGAGGAGTTTCGTCTTTATGCCATTATAGAGAGATACAAATACTGAATAGTTTAGATGAGAAAAGGCATCGAAATGCCAGGTTACTAGTATTTATCATGTAAACAGGGAACATGAATAACCCGATCTCTGTGCTCATGTAAACACCATGATGTACTGTAGAGACGCAGTCAGTGTGTTTTACTGGAGCCTCAGTTCGATAAGAGATTATTTTCTGAGTTCTTTAACTTAGGTACTCTCTCTCAAAATGGTAATGTGCATTATGTTTTAATTATACTTCTTATCATTCAGAAGATTTTTGTGTGTGTTTATGTTTTAGTGAGTGCTTATAAGCAATTTCCATCCCAGTATTCAGTTAACTATTTATTTTCTGTGCACATTACATAGACTAGCTAATATTCTACCTATTGCTTGGGACTTTGAGTCTTCAAAATGTCCAATGTCACAGACTGGGACTTACTTTAGAGCGAGTTGTATTTACATTCAGTATGACTTGTTATGATTCAATGTGAAAGAGTAGCCTATACTGCTCAATAAATAATGATCACTTCGCCACCATCTAGGCGCTTGAGAGTGAGTCAGAGGCAGAACACAGGGACACTGGAGAGAGGTTCATTGCTGAGGTGAATGATGAAAGGGAAATGACAGTTTAGAGTAAATTGTGATGTGGACTCTCATCCCAGAATTTTAAGGAAATCAGTGGGGATATTGAACAGGAAACATTTCAGTCAAGGGGCATCATATGACCAATATAGACAGAAGAGCAACATTTAAGTCAATGATACCATTCCTAGGTGAATTTAACATCTGTGTGGACTCAGATCAGTCTCAATATTAATAAATGCTCACAGAAGGATTCACAAATGTATTTTTGCGATTTATATATAAATGACTCTCCACAACAATATCTCTCAATGCACTCACAAATATTTATTGTTGTATATAAATGTACAAAAAATGGGCATTTAAACTGCTTTTTATTAATTCAAAGACGGCTCTGAATTAATAATCAAATATGTTTCCTTTCTTTACTTGAAGTATTATTTGAATTATTTGAAGGATTAAAGTAACGTGTTATGGCAGGAAAGTTCAATCTGGTATATTCATTTTAATGTCACCTCATATATAGAATGTATGTTAAACTTGTGATTTCTGCATTGAGTGACTTCTGCCTAGCAGATACCAAGAAGAGGCCCCTAGGGTCTCTCTGTTAATTATCAATAGTCCTTGCAATCAACAGGGGAATTCCCGGATACATTTTCAGATATAAGGCAGTTAACAGCTTATCAATAAAATGTATTCATTCCTAGTAAGCTGACTTTGGGGTGAAGGGAAGTTCAGGGAAGCCATTAAGCGATAAGAACAATTAAACTTCTGTTAATCAACCAAAACTCATGACTGTCAGGGGACAGGACATTCGGACCTATAACAAGGGTCACTTCATAGAGAATATGTGTGAGTATTCCTTACTGTGATCATATGTCCTGTATAATCATTTATCAACTATTCCTGTATTGGTGTTTTATTTGATTCCTCTGTTTTTATTCTTTCATGTGTGGGTACTAGATGGCTACAAACATTGTGGAGAAATTAGCTTAAACATGTTTTATTACTCTATATGAAATGGAAGCAACTTTTATGACAGGGACGAGAGAGCTGGGGGAGGGGACATTCTTCTTGAGATTTTCAGCATGTCAATGATCAGGGAAATCTACTTGTTTTAAATAGATGTGTGTGGTTGATTTCTTTGTATTAATAATAACAGTATGTGTAAAGGAAGCTGGAAATATGCAATGTGAAACCTTTTATTTGAAATAAAGATTCTGCAGGGAATATTCTTAAAGAACAATAGCTCAAGTGTCTGGAAGAGCTGCAGGCTAAATGAGTGTGCGGTACTTTTTAACTGCTTGAGATCACAGCTGATGTTTTCCTCTTGTTATTATTGTTTGAGGTTAAGGTAACTCACATGTGTTATTTGTATAATCCAACTATAAAAAACTATATCTTAAACCTATCTTTATAAAATGCCAAAAGTATATGAAACTTGCAAGGAGGGGTTTGTTATCTCGAATGTAAGGGTCGCCTCTGGCTCGCGCTGATTGGCTGTCTTTTCTAAGTGGAGGACCCCTCGGGGGGGGGGGGGGGGGCAGCCGCATAGCTCCTCCTGGGGTTTTTGGATATAAGCCTATGTTTTCTTTAGACCAGTCTCTTCTTTTCTTCAAACTGACCAGATCCGTAAGATTGGAGGAAGAGCAGGAAGTACTTCCTTTGTATCTGTATTGTTACTTTTTATCATTAAAACAAGATGATTGTTTAACTTGCATTCTGGTGTTTCTTAATCCCTTCCTTTTTTACGAATTTACCCAGCTTACCAAACGACACGCGGAGACGAGGTTGGTTTTAAACATCCTCCGATCTCCAACATACTACTGGATGAAATTACAAAATGTACCCATCATTTTCCTCATGCTAGTATAGCCACATAAAAGTATCAAACCACCTGTTAAAATGCACCAGAATACAGGAAATCTATTAATTTTTTTCGTGGGGGGGATCCCCAAACCCCCCGTTAAAAATGTCCCCCCCCACATTCAGGATGCTTCCTACGCCCATGCGCTGTAGTACATATGCCAGGCCTGTAGATGGTGCTGTTCTCACAGAATCAGCCCCTGAAAAGACAGTGTTAAATTGAGCGAAATGAGGAATGGCTAAAATAAAAAGTATAAATATGCCTTATATAGGTAATATAATATACACTATATTATTCAAATATAGCATGATAGGTCCACTTTAAAGTATGATTGAGACCTGTATGACCTATTCTCATCCGAGAAATTACATTTTCCTCCCTTCTTTTAAACCCCACCTTCCTTCCATCCCCCACATACCTTTGAATTGTGTAAAGATGTCTTCCTGTATAGGGGTGCAACAACTAATCGACTTAATCGGTTAAAATCGATGACCAAATTAGTTGCCAACTAATTCAGTTGTCGATTCGTTGGTGACGTCATCACGTGTGTTTTACGCGCCGTTAAGCTCCAACGTTATCGGTCTTTTTATCGGTACTGGAGACATTTAAAAAATATGTATTATGTATTATTGCTACATAATCCGTGTATCTACTGTCCAATAGTTTTTTTTTATTAAACATATAAACGGAAGAGCCTTTGAGAGGCCTTTTTGCTTTTTGCTTTTTACCTTACTAAATGGTCTAATGGTCATTGGAGCGATGGGCGGGGCGAAACTCACGGAAGTGATTTCAAAACAAAAGCGGTCATAATAACATAAACAAAGGGAAACAAGGTGAATTTAGCGATCACAACGAAAACGGCCAAGACACATATTGAGCCCAGAAAATGGATGTTACTAAGGGCTGTAAATATAATAAGCCTCTGTCTAAAATGGGACAACATTTTTCGGAGATTCAAACTACAAAGCGATTCTGCACCGCGGTCAACTCAGCCGCCTCTCGCGTTTGTTTTTTCAAATCAGCTGCTCTTCATTATTCCTGCTATATTTGACGAGTGATACAAATATGTTTTACCACAAGTTCTTAAGAAAACTGACACTGTTGGACTCGGTTCTAGTTTGACTTCTACCAGAAATAAAATGAAGTACTTTTGCTGTGTACTTTGTGAGTAGGCCTAATCCTCTGTCAGAGTCCCCTCCATAGTAGCCTACATAATGCATGTGTTTCTGCTATCTTTGATGAATGATAAAAATATAATTTTACCATAAGTTCTTAATGAAATTGATACTGTTTGACTTTGTATTAGTTAGTCTACTACTTACAATACATTGAAGTACTTTTACTGTGTATTTTCTGAGAAATACTCTGCTGAGAACAAAATCAAGCCACTTCTGCTAAGTTTGAAGAGGGAATTATTTTTTCTTGCCATTAGTTCTTCGTGAGATTGATCCTGTTGGACTCAGTACTAGTGAAACTACCCCCACAAGTACTCTTCCGTTTACGTGTTTAATAAAGAAAAACAATTTGACGGTAGATACAGTACACGGATTCTGACCTTACAGACTTTTTTTTATTAAGTTTTCTCGTTATCCGTCTTTTGATTCAGACAACACAAATGGGAAAAAAGGCTGCTATTTTCGTTTTTTGGCTTTTGGTTTAAACGAAAAATCAAACTGACAAAACGTACACGGACCCACCCCCCCTTCTGGGCTATATAAAAATCGCTGGCCCGCGATAGTGTCTATTGGATACATTTTGGCCCTTGGACAAATGTAGTTGGTGATCCCTGCAATATGGCGTACCGAGAACAGGTAATTAACGTCTTGTGGTTTTAGATATAATTACATACTATTTAGGTTCTCGGTTGTTTTTTCGATTTGGCTATTTAGCGCAGTGTAATTGTCTTTATTTAGCTAATTTTTATTTTAAATATTCAATTTAAAGGAATGGAATATATAAATAATATATATGTGTATGCAGTCTATTACTGCTTGTTGACTATTTCCAATATTAAACTCATTTAAATTGTATTCTATTTTATTCACCTATAGACTAACAAAACAACACTCCGAGATGGAGCATGCCCAGAGCTAAACAAATTGGACTCGGACACTCTCCAGTGTCCATTTTGTGAAAGGACCGGGTCATACCCTGCCCTGATGGCTCATTTGCAGAGCCACCAGAGGTCAATTGTAAAATATGGAGGTAAGTCCATCTATAATTCTATATCATCATTGTATACTTAATCATTTGAATTTTGAATGGTCTCCAAGTTTCCTTAAGGTGTAATGCTTCACACATTATGGATACATGTGTTATTTCTATGCCCAAGGACATCCTTGGTCTAAATTAGTTTTGAATTAGAAATTGAACATTACAAATTAGATTTATATTTAGGTTATGAAGCATTAATAATGCTGGAATAGTATCCTTATTTGGGGTAGGCACAATATGAGCATAATCACACATTCAATCTGCAAAAATTCAGTTTATACTTTATAGGCAAAAATATTGTTGTTGGTGACATGATTATTTATTGCTCTCGCACAAACACCTTATTTCAAATTGCATATTTACAAGAAATTCATTTTGGTTTGTTTCTAGAATCCTCTAACCACTTTCTGTCTCTTTTTTAGGTTATAATGTCTATAAATGCCATCTCCAATGTGTGGCCAGCAGCCGTTATCACTGTGGTTTTTGCCCAAGAATCATTGGGAGAAAGGAGATGTTTATTAGTCACCTTAAAAACTGCTGCACTGAACATCCAACTACGTTGGCGGCGGCCCCATTAACCACAATGACTCCTCCAGGGATGGCCCCGACGACCGCTCCAGTGATGGCCCCGACGACAGCTCCAGTGATGGCCCCGACCACAGCTCCAGGTATGACCCCGACGACCGCTCCAGGGATGACCCCGACAGCCGCTCCAGTGATGGCCCCGACGACAGCTCCAGGGATGACCCCGACAACCGCTCCAGTGATGGCCCGACCACAGCTCCAGTGATGGCCCGACCACAGCTCCAGTGATGGCCCGACCACAGCTCCAGTGATGGCCCGACCACAGCTCCAGTGATGGCCCGACCACAGCTCCAGTGATGGCCCGACCACAGCTCCAGATATGACCCCGACGACCGCTTCAGGTATGGCCCCGACGGCCGCTCCAGTGATGGCCCCGACGACAGCTCCAGGGATGACCCCGACGACCGCTCCAGGGATGGCTCCGACTGCTGCAGCAACATGGCACAATATTTCCACACAGCGGTACTGGAGACATTTAAAAAATATGTATTATGTATTATTGCTACATAATCCGTGTATCTACTGTCCAATAGTTTTTTTTTATTAAACATATAAACGGAAGAGCCTTTGAGAGGCCTTTTTGCTTTTTGCTTTTTACCTTACTAAATGGTCTAATGGTCATTGGAGCGATGGGCGGGGCGAAACTCACGGAAGTGATTTCAAAACAAAAGCGGTCATAATAACATAAACAAAGGGAAACAAGGTGAATTTAGCGATCACAACGAAAACGGCCAAGACACATATTGAGCCCAGAAAATGGATGTTACTAAGGGCTGTAAATATAATAAGCCTCTGTCTAAAATGGGACAACATTTTTCGGAGATTCAAACTACAAAGCGATTCTGCACCGCGGTCAACTCAGCCGCCTCTCGCGTTTGTTTTTTCAAATCAGCTGCTCTTCATTATTCCTGCTATATTTGACGAGTGATACAAATATGTTTTACCACAAGTTCTTAAGAAAACTGACACTGTTGGACTCGGTTCTAGTTTGACTTCTACCAGAAATAAAATGAAGTACTTTTGCTGTGTACTTTGTGAGTAGGCCTAATCCTCTGTCAGAGTCCCCTCCATAGTAGCCTACATAATGCATGTGTTTCTGCTATCTTTGATGAATGATAAAAATATAATTTTACCATAAGTTCTTAATGAAATTGATACTGTTTGACTTTGTATTAGTTAGTCTACTACTTACAATACATTGAAGTACTTTTACTGTGTATTTTCTGAGAAATACTCTGCTGAGAACAAAATCAAGCCACTTCTGCTAAGTTTGAAGAGGGAATTATTTTTTCTTGCCATTAGTTCTTCGTGAGATTGATCCTGTTGGACTCAGTACTAGTGAAACTACCCCCACAAGTACTCTTCCGTTTACGTGTTTAATAAAGAAAAACAATTTGACGGTAGATACAGTACACGGATTCTGACCTTACAGACTTTTTTTTATTAAGTTTTCTCGTTATCCGTCTTTTGATTCAGACAACACAAATGGGAAAAAAGGCTGCTATTTTCGTTTTTTGGCTTTTGGTTTAAACGAAAAATCAAACTGACAAAACGTACACGGACCCACCCCCCCTTCTGGGCTATATAAAAATCGCTGGCCCGCGATAGTGTCTATTGGATACATTTTGGCCCTTGGACAAATGTAGTTGGTGATCCCTGCAATATGGCGTACAGAGAACAGGTAATTAACGTCTTGTGGTTTTAGATATAATTACATACTATTTAGGTTCTCGGTTGTTTTTTCGATTTGGCTATTTAGCGCAGTGTAATTGTCTTTATTTAGCTAATTTTTATTTTAAATATTCAATTTAAAGGAATGGAATATATAAATAATATATATGTGTATGCAGTCTATTACTGCTTGTTGACTATTTCCAATATTAAACTCATTTAAATTGTATTCTATTTTATTCACCTATAGACTAACAAAACAACACTCCGAGATGGAGCATGCCCAGAGCTAAACAAATTGGACTCGGACACTCTCCAGTGTCCATTTTGTGAAAGGACCGGGTCATACCCTGCCCTGATGGCTCATTTGCAGAGCCACCAGAGGTCAATTGTAAAATATGGAGGTAAGTCCATCTATAATTCTATATCATCATTGTATACTTAATCATTTGAATTTTGAATGGTCTCCAAGTTTCCTTAAGGTGTAATGCTTCACACATTATGGATACATGTGTTATTTCTATGCCCAAGGACATCCTTGGTCTAAATTAGTTTTGAATTAGAAATTGAACATTACAAATTAGATTTATATTTAGGTTATGAAGCATTAATAATGCTGGAATAGTATCCTTATTTGGGGTAGGCACAATATGAGCATAATCACACATTCAATCTGCAAAAATTCAGTTTATACTTTATAGGCAAAAATATTGTTGTTGGTGACATGATTATTTATTGCTCTCGCACAAACACCTTATTTCAAATTGCATATTTACAAGAAATTCATTTTGGTTTGTTTCTAGAATCCTCTAACCACTTTCTGTCTCTTTTTTAGGTTATAATGTCTATAAATGCCATCTCCAATGTGTGGCCAGCAGCCGTTATCACTGTGGTTTTTGCCCAAGAATCATTGGGAGAAAGGAGATGTTTATTAGTCACCTTAAAAACTGCTGCACTGAACATCCAACTACGTTGGCGGCGGCCCCATTAACCACAATGACTCCTCCAGGGATGGCCCCGACGACCGCTCCAGTGATGGCCCCGACGACAGCTCCAGTGATGGCCCCGACCACAGCTCCAGGTATGACCCCGACGACCGCTCCAGGGATGACCCCGACAGCCGCTCCAGTGATGGCCCCGACGACAGCTCCAGGGATGACCCCGACAACCGCTCCAGTGATGGCCCGACCACAGCTCCAGTGATGGCCCGACCACAGCTCCAGTGATGGCCCGACCACAGCTCCAGTGATGGCCCGACCACAGCTCCAGTGATGGCCCGACCACAGCTCCAGATATGACCCCGACGACCGCTTCAGGTATGGCCCCGACGGCCGCTCCAGTGATGGCCCCGACGACAGCTCCAGGGATGACCCCGACGACCGCTCCAGGGATGGCTCCGACTGCTGCAGCAACATGGCACAATATTTCCACAGCCCCCAAAATGTTGATCACAAAGCGCAAAAACACAACGTGTTGTTTTTGTGTACAAGTTTGATATTATGTTGTATGTGTTAACCTTTGTTCCTATCCATTGTAATATTAGCCTGACAGTTTTTCCTCCACATCCACTTGTAGAACCATACAGCAGTGGGAAGAGTTGTAGAGGCTTTACAAGCGACAAACAAGCAAAAATATCCAGACCGTGACTCCATGGGTACCTTAATTTTGAAGCCCTGTCATCACAAACAAATTACTTCTCATGTGTAAACTGTGGAGATCATCCTCCTGTGGTGATTATGGATTTGCATAAAAAGGGAGTCTTCAGCCTGCCAAGTGAGTGCTAATTAATTCAGATTTCTTATGGTGTCAGTTACAATTCCAACTTAGACAACTCTTTCAGTGAGTGACCTCCAAGAGCCACCACCTGAATTTGATGGCCAGGTTGACATTGAAGACTTCTGGCATTCGGTTAGCGAAGAGATCCTTTGTCGAGGCCTTGTGAAGAGTAAGTCAACTTTGAGCAATTTGAAAGGGGATGATTTAGAGATTGCAATGTGCCAATTAGGTCAAACTGCAGGCATTTGTTAACAATTTAGTTTGAGTTTTTTCAGGATAAGCTGTGTGTTTGTGTATATAACCTTATATAAACAATTTTGGTCATAATTTGTCGGTTTGGCTCTTTCCTAGGTAATGCTTCAAATCCATGTGTGGTATCCCCATCGTACCATAAATGGGCACCTTGGATAGGTTCTCGGACCAGGGCCAACAACATTGTGTTTAACACAGAATACCACTACCAAGTCCATGTCCAGTACCATGACAAGGTGTTCCAAAAGGTCTGGGGTGCATCTGGTAAGTTTTGAAAAAAAACAATTATCGTAATTTGAGATTTTTGCTGTGGTCTTCCGATTTTGCAACACCACATTACTAAATTACTTTATGAAAATGCAGTACATAATTTTCAACAGAAGGATGCTGATCAGAGGGAAGCCCTGATCATTCCACTGTGGGTTCCAGGGCATTTTCTCCTGTGTGTAAATTCATTATACCCACTGAAAATATACAGACTTTGTATGCAGCATATGACACCCACAGATGTACATTGAAAGGATGTGGTTGTGAATTTCTTAGCTTTAACCTTCATTACTCATGCTATTTGCTTGTGAATTTGTTGAGGCAATGTTATTACCCCCAAAGGGTACTATTTGCTTATTGTCCAGACTGAATATTCCCTCTAGTTGATGAGGCCACTCCAGAAAGAACTTTTCTTTCTGGATTGGCAATATTTCAGAAGAACAGGGGGTTTCCCCTGTGAGCCCTACAGGAATCTATTAAAGGTGACCTATCATGCAAAATGCACTTTTGTACGTCTTTTATACATGAATATGTGTCCCCGGTGTTCCAGGGAACTCACCAAGTGTCAGAAAATACAACCCTTTCTCTTTTCCTCCATACCCAAATATCTAAAAACGGGGCTGCAACGGATTTGATACATGTGGATTCTGATTTACACCTCTATGATGTCACAGAGGTGCACTCCGCCTGTATGGTCAACTCTCCACCTATCAGGGGAATGAGAGGTTGCCGTGGCATGGCAACAGCATAGCAACAGCATAGTAACATGACGCTTGTGCCTCGCCCCCTCCTTTGCATGGGGGGGGGGGGGGGTCAGCTCCAGCTCATGCAGAGACAGAGCTGGAGTGAGGCAAAATGAGGCATGGCTAAAATGCATGACCTGTTTGGTATTTTGACCAATAAAACTTATAAATATACCTTATATAGGTATGGCCCTACAATATATTATTCAAATATAGCATGATAGGTCCCCTTTAAAGTTACCCTGGATGTGTGTGTTCTGGCGGTCACGTTACCCTGACCTGCCTATAATGTTAAGACTATTTGTTAAAAAAAAGAAAAGTTCAAACAGGAGGCACTGTAGTCCTTAAGTACGGAAGGATTGTTATAGCTTCCTTAGAGCTGAAGTTGAATGAAATAGCCAAGTGTCAAACACAATCAGAAGGGAGACAGAGAGAAATCTTCCTCGTTGAACTTTTTCCAATAACACGATTTACTTTATTTGCATGGTCTGAACGTGTTATTGGCTGTTATTTTCTACAACTGTGTTCCCCGTTCTGTGGACTACAGTTGGCGGTTCATGTTCTGAGTCTGAAGCAACAAAGTTTTGTTCTCCCTCTTTTTTTTCTTTCACTCCTAATTTCTGATGTTTGACCGAGTTTTGCTCTTGCTTTCCCAGGGGTGTTGCACAGAAAATCATTGCAGGATCCTGGACAGAGAAGACTGCTCTGGATATTGAGGTGTTTGGAATTTCACTATCGTATTGTCACAATTGACTATTATGCTCTTACTAACTTTTCTTCATACAGGGGCTTCCGAAGCAGACCCATGGGAATGACTGTGGTGTCTTCATGATAACGGTGAGTAAGGATAAGGCCATAATATAGTGATATGGCACAATACAATTGATTGCTCCTTAACACCTTTCATTTGTAAATGCATGCAATAGTGATTCACCACCACTTAGACCTGACAAACATTCTGTTTGAATCCCAATGTTCTCTCACTATATGCACTTGCAAATAAAAAGGTGTGCAATAATAAAAGGATTTAAGGAACATTCACGTAGGTAGGCCTCTCGTGCATCTTTCTTGTGGCGTTATCAGACCTGCACATTTTATTGGAGGTGTGCGACTACTTTCTCACTGGGTTATTGTAAGGTTTCAGCGTTAGAGTTCTGTTAGTTTATTGTTTTGTGTTTATTCTTGTGGCCTTGCATTTTATTTTGATGTTGACTCTGTCCTCTCTTTTCAGGTGTCTACACTTCCCGTCGTTGTGTGTCACCTGCCAGCTTGATTGTGGTCTCCTGCTCATGATTGTTTTCACCTGTGCCCCATTAACCGATGTGTTTATATGTAGTCCTGTTCTCCTTTTGTGCTGTTCCTTTGAGTAACATACCCCATGTGTGTGAGTTAAGCCATATCCTTTGTATGTGATTTAACTCTGCTCCTTCTTGCAAGAATAAATTAGTTACCTGATCATTGATTTTCAACCTGGTGACGAGTGATATTTTTCTAACAATATGTCATTTCATTTCAAGCCTTTATTTAACCAGGCGAATCCCATTGAGATCATCAATCATCTATCTTTCAAGAGAGACCTGCTGCTAGTCAGTTACACATGAAAACAGAAAACAAAAAGGACATCATACAACATATTCACAGTGCTACATTTACATACCTATCGACAATGATAGGTACCAACAGTATCAAATTGCATAGAATCTATCCGAGCTTTAAAATCATGCAGTGGAACCAAATTGCTCAGTTTCAAGTCCTAGCACTTGGCACATGTAACAAAACCACATCGTGAGATCTCAGGCAATAGCTACCTACAACTCTCTGTGAGATCAGAGAGCAGATATATGATGATAATTTACCTAACATGGCTTTATAGATGAACATGTACCAATGACTGAGCCTACAGTGATGAGTAAGTACTTTACAATTAGTAACAAATCTCAGTGCACTGTGATAGGCGACATCAAACTTTTACTTGATGTAATTTGGTTTTTATTGGTGCTTTTGTCATTTTGAAGGAAATTAAAATACTGTATTGAGTTGGTTTCTTCTGTTTTGGAAGCCTTGTATATCTTTTTGGTCTTGTTAGAAATACCCCATGGTGAAACTGTTCTAGCAGCAGTTCAAGAAGCTTAGTTTGCTATTTAGGCTGCTACATGTATAAAGATGGTTTGCTCTATCACAATGTACACATACAACCTAAATGTTCATCTGTTTATTGTTCTTCTTGCCTTTATAATCAAGCATGTTGATTGTATATTGCTATATCTTGACATTATGTTCATTTTATCATACTTGCCATACATTTATTTTAATTGATACGATTCCTTCAAAGGTTTTGTAATATACCCCTAGTACTCTTAATTTATAAAGTAATAATAATACATGTGAATTATTGAGCTCATTAGTGGCCTAATTTGTTCTAAAAAAGTAAATGATCATTGATAAGGGGTGTCCAGGCCATATCAATGATATACCAAACTACAGGCTAATGTGAGATTCAGAAATTAGTTTTAAAAATCATGTTTTCATCTTATAGTGGGCCTACCTTATGAACCTGTTTGAAACCTTAAAGACCCCATTTGATTATGTATATCTTAAAACCTTTAACAACCACATGTGTAGCAGTTAGACAAACATAATTAATAAATCTCATTAATAAGAATTGTATATGTACTAAAAAAAAAGAAAAAGGTTTACTAAGCCAATGTATTAGACAAAGTGTGCTTAAAGTCATATACTGTTGTGTCTCGGATAGACTAGGTTATTAATTAATTTGCCTAATAGTTGCTTAAAACGCTACAATAACATTTGCAATTCGTTTTTAATCTGCCATCGATGGTATCAATGTCTCTCAGCCAAGGAACAAGTAAGCTCCTCTCTCTCCCTTTTCTTCGTTCAAAACAAATTCAATGTGCAAACCGCCCCCTACTGTCCAATAGTGTTTAGTTTTTCCTCTTAAACTACAGAAAAAGCAATAAACAACCCGATTAACATTTGCGTTAGAGGCATTTCATTATTTAGGTGAAACTTTGTGCGTAAAGTTTTAAAAGATGCAGCTAGTCTCTCCTTCATTGTGGCCCGATGATTATCGTTCCATGTGTTTTATAGATCTAATCTCATCCACCATCTTTGTTTGTGACGTAAAGGGTGAAAGAGTCACGTTTCTGAATCGGACACTGAGTGGATGCAGTCAGCCACTCGTAGTCTGATTCAGAGGGTTCCCTGTCAGTAATTTCCTATCTCTATCTTATTATTATTTATAATGATTATTACTATGTATTTATTTCAACAAGGACGATGCATAGGTGTGTGTTGTACAGTGTGTGTAGGTGTGTGTAACAAAGTAATGTCTAAAACTCTTCCAAATGGACCCAGTTAATACATTAGAAAGCACAATACAATACTAGTATAGTAACCTGTCTGTCTGTCTGTCTGTCTGTCTGTCTGTCTGTCTGTCTGTCTGTCTGTCTGTCTGTCTGTCTGTCTGTCTGTCTGTCTGTCTGTCTGTCTGTCTGTCTGTCTGTCTGTCTGTCTGTGAGAAAGACATGTCTTTGGCATTTTTGTAAATATTCTATAAATGCTTAAAAAAATGCCAAAGACATTTCTTTAAATAATTAAAGAGGACTTTTTTCCCCTCCACATTTAGGTGGAGTCCATCCCCTGTAAAATAATTTGTAATAATCTGTCTTTGATTGAGAAACAGTTTCCCGGTAGGGAGGTGAATTGTGTCCCTCTTCCTCCGACACAATTCGTTGAACCTGCGGTTGGTGTCCCGCACCGTATCCATCGTCCTTTGGTTGTCCACCGGCCGGGGGAGGATGGAGCAGACGGCCACACAGAGAGGCTCTGCATGGCCGCGCTGGATCCGGTCAATGAGGGTTCCGATGTGCACGACCACCAGCGCCTCCCCGGTCACCCGATCAAATTTCCAGGCGTGCTGCTCCAGGCTCCCCAGGAGGAATGTTCCTGGGTGGACATATGCAGCAGTCAGGTGTGGTATCTGCTCTTCAACACCCTGGCACATGGAGGCTGTGAGCAGGTACACTGGAAGCCCTACAAACACAGAACAACCGTGACTAAATAGTGTACACACAAAACCAGAGCTTCCCTTTGAAATGTTTTGTAGCCGGTTAACATCGACAAAATGAGAAAAAAGTGCAGGTCAAACGTCTTCTATGGTATTTATAGAGTTTTAAAAGAAATTGATAACGACTCTATATTAAACAACCTAATTATGCTACATTATTAACTACATGATTCAAAAGTGTACAGTAACTTTGGATTATAAACGGAGCCTGTGTTTTCCTCTCTCCCCTCTCTCTCTCCTGACAGCCCGTCAGTATCTCATGCAGCTCGCTGATCCAGAAGAAAGATTGAGCCGACAGTGAAGAATAAACATATTTATAATTAGTTTAGCTAGTTCCAGAGGTAGATAGAATAGCTAAGTGTGTTGCTTCTAACTTAAACAATATTAAAGCAGCCTACCTTTTCTCACAGCGAAGGTCTTCTCTGCTGCAGTGTAACGCACAAGTTCATCTGAAAAGATCATTTTCAATCATTAGTTTAATCAATTCAATCATATTCTAACAGGCAGCGCTAAAGTGAGCACACAGTGAATGAATAACAGTCGCATTAATCTAAATTCGGCCATTTACCATGGGAATCCATTTTTTGTCTGTCGCTCTTGTCTTTTTGAAGAATATGAGGCAGAAGATGCAAGTCCTGTTTAAATACTGCATCATTTTCAAATCGAGCACATCAGCCAACAAGTATTAAAAAAAAAAAGCTTTTTTTTTTTTAAAACAACCACGAAGACAAACAGCCAATAAAAAACGGCTATTAAAACTGTTTTTTTTTCAAACTACTGTTCAAATCTATAGGCCTTTACCAGCCCTGAGCAGTTTACAACGCATCAAAAAGAAATACTGACGTTAATAAAATAAAATGTCAAAGCAATTTATTAATGAAAATGCAATAGTTCCTTAAGTTTATATGTAAGCAGATATTTGAAGCAGTTATTGGAAGTTTTGGGCAAAGACTGGCGTTTGAACGCTTCATAGCTTCACCTCCTGTGAACGTTAGTTCTGTCCCTCATTTCTGTCATCGCATCAAACGAGTAAGCTGCTCTTCTTGACTTTAGCTTCACAGCCTCTTCTTGTGCTTAGTTATGTATATTTAGCATGAATATGATGTTTATTTTGGCGCTATTGTCACGTTTAAGCAGTTAAACCTGAAAGCTATTCCAGCAATGTGAAATATAGTTTTCCAGAAAGCTAAACGAGGAAGTGTTTTAGCTTTGTACTTTCACGATTGGTTGCTAATACAAAGGAAATGACCATATTTGGATTTGCAGTTCTTTTTAATGAAATAAGTAAAAGATTCAAGCTCAATTATTTATAGGCAAATATCTCCTATTATAGTGTTTATAAGTCTCCAATGAGTGACATATATCATTAGCTGAGGTTGTGCTGATTTCTGGGATGTGTAAAACTTGATTAAACCGCAAATAAATGACAATTTATAAGGCAAAACACAAACATATACAAACACGGAAATGTTAGTTTTTTAAATCTTTTTTGTTGTTTTTCTTACTTTTTCTCTTCTTTACCTGTGTTTTTTATGCACCTTACACACCAAGGAAAATTCCTTGTATATGTAAACATGGTTCTTATCTATTAAGTTGAATCTGTGCTCGTTTCCTCAGCCTGAATCAGTGAATATGAGCCTCAGAGAAATCTACTCCCCCTCTTCTATGACTCTGACCCCTCGTTCAGGCGGCGGTCCTTTAGTTTTAATATATTTGCTCTTCACTGCTTTTCCTTTCTTCACTTCTTTCTCCAGCTTCACTTCTTTCTCCAGCTTCACTTCTATCTTCACCAGCTTCTCCTTCTTGCTCTTCACACCCTCCTCATCGTAGTCTTCGTCCTCTGAGCTGGAGAAGTTGTAGAAGCGCTTCAGGCCCTCGGTGGAGGTTTGGTTGATGGGTCGGCCTCTCTTGTCCACCGTGTATTTCTCGGATATCTCCCAAAACCTGGAGTCCTTCTGAACCCGGAGGAAACGCTCATCGCCGCCCTTCTTATTGGACGACATGGTGGCAAACTGTACGTGTCACCTGACCAATAGAGAAAGGACATATTGTTGGCACTACGCTTCTTTCTTATATCATGTGTATGAGTGTCTTTATTCCAGAAGATTGTGTGTATTTAGTGCACCAAACGTTCAAGCTTATGATTATACAGCTGTACATTTAAGAATGATCATGTTTTATTACACATATCCTGAAGAGGTTATTGGAAAAAAGTATTGATTTTGGTTTCGGTATTGGTGAAAGCTAGACAACAGTGATTCAAGAACTGAAAATATATGTATGTATGATTCTATAAACCTTGTTATAACACAAGCTAGCTAGTATTGATTATCCTCTACAGACTGATAATGTACTGAAGATTATTGAGACAATCAATTAACTGTTTACGTTACTCCAGAACAACTGACAAAGTTTCTTAAACCTATGTTTTGCAGCTTTTAAAAATTGTACTGTTTTTAGAATTTGGTTTGGAAATAATTAAGCAGTCTCACTTGTCATATGAGTTTTAAACACCCCTTTTTACATTTAACAAAATAAATTATTACTTGAAGACAATAAGGGGGATATTCAGATTAACCTAAATATAAGTAGCAATACCATAGTGTAAAAACGGTTTGTTACAGGTGAAATCCTACATTCAAATATACTTTAAATAACTGAAGTAAGAGTACTTGTTTTGCCCAAATCAGTATCATATATAATAGTATGCATGCAACACTAGTAAAGAACACATTCATTACTAAAGTGTATTACTTAACTAAATGTATTTAAACCACTTATAACGGTTAAAACAGTCATTAGTACTGAAGCTGTGACTGGATCACTAAGTGAGCATGTAATGACCAACAGAAACCCAGTCTTTTCACCGTGAGAAATATAGAGCCGTTTTGACTTCTGCTATCTAAAAATGAAATGTTAAAACTGAGATAAATGTCAGAAATCCTGCGCTTTGCTTCAGTTTCAACGACGCTGAAGTTGGCGTCCGATTCAGCAGTTAAGGGGAAAGCTAAGGGACATTTAATTTACAGCGCTGAGCGAACAATCCTCCGTGTTTGAACCTCTTAAATCGCTGCATAGACGATTTATTTGGACTGGATTATCCCAGAGAGTCTAAAGATTCTTTATAACACAGTTTCAGATTTGTGAAACCTTTATTCTATTTGTGAAAATACATAAACGTCAGATTTTGCTGCTTTGTTTACATCTAGACCACATTAGACCAGGTCCTGATCTAAAACCTCTATACCTACACTCATCAAATCTTGACTGGATTATCCCAGAGAAGCTCAAAATTCTCAAAAAAACCCAGCAAAATCTCCCTTTTTTGTATTTTTACAAATAGAATTAAGGTTTCACAAATCTCAAACTGTGTTATAAAGAATCTTTAGAGTCTCTGGGATAATCCAGTCCAGATTTGATGAGTCTAGGTATAGAGGTTTTAGATCAGGACCTGGTCTAATGTGGTTAAGATGCGAACAAAGCAGCAACATCTTCCTTTCCTCACAGTATCAACACCAATTTGGCTGACTTTTATATTTGATCCAATTGGTATATAGGTTATATTTTCACCATAATGGTGCACAGCTGATAGAAAGGGATTTTTTTGTAGTTTTTAAAGATATTATTTACTGAACTACTTTTCCAACTCCTCATGCAGTTGACTGTTACAGGCCTATACAGGTTCATGGTACAATGCATAAGCTTCAAATCGAGAGACTGAAACTGTATATTCCTTTACCATTCTGTTTTAATTTCACAATAAAGTTAATAGTCATATTATGTTTGATATGTTTTATTAACTACACCACTGTTTTTTTAACCCGCACCGCCTAGTGGTTAAAGCACGTTATTGAATTTTGTTGTTGAATAAGTTTTATTTGATGAAAACATTAAAATATTAAGAGTAGCCTACATACAACATTGAAAATATCAAGAAAATACTGTAGTGATCTCTACAATAAAACAGTTTAGTGCAGGACACCCAAAGATATTAACAGGAGGATGTGCAAAACAGACAAACTAATAAGGCTTTATTTAAACATTAAAGATTACTTTAAGTTAAGGTCTTATTTTGAATAAGAAAAAAACTTTGGGGTTATCCAAAGATAAATATGAAGTCTGACAAAGTACTTAACGTCCAATATATTACACCTTCCCTGAATTTGACTCAGGTGTAACTAAAGTCTGATTTAAGGGTTGTTTATATTTCACATCATTAATCAGAATCTGCAAAGTAACTAAAATAAATGTAGTGGAGTAAAAATACCAGGTTAACCTCTGAATTGTAGTGGAGTAGAACAAAGTAGTATGCTGCTGTAACAAAAACATTTCCCAACTTGGGATCAATAAAGTACATCTTATCTTAAGATGATCGATGGCTACTGCCTTATTTGCAAAATTTGCCTCTGAACCTTGACAAGTGCATGTTTCAGGCTTATCAATGAACAACAGAAGGGGTCACAGACATAAGACCAGCTGTTAAATAAAGCTCTTCTGACCTTAGGCGTCATGTGGGTATATTAATTCACCCATTTAATAATTATATGTATTAAATTTGATACCACTGTGTTTCGTATCCCCTAAACCTCCAGGGTGTATACAGTTTAATACTGGCAACTTCTATTTGTGGGAAATACGAAAACGTCTTATAAAGAGACGTGCCATAGAACATGTTGCGAAACACACAATAGCCAGCATTTGTAGTTCGGGCGGGGGGGGGGGTGTGGGGGGGGGGGGGGGGGGGGGCGTCCAATTCTAGTTTTGGAAAGTCTGCCGTGGTTCCATTCCATTTCATAGAGCTGTTTGACGCTCAGCGTAACCTTGTCGCACTGCCACTCCAACATCCAATCACAGGGCTTGATGACTAATCACAGGGTTTTTAAAGCAAGGCGGATGTCATAGTCCCAAACGATAGCTGGGGATTCTGGGTAGTGTAGTGTCTTCGGAAACTGTATTGTCTACAAATCATCTACGTAATATCTATCAAACTATAGATCCTACACATCGACTGGACGTGGATTCTAAGAGTACAATATACACTTCTCGCCAGAAATCGAATCAAAAAGCATTTTAATGGCCAAACTATTCCACAATTTAGGATTTTCCAGAACGGGTTATTTGTGAATAAACGTCCCTCCGGAGCGTTTGCAATGAACGGGCCGGGAGCATGTTGTTTCTTACACGACCACCAACATACACTTTAAAACGTGTCTCTGGGTCGTAATAAGGGCATGAACAATCGGCCTATATGGTCGTTTTTTGTAGGAGGACAGGCTGAAGGATTCCAACATGGTGGATCCTGAAGCTATAAACCAGTCACACAGAGAAACAAGGGACTGGGTCGTGACTCAGGACAGGAGGGAGCCACTGCAGAACTAGAGAACCAACCACGATCTGACTTTTGGAAAGTACCCGTACGAGTAGCGGTTGAGGCTGCTTTGGTGCTTCTGGGGATCATAACCCTGAGACACTTCTTCAAAAACAGAAAAACGAGAACCCCCAACGATGACGAAGCTGAACCCTGAGCAGATCTACGAGGAGATTCAAGACGGTGAGCATCAGCCTGGGAGGGAGTCAAGTACAGATGTGTGAACAGGCCAGCAGCTGGAGGAGGCAGCAGGGAGGAGTGTGTGTATCACCTCACCCAACTTCCACTTCACACAGGAAATGTCAGTGAATAAACCACACTTATTATGACCAGTACATTCTGCTGGTTATATTTCCCACCTGTTTATGAGATAGAGGAACAGAGAAGCTGGTCACCACTCATCTCCTGCCGTGTGAAAAAACCCTTCAGAAACTGCTGTGTTTTCTAAGAAACTTAGAGGGGACATTAAACACTTATTAGTGTTTGTGCTGACACATTTGGTTAACTGTATAATGTTCAAATGGAGCATTTCAGACAAAGGATGAATACAAATATTAAAGCTTGTAAACATGTTCTAGTAGAAACCCATAATACAAGTAGTTACCTGAACATGAGGATACTTAGTGATCTTTTTTAAGAAGGCACAATTTCCATGAGTTTCTTTTAAACATTCTTATAGAAGCAATAGAAAACATACTCACTGGAAACATTACAAACTGGCATGTGATGTGCACATCGCAGACGGGTTGCTCTGCAGAGCGTCAGTTTAAGATTGGTGAGAAGGGGAGCTTGAAGGATATTTAAGACAATATATATGCCCCAGCAGCAGCCTGTTCACCACACTGATGTATGGAAAGCAGTACAGGAGTATCCATAGCTGAACATCCAGACTACAGAGCAGCTTCCTTCCTCAGGCATCCTCTGCAACCTGCCAAAAGATTACATATTTTAAATACATACGGTATATTCAAATACACACTGCAGAAGTTTCCCTACTACATTTTCTGTAAATATATAAGAACAGGTCAGGCCCTATATGGTCGGGCCTTGAAAACACATTTACAAAAGCATGTTTTGTATATACAGTGAGATCAGGGGCGGCGCCAGGCGGTAGCTTGCAGTTGCTACAGCAACATCAACAATTGGCCTAGCAACTGCTAAGCAACCCAAAGAAATGTATGGATTTTTTTAATGTGAAATTCATAATTTTAAAAATGATTGATTCGAAAATGATATGCTACAGTACTATACAAGTAGCCTACTTCTGGCCCAGAAGTAGGCTACTTGTACTGTACTCTAGCATACCAGACTGGGTGTTTCATTCAAGCTGAGCTCCGTGTGTGTGGCAAGAGCGCACGAGTGAGCGAGAGAGAGAGAGAGAGAACCGGGTGTTGGTGGACGATCCCGTCTTGTCTAAAGCAGGTTTTCCACTGCCAAAGATAAACATTAAGACGGTGCGTGACTTTATCCGCGCTCAACAACACCTCCTCAACCTGTGTGCGACCAACCAGCCAGCAATGCTCTCAAAGACGACTTCAGTTTCCTCTGCCCACTTGCCTCCAGCGCCACACCAGCCAGCAGTGCTCCCTCCACCAGACTACCCGCTGATGCAGTACGTGCCGACACCCAGCACAGCAGGAACCCAGTCATTGAAGGGAAGGAGGGACCTGATCATGCCTCTCTCACACCCTCAGACATCACTGCCACGGCGACCAACCCCAGCCATTTGCCCTCCCCCTCTCCATCCACAGCAACCCAGGTGATTGCTGGCCCCTCCACGAGGCCCATCGTGCCTGCGATTGCTGGACGTCACTGCCACCAGTACCATCACCAGACCTGTGCCCTCCCTTTTCCCTGGCCCCATCCTGCCTGCCAGTCAGCCAACCCCAGCCATTGCGGGCCCCTCCTCATTGCCTTTACTGCCTGCCATTCAGGCAACCCTGTCTGCTGATGTGTCTGTCCTCACTACTCTCGAGTGCATTCCCTCATCCTGGGCAAGGTCCACGCTTTACAAGCGCAAGGGGATGGACGAGCCCTCGGGAGTAGGAGCCAAAGTGTCCCGGGTTCAAAAGCTGCTGTTGTGCACTTGCTGTGGCCAACCCACCCAGGGGCACAAAAAGTACAGACGCAAAGTCTTCTGCCCTGTGAAGAGGATGTCTCCATCAAAGGGTCTGGAGAACACAGTCTACAACAGTTACCAACATTTTACAGCTGTTGTTGACGAGTTCGAGCAATGACCTGTTGTAATGTGTAAATATTGTAAATAGTCATTTAAATGTTTTTCAACTTGCTGTGTAATCATTTTTATTTTTCAAGTTGAGTTTTATATTTATTATGTCTATTGTAAATATATGTACGTCATTAATATAAATAGTTTTATGTACATTACATGTTACTTGTTAGACGCTTTTATCCAAAGCGACTTACATACTCAATACTGTGAGGTGAAGTGTCTTGCCCAGGGACACAATGACATGCTGACTGCAGTGGGGTTTGAACCTGTGCTCCCCTGATCCCAACACCAACGCACTGCACCACAGCCTCCCTGTACATAATTGTACATCTGATTTGTATCCACTTGAGCTTTTTTAACTGTGTTTATATTGTTGTGTTGCTTTATACTGAATCAATGAAGGTGAATTGTTGCTCAGAAAAAGTCCTTAAGAATCCAACTGGGTTCAATAGCTGGATCATTCCTGAGGCCTGTACTACGAAGCTGGTTCAACCTAACCTGGATATGTTTGAGTTAGACGGTTGGCCTAATCCAAAACATACGCGCTCTCGCTCAACTGTACTACGACGCGGGTTATCAAGTGGATCGCTCAAGCCAGCCGTGTCCTATAGCTAGTGCGCCTTCACATGAAAGGGGTGGTATTTGGAGCATTCGACCAACCACAAACATGGACAAGCGTACCGACAGCGCAGCGTCATACTTCCTGAATGAAAAGTCAACTATAATATTAGACAAATTAAGAAGTTAAACTTTAAACATCCATGACTTAAACACTTTATCCAGGATAAAAGCCACATAGTTGCACCTGCAAGGTGAATACAGCTGATAAAAGAAAACGTGTTTGAATGCGTACATTAACAGGTTTATGATATCACTGCCCGTCTAAGACACGATCTGACTTTAATTACATTTGTCTCGAGTGTTTCGTCAACTTAATGTGTAGCTTAAAATAATACTTCTGCATACAGTATGTGACACTGTGAGTGTTGCCCGTCCAGATACGGCTCAGCTGTCTCAGATAAGGAAATATATGATGATGTGATATGCCGCGGACTGTACTTAATGTTACTCTGATCCGGTTACTTATGTTGTGACAGATATTTAAGTAAGCTTTCTTAACGTTAATGTTATAATAGTCAGATTGCTCTGAAGATCGGAGGTGATATTCTATTAATGTTCACATTATTATACTATTATGTTAAGAAAGCTTAATTAAATATCTGCCACAACGTAAGTAACCGGATCAAAGTAACATTATGTAGCCTACAGTCCGCAGCACTGTGAGTGCAGACGTCGATGTGTCCCATTATCATTCATATCACATCATAATGTATCATATATTTCCTTATCTGAGTCAGCCGAGCCGTATCTGGCCGAGCAACACTCAAAGTGTCACATACTGTACTGTATGCAGAAGTATATTTTAAGCAACACATTAAGTTGACGAAACACTCGAGTCAAATGTAATTCAAGTCAGATCGTGTCTTAGACGGGGCAGTGATATCATAAACCTGTTAATGTGCGCATTCAAACACTTTTTCTTTTACCAGCTGTATTCACCTTGCAGGTGCAGCTATGTGGCTTTGATCCTGGATAAAGTGTTTAAGTCATGGATGTTTAAAGTTTAACTTCTTCATATTTGACTAATATTATAGTTGACTTTTCATTCAGGAAGTATGACGCTGCGCTGTCAGTACGCTTGTCCATGTTTGTGATTGGTCGAATGCTCCAGATACCACCCCTTTTATGTGAACGCGCACCTAACTAGATAGGATACTGCTAGCTTGAGCAAACGAGTTGATAGCCAGCGTTGTAGGACAGTTTAGCGAGAGCGGCTTTGTTTTGGATTAAGTCAACCGGATAACTCAAAACATATCCAGGATAGGTTTGAACTAGATTCGTAGTATACCCCCCAGGTTAGCCGCACAGCATAAGTTACCATGGAGATCTAGCCTGCTAAAAAGAGAACCAGCTTCGTAGGACCGGAAACCCAGAGTTTTCCATGTTAGCCGGCTAAGCGAAAATCCTGCTTCGTAGTATACCCCAGTTCTTCTTCTGCAGTGGAGTGAGATCTCGTTGTGGTTGACTTGCATAACAACAAATGTTAGTTTACAAGAAGTCATTGATAACCTAACATTTGATTCATACCTGCTGACGACAAATACATCCTGGGGTCTAAAATAGTGAATGTGTTGCATGCATCTGATTCGTATCCACTTGAGCTTTTTTACCTGTGTTTACCTTAGTTTAACTTTAAGCTGTTGCCATCATTTATACTGAATCAATTAAATATTTTGCCAGAAAGGTCAAACTTTAGGAATACAGAGCAGTTCTTATCATGCCATAACCAAAGCCGTGGAGGCAATGCAAACTAAAATATAATATTGGTGACAAAAAACACACAGAGCCATTAGTGCAATTGTTACATTCTAATTTCTCTGATATTTCAGCCGTTGATTGTCTATTTATTATATGTAAATACTTTTATGTACATAAAGTGTTTATAATTGTAAATAATTTAACTGTAACACTATGGTGTTTTCAATTGAATGCACTTTATACAAAAAAGTGGTCAGTGCTACAGTAACAGTGAGTCGTGAAATATGAATGATTAAATGCAATAATGGTGATTCATTTGTTTATCTAAATATAGGGACAAAGGTAGAGTGCCAGATTACTTGCACACTACAAAATGTTCAGATGACTTCGCCCAAAAGCAAACATTTATGTTGCTTTAGTCAGACTGAGAAATATTAAACCACTTTTAAAATCAGACTCTCAAGTCATAAGGAAATCCATAAAGATATCTCACTGAAGAAAAGACACATTTGAATGAAATAAGCTTTATTTCAATGAGACTATATAACTACAGCTCTCAGGACATCAGGAGGAGGAAACAGCTAGCTTAGCTCTCATAGTTTTCCCACACTCTTAAAACCACTATGGTTTTTCTCCAGTGTGAATACGGTGATGTGTTTTGAGATTAGTTGATGTAGTGAAAGTTTTCCCACACTCTTCACACCAGTACGGTTTCTCTCCCGTGTGAATACGGTGATGTGATTCTCGAGCACCTGATGCAGCGAAAGTTTTCCCACACTCTTCACAGCTGTACGGTTTTTCTCCCGTGTGAATACGTTGATGTATTTTGAGAGTACTTGATGTAGTGAAAGTTGTACTGCACTCTTCACAGCTGTACGGTTTTTCTCCAGTGTGAATACGGTGATGTTTTGTGAGAGCACCTGATGAAGTGAAAGTTGTCCCACACTCTTCACAGCTGTACGGTTTTTCTCCAGTGTGAATACGTTGATGTGTTTTGAGAGTACTTGATGTAGTGAAAGTTGTCCCACACTCTTCACAGCTGTACGGTTTTTCTCCAGTGTGAATACGTTGATGTGTTTTGAGAGCCCCTGGTGTGGCGAAAGTTGTCCCACACTCTTCACACCAGTACGGTTTCTCTCCCGTGTGAATACGGTGATGTATTTGGAGAGAACCTAATGAAGCGAAAGTTGTCCCACACTCTTCACAGCTGTAAGGTTTTTCTCCCGTGTGAATACGGTGATGTCTTTTGAGAGCACCTGATGAAGTGAAAGTTGTCCCACACTCTTCACAGCTGTAAGGTTTTTCTCCAGTGTGAATACGTTGATGTATTTTGAGAGCCCCTGGTGTGGTGAAAGTTGTCCCACACTCTTCACAGCTGTATGGTTTTTCTCCCGTGTGAATACGTTGATGTTTTTTGAGATGACTTGATGTAGTGAAAGTTGTCCCACACTCTTCACAGCTGTACGGTTTTTCTCCCCTGTGAATACGTTGATGTGTTTTGAGAGAATCTGATCGAGTGAAAGTTGTCCCACACTCTTCACAGTTGTACGGTTTTTCTCCTGTGTGAATATACAGGTGGCGCTTTAAATTTAAAGATGTTGAAAAGGATTTGTCACATTGCTGACAGCTGTGACGTCTCTCTCTTGCTTTCGGTTTCTAGAACAGACGGACAGAAAAAGAGAGAAAGTCAATCTAAAAAGCATGAATACACAAGTTAACAATAAAAACTCACTTAATATAAACCTTGAGTTAACAAAATACTACTTATCAACTGTTTGGGTTTATTATATTTGTATTATATTTGATACAGTAATACAGCAACATTCTAACCACAGTATATACCAGAGGTGGGGGACTCGAGTCACATGACTTGACTCGCATATTTTTTGACTTGCATTGATAAAAGCCTCGACTTGTGTAGAGGTGTAGAGTTATTTGTTCAAGCACCGGATCGGCAAAACAGGAGAGTCTGTGAACCAGTCTGCCTTGACCTATGTAGTCATGTCTGTGACTCTCACAGTATCTGCTGCCCAGAGGTGTTTTATAGAAGGAAAACCTCCTTCACTTCATGACATCTCTGCAGCACCAGGAGGAGTAACGTGTAACTCAGCAGAATCTGAGAAGAGCAGCACCAGCTGCAAAGAGCTGTGCCTTTTACTGTTTACTTCACTGTTTACCTTCATTAGAACAGCTAAAGAGCGACCGCAGGCTGCTACGTTTTAACCACACGCACCTCTACACACACACACACACACACACACACACACACGCCCAATTATTCCCCCTATTACCTGTTTTATGATTTCAGAGTTTTATTTTCCACATTAACAAATAACTCTACACCCCTACACAAGTCAAGTCGAGTCTTTTATCAATGTTAGTCAAGCAAGTCTCAAGTCAAAAAATATGCGACTTGAGTCAAGTCATGTGACTGACTTAAATGCGGAAACTGGGGTTATTCATCAGGATTTCGTATGACTTGACTTGCTTGACTCTCACCCAAGTAACTTGGGACTTGCACATGTATGACTTACTCCCACCTCTGGTATACAGGAGACAGAGGGAGATGGCATCCTGTCACCGCGAGTCTCAGTATGCTCCGTTCGTCTTGTGTTTTGTTTGAGTTTTTTTGGTCTAATTATTGTCTAAACTTTGTCGTGTCTTTATGAAACGTTATTTTTGAGAGACCATGCTTTTGATCCTGTGGATTACATTTGCCTTCTGCAGACCATGTCTGGCCATACAACTTTCCAAGACACACCTGAGTTACAGCACGAACAGGTATGCTGCTGCAGCCGCGAGGCTATGCTAGAGCTGCAATGCGATCGGCCTCCTACAAATACACCAAGCCATCTGTGCTCTTCGTTATTGGATGACATCCATCGGGAGCCGCTTAGAAACACCAGGAAAAAGAGACGAGGAAGGAGGGGAGGCGTTCAGAAGAGATTCAGCCGGTCACCACTTCCATCCATCATTCTCACAAACCTGCGCTCATTGAGCAACAACGCGGACCAGGGCTGAGAGGGCGTCCACCCTGAGAGCGCGGGGGGAGGGGGCTCCATCCCTTATAGGTACTATCTATTGCGTTCCAAGAATGCAGGGTTGTTAGTTGTTCCTAGAGTCTCTAAAAGTACAATGGGAGCCAGAGCCTTTTCTTATCAAGCTCCATATTTGTGGAATCAGCTTCCAGTTTGTGTGCGGGTGGCAGACAGCCTATCCGTTTTTAAGAGTACGCTTAAGACCTTCCTTTTTGATAAAGCTTATAGTGATAAAATAATCTAATAAGAGTGCATTGACGTAGATACGTTGTGCCTCTTCACCTATACATTTTAGTTCTTACTCTTTCACTTAAATCCTAAAAACGTAGTTCTTATATTTAAAACTTCATCCAAAAACCTTTCCCCTCTTTGACCTTTCGAGGTTTATTAGAGGGTAACAGGATGCAGAGAAGGCCTAACCCGGCCCGGGAGTGTGGAATGTAGCCACTGACCTACTCCTTACCTCTAACCAATTCAGGTTCCAGTGGGTACCTTTCTCCCTGTGTGTGCCTCTCCCCCTCTGTTTCCTACTTCTTACTTGCTACCCTTTTCCCTCAACCTATCCTAAGGGAGTGCATGTATGTAGACACGTTAGTTTAGCTGCTATAGGCTTGGACTGTTGGGGGGGGGGGGGGCACCTTACTCCGTCTTTCTGTTTGTACCTGTGTACTCTCATGTTCCGATTAACCCAGCTTCCCCCAAATATTTTTTTTGTGTCCATATATATGCCGGGATCCTGAGTCGAGGCTAATCATTTTGCTGTGGTCGTGTGTCCTGGATCCTGAGTTCTGGATCTGAGTCCTGGAATTTGAGCCGTGGCTGAACCTGTCTCTGCGGTCCTGACAGACTCTCACCATACTACTTCCCTGATGGCTCCCACAGGATTGCTGACATCCTCGTGGATTCATCTTCTTGTTGTGGACACGTGCATTTCTAAACATTTGGTCTACCTATGTTGTAGATGTATTATCTTTTTGATTTACACACGGTATCTATTGCACGTCTGTCCGTCCTGGGAGAGGGATCCCTACTCTGTTGCTCTCCCATGTTCCCCTTTAAACTGTGGGTTTTCTCTGGAAGTTTTTCCTTGTACGATGTGAGGGTCTAAGGACAGAGGGTGTCGTGTTGTCATACTGATATTCTGTACAAACTGTGAAGACCACTGAGACAAATGTAACATTTGTGAAATTGGGCTATATAAATAAACATTGATTGACTATCTCTTTACGTTAGTGATGGGAATTCCGGCTCTTTTTAGTGAGTCATTTTACCAGAGTTTACCAAGGAAACTTAGTTCACACGCGTGCTCCACTAGCACCCCCGCGCTCATCGCGTCCCAATCGCGCACGTTCCGTGTTGTCCTGTGGCAGGCACCGCCGATGTCGGGGAAACGATCTTCAATACTCCGAAAATAATCCCACCAGACTACTTTGCATACTGTGAGTGCTCACAGCCTGGCCATAGAAACATGCAGGTACAGAGACAGAGACACAGACAGGTGAGTGACAGAGGGAGACAGGTGAGAGACAGAGAGAGAGAGACACAGCCTGGCCATAGAAACAGGCAGGTACAAGAAAACATGGCTGCCAAAAGATCAGCGATCATGCCAACAGTGAGGAGGAACTGCTGTGGAGACAGAGCAGCACTTCCTCACACAATGCCCAACCTTTGAACCTATACGGAAACAATTATTCCCAAAACTCAACCATAAGCATGCTCAAATATTTAAAAATGAAAAACAAAAAATACTCCAGGGGGGATATAAAGAGAGCTGCATTGTTGCAGGACAGTTTGTCTCTGCCTGCCACAGTTTGAGGGAATCGGACTGACCTGATACACCAGCTCTCACATCTTATATATCTTATGTATATATATATATATATTTATATCATATTTTATTTTGTATTAATGTATTATATTAATTAAATGAATCTGTATTCCTCGTAAAAAAACATGTTCTTAGCAGTTTGTTTATAACTGTTTATTTGTGTGTATTTTTTGTATAGATGTTGCAACTATACAGAGCTTTGGCAATACTGTATGTAACTATGGTCATGCTAATAAAGCTATTGAATTGACTGCCCTTTGTACATGTAGCTGTGGCTGACAACAAATAATGTTATTATTACGGCTGCTGCCTTCCTGGTCCTCTTAACTGTGTTAATCTGTGTGATATGTAAATGAGCTGTGCGGTTGCCCTGACGTCATTGGCTGCCATCTCCTGGTCCGCCCCATGAAGATTGTGATTGGAGCACGCCGGGCCCGACGCACTCCAATCGCAGCGCACAGCCGGCGCACACCTGCTGGAGATGACTACAAAGCCTGGGGACATTATGACTTGCTTGTCATTGTATTTTCATGTTTTTTTAAAGAAAAATGTATTTGTCCACATTGCTTGCCGAAAGGGCAGATCTGTTGGCACTAACAATGTCTCCTGCTGTGGAGAACACCCTCTCGCTAGGGACAGAGGTAGCAGATACAGCCAGGTAGCGCTTTGCTAACATGGCAACATAAGGATATTTGGCGTTTGTAATAGCTTTGGCTCGGTCTGAACTTTTTGCGAGTGGTGGAGGCTTAAATGGTAGTGGGAGTTGGGTTTGCACTTCAGTCTTTTGGTACCGTTGATATTCACGTTCGGGTGATGCCTTTTCAAATGAGTGCAAGTTTGATGTATTGCCTGCCGCGTAACCAATTTTAGTTGAACAATGCCGACAAACAGCTTTGGTTCGGTCCACCTGTCTTTGTCCGTTATCCTTGTACGTAACTGCGAAACCAAAATGTTCTGAAACCGGAGACTTCAATGATGCTGGAGAATTTTCGAGCTCAACTTTATCTGCGTTCGCCATTTCGACAGTTCCTCACATTACTGACTACTAGGGATGCACGATATTGTTTTTTTGAAACCGATACCGATAACTTCCGGCTTCTCAAGACCGATACCGATAACCGATAATAATATAATATATATATATATATATTAAATGTACCTGTAGTTTTTGCACACCTGGTGGTAAAAAAAAGACTAGTAGTGAGCAAATGACATGAGCATTACACTATGAACAAAACAAAGCCAAGACTCTTCAAAGTGACCATATTTATTTTCCCAAATAAATATAATTGAGTCAATCAGCCTCGTCGATAGGTAAAAGCCCCGGTGCCTTTGCAGCTGGCTTTGGATTCGCCGCTAGTTTAGCAGCGCAGGCTTCTTCGTACGCTTTTAACACACCATCGTAGCGATGGCGATGTTTCAGGTGACTAATCAGGTTGGAAGTATTATAGCTCGTTGCCTTTTTCCCTCCTCGTGGAACTTCTGCATTGCATTTGTTAATACAAATAGCAAAAGAACTATCTAACTCTGAAACTTTGAAAGAGTCCCATACTACCGACGACATGTTTGTTTACTGTCCTGGCTTCACAGCCGCACACCATTTACGTCACAGCCAGGCATGAGTTAGGGAGCGCTGGATTTGTGAAAAACTCCCCTCCTCCTAAACCACTAATACCAGAGTACTGGCAAAAAGGGAGGAGCCGAGTGAAAAACAAGCACCCCTCATCCCAATCCACCCACACCGCAGTATTTTTATTTATTTTTTTATCCAAAAAAGATATTTTATATTATCGGGGCTATTAATACTTTTATCGGGTTTATCCGGATGACGTCATAATTCCTAATATCGGACCGATAATTATCGGGCCGATAATTATCGTTCATCACTACTGACTACATTTGAACGCATCCCTGCTCTCATAGTATACCTCTCGTCCAATGAAATGACTTGCTCGCTCTATGACGCGTTGAACCCAATTTGAGCAAATTACTCTGAATGCTGCGACGCAGCACCTGAGATTACAACCAAAAAGTTTTTCACGTTCTAAAATGTTTACGTTTAACGTTATATTCGTTCGGTACACTTGTGTACCGAACCGAAGGGCCCGTACCGAATAATTTCAGTACGGGTACGTGTACCGTTACACCCCTAATACATATGTATATATACACCTTTGTATTTAAGTATTCTCACTTATTAGAGTCCTCCCTTTGTTTGGTTGCACATTTAAACTTGCGCCCTTGTGGCCACTTTTGGTTGTTATTTAAACCGGTGTTTTTGTGGCACTTTGTTTGTTTCAGGCTGCTTGCCTGCCATTTTGTCTACCTGTTATACATTAAAACTATTCATAATTATTACCAATTCCAACTGGTGTTTGTTGCATTTCCTCATCCCTAGTGGGGACGTAACAGTTATTATGAATACATGTGCCTCAGAGTCCTGCATGAACTGTGCAGACTGTATTTTAACATTGGTCATACGGTGGTATTGGAGAACCAACTATTTTCTCAGGTGGTACTTGGTGTAACGGCCCGTCTACACTACAGGAATCCAAAAATCTTGAAGCTGGGCGTGTCTGAAGCTTGGCGATTTCTCGCGCCCAAGGCGACCAACAACCATTCAGGAATCTCCCGCCCGCCCCCGGCATACAAAGCGAAAAAAAAGCCCGCTTCTTTTCCACTATTGCCAAAATGGATGCCGGTTTTGTAGCAAGGGTAGCGTTGGTTTATGCAATGTCTCGCAGGAGGCCACGTATTGTGCGTCGCTATTGGGTACATCCGATACTCAGAAAACGTCTGCAACGGGAGGAATACCACGTTCTTGTCCAAGAGCTCCGCCTGGATGGTGTACTGTTTCAGCAGTACTTCAGGATGAGCAAAGACGTGTTCAACGAGTTGCTCGGAAAAGTGGGTCCACTGATTGCAAAGGCAGACACCCGTATGCGTTTGTCAATCCGACCCGCAGAGCGACTCGCCATCTGCCTACGGTACGTTTTGTGTATTTCTACTTCTTTAATATGACTCTGTATATAAAGAGAGAGAATGCATGCAATGGATGAATGATGAATGAAGTCTGTGATTTAGTTCAGATGAATGACATTAATTAAGATAGCTAGGTAAACACAGTATTGCTCCCCTGTGTGTGTGTGTGTGTGTGTGTGTGTGTGTGTGTGTGTGTGTGTGTGTGTGTGTGTGTGGTCTCTGTGTGTGTGTGTCTGGGGTATATGTGTGTGTGTGTCTGTGGTCTGTGGTCTGTGGTGTGTGTGTCTGTGGTGTGTCTGTGTGTCTGTGTGTCTGTGTGTGTGTGTGTGTGTGTGTGTCTGGGGTGTGTGTGTGTGTGTCTGGGGTGTGTGTCTGTGTGGGGGGGATCTGTGTCTGCGTGGCGTATGACTTTTTTTTTTTTAAATCATGTATATTACTTTTTTCTCAGGTACCTGGCAACCGGTGACTCGTACAGGACCATAGCATTCAGCTATCGGGTCGGGCATGCAACAGTGGCTGTCATCGTGAAGGAGGTTGCGAGTGCCATCTGGACCGCGCTGGTCGAGGAGACCATGCCGGTACCACAGACGGAGGACTGGAGAGCCATCGCTGCTGGGTTCCAGGAGCGCTGGAACTTTCTGAATTGCGTTGGTGCCATTGATGGGAAGCACGTGGTGATCCAGGCTCCGGCAAATTCTGCGTCCCTCTACTTCAACTACAAGTCCACCCACTCCTTGGTACTACTGGCTGTAGTGGATGCCCAGTACCTCTTCAGGGTAGTGGATGTCGGAGGTTTTGGAAGGAGCAGCGACGGTGGGAGCCTGCAAAATTCCGCTTTTGGAGAGGGCCTCCGAGATGGCAGTCTGCAGCTACCACCTGACAGCGTCATCCCAGGAGCAGAGCGGCTGGGCCTTCTTCCCCATGTGTTTGTTGGGGATGAGGCTTTTCCGCTGCTGGACAACCTGCTGCGTCCATTCCCTGGACGTCAGCTCACGCGTGAAAGGAGGCTGTTCAATTACCGCCTCAGCCGGGCCAGGTTGGTTGTTGAATGTGTGTTTGGCGTCCTCGCATCACAGTGGAGAATGTTCCGGCGTGTCATCAGCACCAGCCCGGAGGTAACAGCCCGGAGGTAACAGAGTTGTGTGTGAAGGCCACCTGTGTGTTGCACAACTTCCTCCGCAGGAAGACAATAGGAAGGCCATGACGCACACCTGTCGTACCTGTCGTCGCAGAGTCGAGTGATGACGCTCCAACCCTGCGCGATGCACCTAGGATGGGCTCAAACAACGCCACACGCCGATCCATCCAACTGTGGGAGACCTTCTGCTCCTATTTGAATGAGGAGGGTGTAGTGTCATGGCAGCATAAAGTGGTGTAGGGTCACCATGGCTCCTCCAAACCAAAAGCTCTTTTAAGAGCTACCCATTTTCTTTAAAGAGCAAATATTCCAAATGAGCCATTTTAAAGTCAAACATTCCTAATAAACATGTTTCTTGAATTGATATTATTATATTATGATATGACTAACAACCTTTTTCTTTCAGCCCTGTTTTTACTGATAAACCACTCATAATTTCAATAGGTTTTCACATGAACAATTACAGAAGAAAGCACATTATATATACCGACATACATGAAGCTTCTGGTATGTTTCAACTGACAAACCACATGAACAAGTGAAGACACAGTATAGCCATAACATACTTTAATGTTTTATATGGTAATGTTGTGAGTGAAGTGTGTGTGATGAGTGATGAGTGTAAAAAAATGTAATGTTGATCAGTATGTGTGAAAAAATTATTAAATTATAAATTGTCCTGGTCCACGTAAAAAATTAACTGGTGTATCCCGAGGCGGACTCTTGCCCTCTGTCCCCTTGTCATCAGCCTCATGGTGGGCAAGAGGCTCTTAAAAAACTGCAAGTCCTCGTCCTCCTCCACCACTGGTGGGGTTGGCTGGGCAATTGCTGGGTAATTGCTGACAGCAGACAGCAGACTTCGTTCGAACGAGGACATCTCCCTCCTCCGTTTTTTGCCCCGGACCTCAGCATTCTCCTCCTGGCTGGCTGCTGCTGGCTGACTGGCGGGCTGACTGGTGGACTGGCTGGTGGACTGGCTGGCTGGCTCACTCTCTACCTGGCTCTCTTCCTCTGCCACCAGGGTGGATGGAGGCAGGGTCTGCCGGGGGACATTGCTGGACGTCGCACGGTCTATGATGAATGGGGTTAAAAACCCCATCACTGCCATGAAACGCCAGGGCTTGTACCCCCCTGCAGACCCTGCCCCGCTTCTTTTTGCCTCCTTCTCCATATTCTTCTCCTTGCGGAACCTGTCCCTCAGAGTCTTCCATCTCTTTTTGCACACATCCTCTAATAAAATGAAATAAAATAATAAAGTTAATAAATAATAGTTAATTTCTTGAATTTACTAAATTATTCCTCCAATAATGAATGCTATTTTTATGCTACATGCTGGCTCAATATACTGTCTATGCTTGATAGCTGTGCATGTATTATATGTTATGTTATATATTATGCTTATACTTATTATATTATATATTATATATATTTATTTTTTATTTTTTTATTATTATATTAATATATATTATATGTTATGCTACATTACTAGCTGTCCATTCAATGTTAAAACGAAGTAAACTGGATATAAACTCCCCAAACAGTTGAAAACCTACCAGTTTCACCAACTGTCTCTGCCACCTCCCGCCATGCCTGGTTCCTCCGGTTTAGGTCCCGGTAGGTGAACAGAGTACAGTCATACAGGACTGGGACACTTGCCACGGCAATGATTAATTTATCCTCCATTTTATGACATATGGAAAACAGTCAAGACCTGCGGTATCAGCATACACGCGGTTTGATTGGCTAGCGCTTGTGCTGGCGGGAATTGCATAAACGGGATTTGATTGGCTGATGCCAAGCATCGAGCCTCTGATAGATGCTCGTGATGCTTGCAAAGCCATGCCATGCCCCCCACAATGCAGTTCGGCGAAGATTAAAAATCTTCTACGTCACCCCATTCAAGTGAATGGGCGAAGCGTTGAAAGCATTTTTCGATGCCTGTAGTGTAGACGGGCCCTAAAAAGGTTGAGAACTACTGGCCGAGAGAATTTGGGTGTATTTTACTGTTTCTTGTTCACGTGCCTCCCAGCAGCAGAGCGTCACTGGCGGCCGGCTCCATCGCTGACTGTGTTCACGAGCTGCAACTCAGCCACCCCGATGCACCAGCAATAGTGCTCGGGGACCTGAACCAATGTCGCCTGGAGACTTTGTTACCTGGGTTCAAGCAGTATGTTAGGGATACCAGCAGGAAAGACAATATCCTGGACAAATGCTTTGTTAATGATAAAGGAGCCTATGTGTCTACATACAGACCACCAATACTGAACTCAAGATCATAATGTTGTGAATATGATACCAGTGTATAAGACCAAACTGAAGGGAAGTCAACCAGAAAAGAAAGTAATAAGGACATGGACAAATGAAAGTAGGGAACAGTTGAAAGCCTGTTTTGATTGGACAGATTGGGACATTTTTCAGAAAGGTTCACAAGATGAAATAACTACTGTTACCAAAGACTATATTAACTTCTGTGTTCCCACTAAAGAAATACAAATCTATTCAAGTAATAAATCATATGTGACTAAGGACATTAACAAAAAGTTATAAAAACCAGGAAAATAGCTTTCAAAAACAAAGAGTATGGAGCACTTAGACAGACAGAGAGAGAACTGAAAGTCAAATTGAGGGAATCAAAACAGGCACACAGAGAGCTTTTGGGAAATGCTTTTAAAGCCAAAGACCCCAAAAAAGTGTTGGACACCATGAGAACCATGACAGGAATGACCTCTTCTGCTAAACCTATTGTGACGGACAAGACATACTTGATCCATACCAATTTGCCTATAAGCAAGAGGGTGGTACTGTTGCTACTCTGGTTCATACTAAACATTTAGATAAACGTCACACCTATGCAAGAGCCCTCTTCCTAGAATTCTCAGCAGCATTCAACACAATACAAGCAGACATCTTGGTGTCAAAAATGGCCAAAATGGAAGTAAATCGGTAGCTGATTTACTGCTATGCCGCTTTCCTCACCAGTAGAGAGCAACTTGTGAAGGTTAACAAAACCCTGTCATCTGCCATCACAACCAATGTAGGGGCCCCCCAGGGCTGTGGGAGTTCAGCTGTGCCCTTTACTAGCTTCTTTTAGCTTTTTTTGATGACTTTACTGAACTGCTGTCTGTAGTGTGTATTCACTTTGACCGTCTAGTCATTGTTTGTGATTTTAACATCCATGTTGACAACACCCAGGACAGAGGGGCTAAAGAACTGTTTTGGTTTCTTGATAACTATGGACTGACTCAGCATGTGACGAGCCCACGCACAATAAGGGGCACACTCTGGACTTAATGATCTCAAAGGGTCTAAATATCTCTGAGGTTGTGGTGACTGATGTTGCACTCTCTGATCATTCCTTTGAGAGCTCTATTTCTGTTCACACACATGTTCAAAAAGAGGTAACAACAAAGCGATATTTAACTGAAAACACTAGGGAAATGTTTACTCGGAAT
>NC_136912.1:8304487-8402162 GCF_949606895.1 Notothenia rossii | reverse complement strand
GAGAGACAGCAAGCGCATTTCGTGGCATCTGCGGGCAGTGGCAAGTACTTCAGGCATCTGCCACAGAGGCCGCTACTCCGTGGTATCTGTGGCAAGTATATGCCACAGATCCCACAACTTGCCGTGGCAAGTATATGCCACAACCATGCCACAACTTGCCGTGGCAAGTATATGCCACAACTTATATATGCCACAACTTGCTGTGGCAAGTATATGCCACAACTTGCTGTGGCAAGTAAATGCCACAAGTTAAGAGTTAAGAGAAGGTTTATGGTAGCTGCCACTCGCCTTCCGTGGCAAATGCTGATATTTAAATGTCGCTGTTTTGGCATGACTTTATCGGACTGATCTGTACACAAGACTGATGATCTGTTACTGATGGTCCGATCATATTTTTCAAAAAGATTAAACATTATATGTTCTATAGATTTTACTTGGAGAACGTGGTTTGTTAAAATAAATAAACGTGCTATTTTTATGATAATACTCAAGATATATTTTTAGTAAGTTGACATAAAGATCTAACATTGTTGACCAGAGGTGGGAAATAGGCTAACTTGTATACTCAAGTACTGTATTTGTGATTTAGAAATAGCCTACTTGTAATTTAGTTGAGTATGTAAATGGTATGTTACGTAGTAGGCTACTTACCCCACTACAATTCAGAGGTAAATTGTGTAATTGTAGCCTACTCAGGGGCGCCGTAAGGGGGTGAAAAGTTAGGACGATTCTAAGGGCCCGTGACTGACAGGGGCCCCAAAAAGTGTAGAACATTAAGAAAAAATGTTTAAGTAACCTTTCATCAATCATCAATAATTAACATTAATATAACATTATATTGATAATACACTCACTAAACTTACGATTCATTTCACTTTTTTTGTTCGAAAAGTTAATTATCCAAAGCCTCTGTATACCCCCCTCTATTTACATGTAATGGTTTGGTCCTGTCTCCAAGCGCTGTGCGGCACCGCTCTTTCTAGCAGAGTCAGAGCATGTGAGACAGGGATGCGAGTACTTACGTGTGTACGACGTCTCAACGACTAACAAAGTCAGGCTTTCAAAAAAGAAAATAAAGGAGAGAAAGACAAGAGAGAGTGACAGTATGTCACCCAGTTTTGCTCTGATTTAACACCACCATCAGGCCTTTTCACTTCCGTTTTGTTGTCCATTTACACTTTAATACCCACCTATTTTGTAGTTGGTATGTATATTTAATTAGAAAATCTGCTGCTTATGGTTTTTTTTTGTGATAGCATTTTTATAAATGATAATATTGGTGTTAATGTTCACTTTATTTTAATTTAAGTGGTCATGTATAATTAAGTAATATTTATTTTGATTTATGAATTTTCCATTCAAAAATGTTATTAAAAAGGCATGTACACCATAAAAGATGACTATTGAGGTCTATTGTCAGGAATGTTAGTGTTATATCAAATAGTGAATTCTACTGCAGCAGAATGTTGCAGTAGAATTTGCAGTCTGCACAGTGTTATATGTTCACAGCTCAGTGTCAGTAAATATTGATCGCTTAGTATTGGACTACAAGATAGATGCAAGCCTGTGCAGGTAGAGTTATTTAAAGCATAAATGAGTCGGTTGGGTTCTGGAGGTGTGGTTACAGCAATTGTGCTTGGTTTGCGTGGCATGTGCCTGGTGGTGGGGCCCAATGTGATATATCTTCATGGGGCCCAAAATCCCTGGCGGCGCCCCTGAGCCTACTCCCCTACATTTATTTAATACGCTACCTTTAGTTACTTACTACAGATTCTGATTAATGATGATACATATAATCAAGTCTTAAATCAGACTTTATAGAGTAAATTCACAAGATACCCTACTACAGTATACAAAGTCATTAAAACTAGCTGCACCTTTACCAGCTTTGAGAACACTTTCATGATCAATCATTATAATGAAAACATGTATTATGCACTTTAAGTATATTGTTATGCTAATCATTTTGCGCTTTTACTTGAGTAACATTTTAATGCATGACTTTTACTTGTAACAGAGTATTCCAACATTTAGGTGGGCTACTTCTACTTTTACTTCACACTAGAACCGCCAGGGGTCGCTGTATAGCCTACCTAAAACCACCAACGTGTCAAATGAACGAATGCATTGATTTTCAAGGTACAATATTATTTTATTTATCATACTAGAACACAATGAGTGTTGCCATTACTCGCCGTGGCATGCATGTGCCTTGGCATTTGTGGCATCTCCCACAGAGGCCACTACTCTGTGGCATCTGTGGCAAGTAGGCTATATGCCACAGATGCCACAACTTGCCGTGGCAAGTAGCCACAACTTGCCGTGGCAAGTAAATGCCACAGATGCCACAACTTGCCGTGGCAAGTATATGCCACAACTTGCCGTGGCAAGTAAATGCCACAGATGCCACAACTTGCCGTGGCAAGCATATGCCACAACTTGCCGTGGCATTTGCGCATGCTGAACGGGAGTTGCCACAAGATGCCAGAGTTAAGAGAAGTTTTACAGTAGCTGCCACTCGCCTTCCGTGGCAAATGCTGATATTTAAACTTGTATTTATCGTGTAAAATGTCGCTCTTTAGGCATGACTTTATCGGACTGATCTGTACACAGGACTGATGTGCGATCTCTATTTTTCAAAAAGATAATAAATTATCATTTATATTCAATTTTATTTAGAATAGCCTACGTTGTTTGATAAAATAAACAAACGTGCTATATCTATGATAGTAGGCTAAACATAGGCCTATATTGTAATAAAAAAAGAAATATTGGCAAGTGAGCGTTGCAACGCAAGCCCTTGGCAATTGTCGCTTCTTGAGGGGAGTTTCCACTGCTTGCTACGATAACCAGGTGTATTGTTACTAGTAAAGACAAATAATTAAAAAATAAATATCTGTATTGACACAGCAACGTGTACAATGGTGTTATTAGACTTGGCTACAGACTTAGGGCAGCACCATGAGAATGATAAATACTTAAATAAACATGAAGAATGTTCTCTTAAGCATGATACTCCAAGCAATCCTCATTTAACCGTATAAAGTTGATTTAATATGTTGAGGAAAGAGGGTTACAATGTAATATAATTACACCCTTGTTAAAACTTTTTTTGTGCATCAGTAAAAAGGTTATATGTCATACATGCAAATATCAAATCATTGTGTTGCTAATTAACATAAACAGATTTTGATATGATACGTTGTATTTACTTTATTTATCTAAAATGTTGAAATCTTTGCGTTACAGCAGTGATAAGGGATAGGAAACATAAAATAATAATAATAAAAAGAAACAGGAAATAATTTACACATTATTAGTAGATATTTATCTACAGAGTATCTAAAGAATAAACAATATAGCCTACTGAATATGTAAGAATACACTATAATAAATCATCTTACTAAAACCAATAGAAACATATATTTGTCTTTCTTAACCCTTTCATCCATGAATTATGAAAGCCTCACTCAGGATTTTTTTACCAGGTGTTTTTATTGCTCTTGGGGCATGAAAAACAAGATTTTAACTTTAGTTTATTTTTATCTAGTTTTTTCAAATTTAGAACATTTAAAAATACATTTAAAAAAAGAATTTTAAGGATGATGTTTTATAATAATATATCTTGAGTATTATCATAAAAATAGTACGTTTATTTATTTTAACAAACCACGTTCTCCAAGTAAAATCTATAGAACATATAATGTTTAATCTTTTTGAAAAATAGAGATCGGACCATCAGTAACAGATCATCAGTCTTGTGTAGCCTACAGATCAGTCCGATAAAGTCATGCCAAAACAGCGACATTTTACGCGATAAATACGGGTTTAAATATCAGCATTTGCCACGGAAGGCGAGTGGCAGCTACCGTAAACCTTCTCTTAACTCTTAACTTGTGGCATTTACTTGCCACGCAAGTTGTGGCATATACTTGCCACGGCAAGTTGTGGCATATATAAGTTGTGGCATATACTTGCCACGGCAAGTTGTGGCATGGTTGTGGCATATACTTGCCACGGCAAGTTGTGGCATCTGTGGCATATACTTGCCACAGATACCACATTTTTGGCATATACTTGCCACAGATACCACGGAGTAGTGGCAGATGCCGGAAGTACTTGCCACTGCCTGCAGATGCCACGAAATGAGCCAGGCCCTACTGGAGAACATGGTACGGAGTTTCATTGATTTGGGCATTCTCTCAAGAAGCAAGTGGAATGGATTTGATAGTGAAGCACTGACACATTGCTCTACAAAGTGCGGCGAGTGGATAGACCGATTCACGGACTTTCCACATGGTAAAAGTGTGTGTGGGGGGGGGGGGGGGGGGGGGTGGGTCTAAACTAATCATTTGAAAAAGTGTGGGGGGGGGGGGGGGGGGACGCCCGTGCCACAGCATCTCCAGCGCTTTCGAACGGCAATGTCCGTGGCTGTCTCCTCCTGATTGGTGGAGTTGGCCCAATAGCCGTAAAGTGTATACACTGTAGCCAGCCAGAAACTGTTGAGTATGTTTTACTGCTTTGCAGGAAATATAGTACTCAGAGAAATGTGCTTTTCCAGACACTGAAGAAAGCAAAATTCCATGACTTGTCGCTATCAGGGCTGTTAGGGAAAACATCAGGCAATATGTATTGTGAGATTATTACGTTTCTAAGAGAATTGATACATTTAAAATAATCTAGAAGTTTGGTTCTTTATTTTATTTTATTTCTTTTGTTTATTGCTTTCTGCATAGTCTCTTGTCCACACTCCAGTCCAGTTGGCTGCGGTAATGCACCTACAAGTTAGTTTGCCAACCGCCAATAAACAATAAAGAAGAAGAAGGAATAGGCGGAACTAACGTTATTCGTCATTCTAGTCGGACCCATTAGAGCGGTGCACTCATTTTCAATGTCCGGCTGAAGCGCGCAAAAAACTACCACTTTTCATCTCGGATCATCAGAGGCTGTTGCATCCAAGAAAGACTGATTGAAACCTACGTTTCGAGAGACTACCACTATAATTCAAGGTGAGTTAAACTATTGTATCCGTGTAATTGTTACAAAGTAAGACTTTAGGTCAGTCAGTGTTGTTGTTGACTGGCGCGTCCACTTTTTCTGGCCCGACAAAATCGTGGTTCTATCGGGGCCAAGACACAGGGCTGAGTTGGGCTGAGTTTGCTAAACTAGAGAGAGAATCGCTGGCAAGGGGGCTACAACCAGGGCCGGTGTTCCGGATTAACTTGTTTTCCGATCAACTCGTTTCAGTGAGGTGCGTGGCTTTCGACTGAAATACACATTTCGATCGCTTTCTTCTGTCGTTTACATACATCTTTTGGTATATTTGGCTTCTTAGGAACACGTTGATGCACATCCAGTACCAGTGTGTGAGGTTTTGATTACGATGGCGATACCCGACATCATATTGATAATAATATATGATACAAATGTAAGACTGACAACAATAATATTTAGTAAAGGATTTATTGATGTGAATGTTTTGAACAGTGAATACTTATTGTAAATCGCTTTGGATAAAAGCGTCAGCTAAATGCAAGGTAATGTAATGTGATCTAACAGGCATCAACACAGCGACTTGATTTATTGTTCTCTGGTGATCTGTTAGGACGTGTTGAATGGAGAAGTCTTCATCTGTGTTAAACCGATCCTCCCAGGGAACTGGGACCCGCCCAGGTTAAAATGTGACCCGCCTAGATTAAACTGTGACCCGCACATGTTAAACTGTTACGATTTCTGTGTTAAGTGTTCACTGTTCAAAACATTCACATCAATAAATCCTTTACTAACTATTATTGTTGTCAGTCTTACATTTGTATCATATATTATTATCAATATGATGTCGGGTTGCATTTTTCTAGAACTTGTTGACAATGTTAATGTAACAAAATGAGCTGTGGTGACTTATTAAGACGTGATAATTTGTGGCGCACTCGTAACGCGCAGGGCATGGTTAATTTTTACTGTTGGGACTCGGGTTTGAGTCCAGCATGAACTTTTTCATGGGTCACGGGTCACAAATTGGATAATATATTGATTTCAAACCATGTCAGTGGGCTGCAGCATAAATTATTTTTTAAAGTGTAATACATAAGAATCAGTTGATTGTTACTATTAATGATCTGGACATGCAGAAGAGGCTAACATGATCACAAAACATTGTCAACATTCATTTTCCATGTCTCTCTCCTTTCCATAACCTGCAGCCTCTCTTCCTGTTCATTACTCTCTCTGTCCTCTACTCTTTCTTTGTTCAATCTCTCCAGGCCCGGTTCCAGAACAAAATGACTCAGGGTGCATCTGAGATTAGAGAGGGGGCATGCTCCCCCGGGAAGATTTTTTTAAAATATTGAAGTTAAAAGCATCAATCTGGTGCACTTTGAGAGCAAAATTAAGAGATCTATGTGCTCTTTGCTTGATTCATGCCTTCCCAGTCCCTTATCACGTAGCCTATAAGAGCATGGCGCCAGTTCTTGTAGCCAGTTGTAGGCCTGTCACGATAATCGATAAATTGACTTATCGTACGATAAATACAAATGGACTCGATAACTTTTCTGAGCTCGATAAATTGCCGTTTACATAAAGATGTGACCAGCATTTTAGCCTGGAGCGCTGTGGCTGCCAGGCGCGCTGTGAGGGGCGGGGCTGACACACAGCCAGGTCAGGACACTCCGCGTGCACGTGCAGCAGCGTAGCAGCCAAATTAATAATATAGCGACAAGCGGGAGACAACGTGTGACTTACTCGCCGGGAATTTAAAGTGAAATGGAATTGGTTACAAAACCTAACGGCACATCTCGATTCTCCGGTGTGGCAGTATTTTGGATTCAAACCAAATCAACGAGGCGAACCTACGGACTTGAATGAGCCGGGCGGTGTGTCGCATTGGTTTAAAAAAGGTAGCGACAAAAGCAGGCAATACCACGCATTTTAAACCACCTAAAACACAACCACCCCATTCCCTTTTCCCAGCTGGGAGCAAACACGGCAACTGGAGATGGAGAGCCCCCGCCCCGCCCGACAATGCAAACATGTTGGTGTTCCTTGCTCGAAAACTTAGAAAAACAGATTTGGATATGGCCTGTTGAGGCATCTGGGTCTTTGACAGTGGACTGCACTGTACACTTGACTGTTGTTTTAAGGAGTTTTTTTTTGCTTGTGAGATAATGTGTGCTCAATATATATATATATATATATAATTATATATATATATATATATATATAATTATATATATATATATATAATTATATATATAAATATATGAGAGAGAGAGAGCTCTGTTTTCCAGCCTGACTATTTAATTTATTGTTTTGATGTGTGAGGGTGATGACGTCAGAGCATCGTCCTATGTGCAGGGCCAATTTAACCCCTGGGTATTTGTGAGGGAGCTCCTATATGGCATTACCCCGCTGAAGCTCACCAAAGTTTAACATATTTCAAAGTTCAAAGTTTTGTCAATTGTTTTGTTTATTGGTCAAATACTGGTTTCTAATGGTTTCTGAGGAGTTTTACTGGAATGAAAGAGCACAGAGTCTACAGAAGCAAAAAAGCAGCATACTGCATTAAACCTGACCTTCACAGAGATGTTGAAGTTCATGTAGAAAGGAGGCTTCAGTAGTCTGTCTGCACTCTGTTTAGTTTTGCTATCTTACAATCAATATAGTAAATGTGAGGTAAAGTGTGTTACCAATGTAACCGGTTAGAACTCGAAGTTGCGATGAGGTCTTAAAACGTATGGAAAGGGTCTTAAAAAAGGTATTAAATTTGACTTCAGGATTCCTGCATATACCCTGATTACACATATCCACACTATTTACTGTATATCTGTTTAGGTCAATGTTAATTTACAATAAATATTGTGGTTTTTGAATTTTACCTTCTTTATTTGAATGGCAGTCAGTTGCTGATTACATGCAGACGTTGATAAAGCTACAGGGTAATTCAATATATATCACACTAATTCATAAAGCAAGTTAGACATTTTGAAGTTCCGGACCTTGCACGGGGACATTTTCTCTAACTGGACCTCGTTGAATTGTAGTTACCCCTGCACTAGAGTATCTAAAGAATACACAATATGCAGAAAATACTGTATACATGGAGTACATTAAACAGTCTCACTAGCTAATGTTTGCTTTCTGTGTTAACTTAGTGATAGTTAATGACACAGATGGCGTTATAACCGTGGTTCAAACAACCATTTATGTCACTTTCTATGTGAATAAAGTCATTTTAATTAAAGTGAACAAACTGTGAGCTGTAAATTAGAATGTAAGTTGCTACACAGATTATGAAGAATTATATCAAAATATTTGTATTATATTAATAATGATTTAATAATAATAACTTTTTATCGTTAATAACTATCTGACCTTTCTATCATTTTCAGCAGCATGGAGGAGTACAAGGAGGCCCCTGAAACTCAGGTCAGTGTGCACTTCATCACAATATATTCCTTTTTTCTAAAAAACTTTTTATTTTATTTTTTTTATAAACAAACAGATAGCACAATAGCAATTGGCAAACAAATTTGGATGACAACAATGTGACACAATCACAATATATTCCTAACTCCAGCGTTTCCGCCAGGCGGGCGTCTTGCCGTCATTTGACGCCCTTATTCAGCTCGGAACGCCCTGAACTCGAGCCGAGGGCGTCCAAAAGAGCCGGAATTCCCATCACTAATGCGTAAAGATATAGTATCTCTATAAGGGACGGCTCAATTAAAAATTCAAGTCCAGGGTTTCCCACACATAGACTTTACTTGGGCCGCCCAGGTTTAACGTCCACCAAAGTATATTTCGCGACCCATTCATTATTATTTTGTTTGTATCCGTCCGCGAGCACGACGCCATCTGCAATCGATTTACAATGATCCCTCGCTTGCTGTACCTGTTCGCTCTGCTATCGCGTGGAGGGTCTGCTAACAAGCGACCAACAGAAAGGTTCATGTTAATGTTGTTGCACCTCACAAATGCCTAACACTGTTATCCCCAAATGAAAGATCACAACCTGTTTTGAAATATACAATATGAATGCACAATATGGTTAGATATAGGTTAGAACGTTGTTGTATACGATAATACTTTAATTGTCAGATCAAGTCTGAAATGTGACTTGCGTCACAGCTGCTCCATGTGTAACATCAACATAGACAAATAAGACAAACCCAATACATGAGAAACAAACAACAAACATGTAACATAACAGCAGGATCAGTGAGAGCTGCTCAAAGAGCCTTCAGCGTGCATCTGATCTGGATTCAGCTCTGTGTTTACTGAGAGGATTGGCTCTCTTTTTTCTGTTCTCACGGTCATGGCCTTTCTCCATGGAGATCTTTTCTTGCCAGTCACTTCCTTTACCTTAGTTGGAGCAATGGCATCTATAAACATTTTTTTTTTTTACTAGCTCATTTACTGAGATGTTAGCAGGGGCAAGTGTGGAAGAAACTTTCTGAGTAAAAATGTCCCTAGTGTTTTCAGTTAAATATCGCTTTGTGGTTACCTCTTTTTGAACATTTGTGTGGACAGAAATAGAGCTCTCAAAGGAATGATCAGAGAGTGCAACATCAGTCACCACAACCTCAGAGATATTTAGACCCTTTGAGATCATTAAGTCCAGAGAGTGCCCCTTATTGTGCTTGGGCTCCGTCCAGAGTCAGTCCATAGTTATCAAGAAACCAAAACAGTTCTTTAGCCCCTCTGTCCTGGGTGTTGTCAACATGGATGTTAAAATCACAAACAATGACTAGACGGTCAAAGTGAATACACACTATAGACAGCAGTTCAGTAAAGTCATCAAAAGAAGCTAGTAAAAGGCACAGCTGAACTCCCACAGCCCTGGGGGGCCCCTAGATTGGTTGTGATGGCAGATGACAGGGTTTTGTTAACCTTCACAAGTTGCTCTCTACTGGTGAGGAAAGCGGCATACCAGTAAATCAGGTATGGATTTACTTCCATTTTGGCCATTTTTGACACCAAGATGTCTGCTTGTATTGTGTTGAATGCTGCTGAGAATTCTAGGAAGAGGGCTCTTGCATAGGTGTGACGTTTATCTAAATGTTTAGTATGAACCAGAGTAGCAACAGTACCACCCCCTTGCTTATAGGCAAATTGGTATGGATCAAGTATGTCTTGTCAGTCACAATAGGTTTAGCTGAAGAGGTCATTCCTGTCATGGTTCTCATGGTGTCCAACACTTTTTTGGGGTCTTTGGCTTTAAAAGCATTTCCCAAAAGCTCTCTGTGTGCCTGTTTTGATTCCCTCAATTTGTCTTTCAGTTCTCTCTCTGTCTGTCTAAGTGCTCCATAATCTTTGTTTTTGAAAGATATTTTCCTGGTTTTTATAACTTTTTGTTAATGTCCTTCGTCACATATGATTTATTACTTGAATAGATTTGTATTTCTTTAGTGGGAACACAGAAGTTAATATAGTCTTTGGTAACAGTAGTTATTTCATCTTGTGAACCTTTCTGAAAAATGTCCCAATCTGTCCAATCAAAACAGGCTTTCAACTGTTCCCTACTTTCATTTGTCCATGTCCTTATTACTTTCTTTTCTGGTTGACTTCCCTTCAGTTTGGTCTTATACACTGGTATCATATTCACAACATTATGATCTTGAGTTCAGTATTGGTGGTCTGTATGTAGACACATAGGCTCCTTTATCATTAACAAAGCATTTGTCCAGGATATTGTCTTTCCTGCTGGTATCCCTAACATACTGCTTGAACCCAGGTAACAAAGTCTCCAGGCGACATTGGTTCAGGTCCCCGAGCACTATTGCTGGTGCATCGGGGTGGCTGAGTTGCAGCTCGTGAACACAGTCAGCGATGGAGCCGGCCGCCAGTGACGCTCTGCTGCTGGGAGGCACGTGAACAAGAAACAGTAAAATACACCCAAATTCTCTCGGCCAGTAGTTCTCAACCTTTTTAGGGCCTGTCTACACTACAGGCATCGAAAAATGCTTTCAACGCTTCGCCCATTCACTTGAATGGGGTGACGTAGAAGATTTTTAATCTTCGCCGAACTGCATTGTGGGGCGCATGGCATGGCTTTGCAAGCATCACGAGCATCTATCAGCATCAAAAGTTGAACAATGTTCAACTTTTGAGGCTCGATGCTTGGCATCAGCCAATCAAATCCCGTTTATGCAATTCCCGCCAGCACAAGCGCTAGCCAATCAAACCGCGTGTATGCTGATACCGCAGGTCTTGACTGTTTTCCATATGTCATAAAATGGAGGATAAATTAATCATTGCCGTGGCAAGTGTCCCAGTCCTGTATGACTGTACTCTGTTCACCTACCGGGACCTAAACCGGAGGAACCAGGCATGGCGGGAGGTGGCAGAGACAGTTGGTGAAACTGGTAGGTTTTCAACTGTTTGGGGAGTTTATATCCAGTTTACTTCGTTTTAACATTGAATGGACAGCTAGTAATGTAGCATAACATATAATATATATTAATATAATAATAAAAAAATAATATATATAATATATAATATAATAAGTATAAGCATAATATATAACATAACATATAATACATGCACAGCTATCAAGCATAGACAGTATATTTAGCCAGCATGTAGCATAAAAATAGCATTCATTATTGGAGGAATAATTTAGTAAATTCAAGAAATTAACTATTATTTATTAACTTTATTATTTTATTTCATTTTATTAGAGGATGTGTGCAAAAAGAGATGGAAGACTCTGAGGGACAGGTTCCGCAAGGAGAAGAATATGGAGAAGGAGGCAAAAAGAAGCGGGGCAGGGTCTGCAGGGGGGTACAAGCCCTGGCGTTTCATGGCAGTGATGGGGTTTTTAACCCCATTCATCATAGACCGTGCGACGTCCAGCAATGTCCCCCGGCAGACCCTGCCTCCATCCACCCTGGTGGCAGAGGAAGAGAGCCAGGTAGAGAGTGAGCCAGCCAGCCAGTCCACCAGCCAGTCCACCAGTCAGCCCGCCAGTCAGCCAGCAGCAGCCAGCCAGGAGGAGAATGCTGAGGTCCGGGGCAAAAAACGGAGGAGGGAGATGTCCTCGTTCGAACGAAGTCTGCTGTCTGCTGTCAGCAATTACCCAGCAATTGCCCAGCCAACCCCACCAGTGGTGGAGGAGGACGAGGACTTGCAGTTTTTTAAGAGCCTCTTGCCCACCATGAGGCTGATGACAAGGGGACAGAGGGCAAGAGTCCGCCTCGGGATACACCAGTTAATTTTTTACGTGGACCAGGACAATTTATAATTTAATAATTTTTTCACACATACTGATCAACATTACATTTTTTTACACTCATCACTCATCACACACACTTCACTCACAACATTACCATATAAAACATTAAAGTATGTTATGGCTATACTGTGTCTTCACTTGTTCATGTGGTTTGTCAGTTGAAACATACCAGAAGCTTCATGTATGTCGGTATATATAATGTGCTTTCTTCTGTAATTGTTCATGTGAAAACCTATTGAAATTATGAGTGGTTTATCAGTAAAAACAGGGCTGAAAGAAAAAGGTTGTTAGTCATATCATAATATAATAATATCAATTCAAGAAACATGTTTATTAGGAATGTTTGACTTTAAAATGGCTCATTTGGAATATTTGCTCTTTAAAGAAAATGGGTAGCTCTTAAAAGAGCTTTTGGTTTGGAGGAGCCATGGTGACCCTACACCACTTTATGCTGCCATGACACTACACCCTCCTCATTCAAATAGGAGCAGAAGGTCTCCCACAGTTGGATGGATCGGCGTGTGGCGTTGTTTGAGCCCATCCTAGGTGCATCGCGCAGGGTTGGAGCGTCATCACTCGACTCTGCGACGACAGGGACGACAGGTGTGGCCTTCCTATTGTCTTCCTGCGGAGGAAGTTGTGCAACACACAGGTGGCCTTCACACACCTCTCTGTTACCTCCGGGCTGTTACCTCCGGGCTGGTGCTGATGACACGCCGGAACATTCTCCACTGTGATGCGAGGACGCCAAACACACATTCAACAACCAACCTGGCCCGGCTGAGGCGGTAATTGAACAGCCTCCTTTCACGCGTGAGCTGACGTCCAGGGAATGGACGCAGCAGGTTGTCCAGCAGCGGAAAAGCCTCATCCCCAACAAACACATGGGGAAGAAGGCCCAGCTGCTCTGCTCCTGGGATGACGCTGTCAGGTGGTAGCTGCAGACTGCCATCTCGGAGGCCCTCTCCAAAAGCGGAATTTTGCAGGCTCCCACCGTCGCTGCTCCTTCCAAAACCTCCGACATCCACTACCCTGAAGAGGTACTGGGCATCCACTACAGCCAGTAGTACCAAGGAGTGGGTGGACTTGTAGTTGAAGTAGAGGGACCCAAAATTTGCCGGAGCCTGGATCACCACGTGCTTCCCATTAATGGCACCAACGCAATTCGGAAAGTTCCAGCGCTCCTGGAACCCAGCAGCGATGGCTCTCCAGTCCTCCGTCTGTGGTACCGGCATGGTCTCCTCGACCAGCGCGGTCCAGATGGCACTCGCAACCTCCTTCACGATGACAGCCACTGTTGCATGCCCGACCCGATAGCTGAATGCTATGGTCCTGTACGAGTCACCGGTTGCCAGGTACCTGAGAAAATGTAATATACATGATTTAAAAAAAAAAAAAGTAATACGCCACGCAGACACAGACCCCCCCCCACACAGACACACACCCCAGACACACACAGACACACACCCCAGACACACACACACACACACCACAGACACACAGACCACAGACCACAGACACAGACCACAGACACACACACAGACCACAGACACACACACAGACACACACACATACCACAGACACACACACACCACAGACACACACACCACAGACCACAGACACACACACACCACAGACACACAGACCACAGACACACACACCCCAGACACACACACACAGAGACCACACGCACGCACACACACACACACACAGGGGAGCAATACTGTGTTTACCTAGCTATCTTAATTAATGTCATTCATCTGAACTAAATCACAGACTTCATTCATCATTCATCCATTGCATGCATTCTCTCTCTTTATATACAGAGTCATATTAAAGAAGTAGAAATACACAAAACGTACCGTAGGCAGATGGCGAGTCGCTCTGCGGGTCGGATTGACAAACGCATACGGGTGTCTGCCTTTGCAATCAGTGGACCCACTTTTCCGAGCAACTCGTTGAACACGTCTTTGCTCATCCTGAAGTACTGCTGAAACAGTACACCATCCAGGCGGAGCTCTTGGACAAGAACGTGGTATTCCTCCCGTTGCAGACGTTTTCTGAGTATCGGATGTACCCAACAGCGACGCACAATACGTGGCCTCCTGCGAGACATTGCATAAACCAACGCTACCCTTGCTACAAAACCGGCATCCATTTTGGCAATAGTGGAGAAGAAGCGGGCTTTTTTTTCGCTTTGTATGCCGGGGGCGGGCGGGAGATTCCTGATTGGTTGTTGGTCGCGAGAAATCGCCAAGCTTCAGACACGCCCAGCTTCAAGATTTTTTGATACCTGTAGTGTAGACGGGCCGTTACACCAAGTACCACCTGAGAAAATAGTTGGTTCTCCAATACCACCGTATGACCAATGTTAAAATACAGTCTGCACAGTTCATGCAGGACTCTGAGGCACATGTATTCATAATAACTGTTACGTCCCCACTAGGGATGAGGAAATGCAACAAACACCAATTGGAATTGGTAATAATTATGAATAGTTTTAATGTATAACAGGTAGACAAAATGGCAGGCAAGCAGCCTGAAACAAACAAAGTGCCACAAAAACACCGGTTTAAATAACAACCAAAAGTGGCCACAAGGGCGCAAGTTTAAATGTGCAACCAAACAAAGGGAGGACTCTAATAAGTGAGAATACTTAAATACAAAGGTGTATATATACATATGTATTAGGGGTGTAACGGTACACGTACCCGTACTGAAATTATTCGGTACGGGCCCTTCGGTTCGGTACACAAGTGTACCGAACGAATATAACGTTAAACGTAAACATTTTAGAACGTGAAAAACTTTTTGGTTGTAATCTCAGGTGCTGCGTCGCAGCATTCAGAGTAATTTGCTCAAATTGGGTCCCACGCGTCATAGAGCGAGCAAGTCATTTCATTGGACGAGAGGTATATTATGAGAGCAGGGGTGCGTTCAAATGTAGTCAGTAGTGATGAACGATAATTATCGGGCCGATAATTATCGGTCCGATATTAGGAATTATGACGTCATCCGGATAAACCCGATAAAAGTATTAATAGCCCCGATAATATAAAATATCTTTTTTGGATAATCTTTTTTTTTTTTAAATACTGCGGTGTGGGTGGATTGGGATGAGGGGCGCTTGTTTTTCACTCGGCTCCTCCCTTTTTGCCAGTACTGTGGTATTAGTGGTTTAGGAGGAGGGGAGTTTTTCACAAATCCAGCGCTCCCTAACTCATGCCTGGCTGTGACGTAAATGGTGTGCGGCTGTGAAGCCAGGACAGTAAACAAACATGTCGTCGGTAGTATGGGACTCTTTCAAAGTTTCAGAGTTAGATAGTTCTTTTGCTATTTGTATTAACAAATGCAATGCAGAAGTTCCACGAGGAGGGAAAAAGGCAACGAGCTATAATACTTCCAACCTGATTAGTCACCTGAAACATCGCCATCGCTACGATGGTGTGTTAAAAGCGTACGAAGACGCCTGCGCTGCTAAACTAGCGGCGAATCCAAAGCCAGCTGCAAAGGCACCGGGGCTTTTACCTATCGACGAGGCTGATTGACTCAATTATATTTATTTGGGAAAATAAATATGGTCACTTTGAAGAGTCTTGGCTTTGTTTTGTTCATAGTGTAATGCTCATGTCATTTGCTCACTACTAGTCTTTTTTTACCACCAGGTGTGCAAAAACTACAGGTACATTTAATATATATATATATATTATATTATTATCGGTTATCGGTATCGGTCTTGAGAAGCCGGAAGTTATCGGTATCGGTTTCAAAAAAACAATATTGTGCATCCCTAGTAGTCAGTAATGTGAGGAACTGTCGAAATGGCGAACGCAGATAAAGTTGAGCTCGAAAATTCTCCAGCATCATTGAAGTCTCCGGTTTCAGAACATTTTGGTTTCGCAGTTACGTACAAGGATAACGGACAAAGACAGGTGGACCGAACCAAAGCTGTTTGTCGGCATTGTTCAACTAAAATTGGTTACGCGTCTGGCAATACATCAAACTTGCACTCATTTGAAAAGGCATCACCCGAACGTGAATATAATCGGTACCAAAAGAAAAAAGACTGAAGTGCAAACCCAACTCCCACTACCATTTAAGCCTCCACCACTCGCAAAAAGTTCAGACCAAGCCAAAGCTATTACAAACGCCAAATATCCTTATGTTGCCATGTTAGCAAAGCGCTACCTGGCTGTATCTGCTACCTCTGTCCCTAGCGAGAGGGTGTTCTCCACAGCAGGAGACATTGTTAGTGCCAACAGATCTGCCCTTTCGGCAAGCAATGTGGACAAATACATTTTTCTTTAAAAAAACATGAAAATACAATGACAAGCAAGTCATAATGTCCCCAGGCTTTGTAGTCATCTCCAGCAGGTGTGCGCCGGCTGTGCGCTGCGATTGGAGTGCGTCGGGCCCGGCGTGCTCCAATCACAATCTTCATGGGGCGGACCAGGAGATGGCAGCCAATGACGTCAGGGCAACCGCACAGCTCATTTACATATCACACAGATTAACACAGTTAAGAGGACCAGGAAGGCAGCAGCCGTAATAATAACATTATTTGTTGTCAGCCACAGCTACATGTACAAAGGGCAGTCAATTCAATAGCTTTATTAGCATGACCATAGTTACATACAGTATTGCCAAAGCTCTGCATAGTTGCAACATCTATACAAAAAATACACACAAATAAACAGTTATAAACAAACTGCTAAGAACATGTTTTTTTGTTTTTTTACGAGGAATACAGATTCATTTAATTAATATAATACATTAATACAAAATAAAATATGATATAAATATATATATATATATACATAAGATATATAAGATGTGAGAGCTGGTGTATCAGGTCAGTCCGATTCCCTCAAACTGTGGCAGGCAGAGACAAACTGTCCTGCAACAATGCAGCTCTCTTTATATCCCCCCTGGAGTATTTTTTGTTTTTCATTTTTAAATATTTGAGGATGCTTATGGTTGAGTTTTGGGAATAATTGTTTCCGTATAGGTTCAAAGGTTGGGCATTGTGTGAGGAAGTGCTGCTCTGTCTCCACAGCAGTTCCTCCTCACTGTTGGCATGATCGCTGATCTTTTGGCAGCCATGTTTTCTTGTACCTGCCTGTTTCTATGGCCAGGCTGTGTCTCTCTCTCTCTGTCTCTCACCTGTCTCCCTCTGTCACTCACCTGTCTGTGTCTCTGTCTCTGTACCTGCATGTTTCTATGGCCAGGCTGTGAGCACTCACAGTATGCAAAGTAGTCTGGTGGGATTCTTTTCGGAGTATTGAAGATCGTTTCCCCGACATCGGCGGTGCCTGCCACAGGACAACACGGAACGTGCGCGATTGGGACGCGATGAGCGCGGGGGTGCTAGTGGAGCACGCGTGTGAACTAAGTTTCCTTGGTAAACTCTGGTAAAATGACTCACTAAAAAGAGCCGGAATTCCCATCACTAACGTAAAGAGATAGTCAATCAATGTTTATTTATATAGCCCAATTTCACAAATGTTACATTTGTCTCAGTGGTCTTCACAGTTTGTACAGAATATCAGTATGACAACACGACACCCTCTGTCCTTAGACCCTCACATCGTACAAGGAAAAACTTCCAGAGAAAACCCACAGTTTAAAGGGGAACATGGGAGAGCAACAGAGTAGGGATCCCTCTCCCAGGACGGACAGACGTGCAATAGATACCGTGTGTAAATCAAAAAGATAATACATCTACAACATAGGTAGACCAAATGTTTAGAAATGCACGTGTCCACAACAAGAAGACGAATCCACGAGGATGTCAGCAATCCTGTGGGAGCCATCAGGGAAGTAGTATGGTGAGAGTCTGTCAGGACCGCAGAGACAGGTTCAGCCACGGCTCAAATACCAGGACTCAGATCCAGAACTCAGGATCCAGGACACACGACCACAGCAAAATGATTAGCCTCGACTCAGGATCCCGGCATATATATGGACACAAAAAAAATATTTGGGGGAAGCTGGGTTAATCGGAACATGAGTACACAGGTACAAACAGAAAGACGGAGTAAGGTGCCCCCCCCCCCCCCCCCAACAGTCCAAGCCTATAGCAGCTAAACTAACGTGTCTACATACATGCACTCCCTTAGGATAGGTTGAGGGAAAAGGGTAGCAAGTAAGAAGTAGGAAACAGAGGGGGAGAGGCACACACAGGGAGAAAGGTACCCACTGGAACCTGAATTGGTTAGAGGTAAGGAGTAGGTCAGTGGCTACATTCCACACTCCCGGGCCGGGTTAGGCCTTCTCTGCATCCTGTTACCCTCTAATAAACCTCGAAAGGTCAGAGAGGGGAAAGGTTTTTGGATGAAGTTTTAAATATAAGAACTACGTTTTTAGGATTTAAGTGAAAGAGTAAGAACTAAAATGTATAGGTGAAGAGGCACAACGTATCTACGTCAATGCACTCTTATTAGATTATTTTATCACTATAAGCTTTATCAAAAAGGAAGGTCTTAAGCGTACTCTTAAAAACGGATAGGCTGTCTGCCACCCGCACACAAACTGGAAGCTGATTCCACAAATATGGAGCTTGATAAGAAAAGGCTCTGGCTCCCATTGTACTTTTAGAGACTCTAGGAACAACTAACAACCCTGCATTCTTGGAACGCAATAGATAGTACCTATAAGGGATGGAGCCCCCTCCCCCCGCGCTCTCAGGGTGGACGCCCTCTCAGCCCTGGTCCACGTTGTTGCTCAATGAGCGCAGGTTTGTGAGAATGATGGATGGAAGTGGTGACCGGCTGAATCTCTTCTGAACGCCTCCCCTCCTTCCTCGTCTCTTTTTCCTGGTGTTTCTAAGCGGCTCCCGATGGATGTCATCCAATAACGAAGAGCACAGATGGCTTGGTGTATTTGTAGGAGGCCGATCGCATTGCAGCTCTAGCATAGCCTCGCGGCTGCAGCAGCATACCTGTTCGTGCTGTAACTCAGGTGTGTCTTGGAAAGTTGTATGGCGAGACATGGTCTGCAGAAGGCAAATGTAATCCACAGGATCAAAAGCATGGTCTCTCAAAAATAACGTTTCATAAAGACACGACAAAGTTTAGACAATAATTAGACCAAAAAAACTCAAGACACACAAAACACACAAAACACAAGACGAACGGAGCATACTGAGACTCGCGGTGACAGGATGCCATCTCCCTCTGTCTCCTGTATACCAGAGGTGGGAGTAAGTCATACATGTGCAAGTCCCAAGTTACTTGGGTGAGAGTCAAGCAAGTCAAGTCATACGAAATCCTGATGAATAACCCCAGTTTCCGCATTTAAGTCAGTCACATGACTTGACTCAAGTCGCATATTTTTTGACTTGAGACTTGCTTGACTAACATTGATAAAAGACTCGACTTGACTTGTGTAGGGGTGTAGAGTTATTTGTTAATGTGGAAAATAAAACTCTGAAATCATAAAACAGGTAATAGGGGGAATAATTGGGCGTGTGTGTGTGTGTAGAGGTGCGTGTGGTTAAAACGTAGCAGCCTGCGGTCGCTCTTTAGCTGTTCTAATGAAGGTAAACAGTGAAGTAAACAGTAAAAGGCACAGCTCTTTGCAGCTGGTGCTGCTCTTCTCAGATTCTGCTGAGTTACACGTTACTCCTCCTGGTGCTGCAGAGATGTCATGAAGTGAAGGAGGTTTTCCTTCTATAAAACACCTCTGGGCAGCAGATACTGTGAGAGTCACAGACATGACTACATAGGTCAAGGCAGACTGGTTCACAGACTCTCCTGTTTTGCCGATCCGGTGCTTGAACAAATAACTCTACACCTCTACACAAGTCGAGGCTTTTATCAATGCAAGTCAAAAAATATGCGAGTCAAGTCATGTGACTCGAGTCCCCCACCTCTGGTATATACTGTGGTTAGAATGTTGCTGTATTACTGTATCAAATATAATACAAATATAATAAACCCAAACAGTTGATAAGTAGTATTTTGTTAACTCAAGGTTTATATTAAGTGAGTTTGTATTGTTAACTTGTGTATTCATGCTTTTTAGATTGACTTTCTCTCTTTTTCTGTCCGTCTGTTCTAGAAACCGAAAGCAAGAGAGAGACGTCACAGCTGTCAGCAATGTGACAAATCCTTTTCAACATCTTTAAATTTAAAGCGCCACCTGTATATTCACACAGGAGAAAAACCGTACAACTGTGAAGAGTGTGGGACAACTTTCACTCGATCAGATTCTCTCAAAACACATCAACGTATTCACAGGGGAGAAAAACCGTACAGCTGTGAAGAGTGTGGGACAACTTTCACTACATCAAGTCATCTCAAAAAACATCAACGTATTCACACGGGAGAAAAACCATACAGCTGTGAAGAGTGTGGGACAACTTTCACCACACCAGGGGCTCTCAAAATACATCAACGTATTCACACTGGAGAAAAACCTTACAGCTGTGAAGAGTGTGGGACAACTTTCACTTCATCAGGTGCTCTCAAAAGACATCACCGTATTCACACGGGAGAAAAACCTTACAGCTGTGAAGAGTGTGGGACAACTTTCGCTTCATTAGGTTCTCTCCAAATACATCACCGTATTCACACGGGAGAGAAACCGTACTGGTGTGAAGAGTGTGGGACAACTTTCGCCACACCAGGGTCTCTCAAAATACATCAACGTATTCACACTGGAGAAAAACCGTACAGCTGTGAAGAGTGTGGGACAAGTTTCGCTAATTCAAGTAATCTCAAAACACATCAACGTATTCACACTGGAGAAAAACCATACTGCTGTGAAGACTGTGGGACAACTTTCAATACATCAGGTGATCTCAGAATACATCACCGTATTCACACGGGAGAAAAACCTTACAGCTGTGAAGAGTGTGGGACAACTTTCACTTCATCAGGTGCTCTCAAAAGACATCACCGTATTCACACGGGAGAAAAACCTTACAGCTGTGAAGAGTGTGGGACAACTTTCGCTTCATCAGGTTCTCTCAAAATACATCACCGTATTCACACGGGAGAGAAACCGTACTGGTGTGAAGAGTGTGGAAAAAGGTTCATTAGATCAGATGCTCTCAAATCACATCTGCGTGTTCACACAGGAGAAAAACCATAGTGGTTTTAAGAGTGTGGGAAAACTATGAGAGCTAAGCTAGCTGTTTCCTCCTCCTGATGTCCTGAGAGCTGTAGTTATATAGTCTCATTGAAATAAAGCTTATTGCATTCAAATGTGTCTTTTCTTCAGTGAGATATCTTTATGGATTTCCTTATGACTTGAGAGTCTGATTTTAAAAGTTGTTTAATATTTCTGAGTCTGACTCAAGCAACTTAAATGTTTGCTTTTGGGCGAAGTCATCTGAACATTGTGTACTGTGCAAGTAATCTGGCACTCTACCTTTGTCCCTATATTTAGATAAACAAATGAATCCCCATTATTGCATTTAATCATTCATATTACACGACTCACTGTTACTTTAGCACTAACCACTTTATTGTATAAAGTGCATTCAATTGAAAACACCATAGTGTTACAGTTAAATTATGTACAATTATAAACACAATATGTACATACAAGTATTTACATATAAAACGCCTACAATATCAATGAAATTAGAATGTAACAATTGCACTGATGGCTCTGTGTTTTTTGTCACCAATATTATATTTTAGTTTGCACTGCCTCCACGGCTATGGTTATGGTATGATAAGAACTGCTCTGTATTCCTAAAGTTGGACCCTTCTGGCAAAATATTTAATTGATTCAGTATAAATGATGGCAACAGCATAAACTAAGGTAAACACAGGTAAAAAAGCTTGAGTGGATACAAATAAGATGCATGAAACACATTCACTTTTGTAGATCCCAGGATTTATTTGTCATCAGCAGGTATGAATCAAATGTTAGGGTATCAATGACTTAATAAATTAACATTTGTTGTTATGCAAGTCAACAACGAGATCTCACTCCACTGCAGAAGAAGAACAGGAATGATCCAGCTATTGAACCCAGTTGGATTCTTTAGGACTTTTTCTGAGCAACCATTCAGCTTCATTGATTCAGTATAAAGGATGGCAACAGCAACAACATAAACACAGCTAAAAAAAGCTCAAGTGGATACAAATCAGATGTACAATTATGGACAGGGAGGCTGTGGCGCAGTGCGTTGGTGTTGGGATCAGGGGAGCACAGGTTCAAACCCCACTGCAGTCAGTATGTCGTTGTGTCCCTGGGCAAGACACTTCACCCCACAGTATTGAGTATGTAAGTCGCTTCGGATAAAAGCGTCTAACAAGCTAAATGTAATGTACATAAAAGTATTTACACTTTCTACATTAATGACGTACATATGAATGAAAACTATTTACAATATACATCAAATATAGAAGTCGACACGAAAAATAAACTTCACCCCAAATTGCTCCTGTGGGGATTGCCCACAGTATTGAGTATGTAAGTCGCTTTGGAGAAAACCATCTAACAAGTAACAAGTTCTCTAGTTCTGCAGTGGTTCCCTCCTGTCCTGAGTCAACACCCAATCCCTTGTTTCTCTGTGTGACTGGTTTATATCCAGCTTCAGGATGCACCACCATGTTAGGATCCTTCATTACATTAAAAGTAAGTAATAACTTACTTACCGCAGGTGTTTTAATGTTTAATTACCATATGTAAGGGTTCGTGCACAGAGGGGATTGTCGGGAAAGAGATGGCTGTTTGAGGAAGCTCCCATTTATTAACATTTCAACAAACAAGTGGCATATTTGCATAACGTATTCAAGTGTTACCATTTAGTGCAATAGTAGCTACAGAACATGTACTGTGCTGTGTAAAATGTACTGTATCACATAGCGTTTCAGACACACAAACGTTTCAACTTTCAAACTTAAACGGTGCGCTCCCAGCGCATGTACCGGCAGTGATCTACAGCAGTGGTTTTCAACCAGTGGTACGGGGACAAACTGTCTCGCTCTCGTAATGTCTGTCTGTCTTGCTCTCGTTCTGTCTCTTGTACCACTCTCGGTTCCACTTTTACTTTTGCGCGCTACCTGTCTCACTCTTTTCCGGCCTCCAGCTTTTCCTGCTGGAACCCACCGCTTAAAGGTGGGGGTCCGCGGACCGGCCATAGAGCCCATAGAGTTAAAGGTGGTGGCCGTTAGTTGTAAAAATCCATAGATTAGCCGCACCGTTATATAAGCCGCAGCGTCGAAAAATGGGAAAAAAGGCGCGGCTTATAGTCACGGTAGTAGTTATTACAAAAATACATTGTTTCAAGAGAGTGTGTAACATTTTCTATCACCAGTGAATTATCTGATCCAAAAGCAAAGGCTTTTTCAATGATGTTCAATTTGCCCTTTTCTATAGTGATAAGAGGCAGAAGTTTACCATTACGCTTGTTAAACCAACTCCATTTTACATCTCCTTTCTTATGAGGACATGGCAGGGCAGCTTTCGTGCCCGGCAGCACTGTTATTTGTTCAGGATCAGCTGAAAAGCAAAAAGCTAGTTACACATTTATTGACCCAACAGCCTTGACAAGCTGGACAATTGATTTGCTCATGGTGGTTTTAATTGATAGTTTTTCTATATTTAGAAAAAAAACAGGCAAAACTAAGAAACAAGTTACATTTTTGTCCATGCTACATTCTACTGAAAGAGCCTGTTAACTCAAATGTTTTTATTATTTTTCTTTTTCATGTTATGCTCATTTTCAGGTTCACATTTGTATTTTGCACGTCTACTGTAATGTGATGCTTTAATGTTCAAAAAGCTCTTTCCCAGAGAAACTGCCTCTGGAGCGAACACAGGGATTTCAGCCTCTGCAGACCATTTACATGCACAAACCTGTATAACACACTACAGGAAAGGGAGAACCCCAAAATGCAGAATAGAGCCCCTTTAAGCTATACTAAACAAAATATTGTAAACTCAAACACTTTTTCAACATATCAAACAGTAAAACTTGAAATGTCTTTGACTTGATTTATATTATTAATGTCAATGTCAAATCATCCAGATTTATGAATATTTTAATAGAAACCTGTTAAAAATAGTTATTCTTACCTGTATAGGTGATAGAGAAGCATGCATTGAGCAGCAGGAAGTAGAGACAAAGCAGCATCTCTGCAGCTGGTGAACTCTGCTATGTCACATACGACTCAGCTTCTTTTTAAGTTAAGAGGAAGTTATGAGTAATATGGCTGGGGTTGAAAAGATCTTGACTGATTGGCTGTTTTCCACCGTGGGGAGTTTCTCTGCGCAATACAGGGACATTTGGTTGAACTATTCAGATCTTAAAGGTCCCATGTCATGGCCATTTCTACTGATCATAATTCCATTGTTGAGGTCAGGGCTGTATCCAGGATTTCCTAAATACCGAGGTCCAAACATGCTAGGGGGGTTCGGGGGTATACCCCCCCGGGATTTTTGGCATTTTCATGATCTAGTTAGGTGCTTTTTAAGTCCTGTGGGGGGTCACAAATTGGATAATATATTGATTTCAAACCATGTCAGTGGGCGGCAGCATCAATTATTTTTGAAAGTGTATTGCATAAGAATCAGTTGATTCTTACTATTAATGACCCGGACATGCAGAAGAGGCTAAAATTATCACAAAACATTGTCAACATTCATTTTCCACGTCTCTCTCCTTTCCATAACCTGCACCCTCTCTTCCATCTTCTTTAGTCTCTCTGTCTTCTTCCTGTTCATTACTCTCTCTGTCCTCTTCTCTTTCTCTTTGTTCAATCTCTCCCTCGTCGTTCACTGTTTGCTCCTCCTCACTTGTCGCTCCTGCTAGTGAATTAAAAGCAATTCAGCAATTTAGTTCATTTCACTTGTTTGTTTGCATTCTTTTTTTAATTTAAATCTGTTTTGTTTAATTCTCAAAAGAGAACAAAGATGTAAGCAAATTGTGTGGTTTTATACAATTGTATGTTATTATGACATAACTGCAATAGATATATGTTGTTTTAAAATTATGCCGATTGTCTATAGTGTAAATGAAGACTATTGTTATAGATAAATAGATAGATGGGGTTATTAAGCCTATATTCTTCTGTGTGACTGTACCTGCAGTTCCTCCCTGATCACTTTCTCTCTCTCTCTCTGCCTGTACTGTCTCTTCCTTACCAACACTGAGCTTCAACTGGCTTAGTCTTTTCATTATATCTGAGTCAGTGTAAAAAGAAAACAATACAATGTTATATCTTCAAAGTTTTACTCAAATTGAAATGAAAGAAAAGCATTACGTTTGTTAAAAGGTAATCCTTGGATGAATGTAATTAATTTTAGCTCTCTAGCTATTTTATTCACGCAATTTAAACCAAAGTATAGCCTATAGCTGCAAATTCTGCAATATAAGTTAGTGTGCATGTTGTCAGACGTTCCACTGACTAACGTAGAGCGTTCAAACAGGATCTGCTGGTCATATGATGTCCTGATGAACAGAAACACAAGCAGCCCGCTGGACTCAGATCTCTAGATACCTCATCACTCCTCCTCTGCTCCGGTTCAAGTCCGGGCTGCGGTGGTTTGTTGATACATGTCGTCTTCTTCTGTTTGCTTTAATCAAGGCTACGTAGTTATGTAATAGACACAGCTCGGAAAAAATTACCGTGGTCCGGACCTCGGTGACCTCAATAGTGGATACGGCCCTTAAGGTATAGGCAAGGCAAGGCAAGGCAATTTTATTTATATAGCACTTTTCAGCACGTGGCGATTCAAAGTGCTTTACAGATTTAAAGCAAAAGACATTTAAGAACAAATACAGCATAAATACATTATTAAAAAGGCATTTAAAAACTGGCATAATAAGCAAAGGTAATGAAATAAATAAACACAGCAGGTACAGAATACATGACTAAAAAGGCATACTGTAGTGTTAGTATAGGCAGCTCAATTAAAAGCAGCGGCAAATAGGTGCGTTTTTAGTCGGGATTTAAAAATAGGAAGTGTTTCGGCGAACGTGCATGATTTAGGCAGTTTGTTCCAAATTGTTGGGGCATAATAACTAAAAGCTGCTCCAGTCATTGATCCTTGGTCTCCAGGTGTAATTTTAAAAATAAATCTGGGTGTCGTCTGCATAGATGTGATAGCTTAGATCGCTCTTTTTAATAATTTCAGCCAGAGGTAGCATATAAATATTAAAAAGCAAAGGTCCTAAGATGGAGCCTTGAGGAACCCCGCATGACATATTTATCAGGATTGATTTGTAATTGCCTATTGAGACAAAGTTTGTTCTGTCCTTCAAGTAGGAGCTAAACCAGTTTAGAGCTGTTGCTGAAACTCCCACCCAGTTTTCAAGACGGTCTAACAATATGTTGTGGTCAACAGTATCAAAGGCATTATTATTTTAGGAGCAGTTTAATTATTAAAGTGTTCAGGGCCTGTGGAAATACACCTGATTGAAGAGACTTGTTTACTATGTGTAGTATATATCTGAGGCCAAGCAATGAAAAACAGTTTAGAAAAATCCTGTCGGGATGATGTCGAGGCTACAGGAGGAGGATTTCAGATGTTGGATAATGTCTTCCAGGTCTTTAGCATTTATCAGACGGAATTGTGACATGAATAGATTTAAATTGTGCAATTTTCCAAAATTGCCCGGGAAGAAGAGAGAGAAGTCAGCAGGGCACACAATACATATAGTAAACACAAACATGTCCGTGTGGGAACAATAGCGCTACCCCACAGTTCCGTGTGTGAATTATGTCCCAGTGTATTAAAGGTGGTCACCACAACTCTTTGGCCGTTTCTCAATCGCGAGAAAACTGGCTTCCGAGCCAATATTTCAAGGATACTACGTCATTGAGTGCCGCCGAAGGACTGTTCCAATCTCCAGCATACTTGGAATTCCACCTAGGCCACGTCCTTGGTTTGGGGGTAATTTCGAGGCTGCACATGGGTAGACTTCGCGTCATTCAAATCCCCACAATGCTTTGCGCATGGACCAATTTCAAAAGCCCTTGAGGAGAATAGCTGAACCGACGCAGCACAGCACACATTTAAATGTAAGTATGTAGTGGCGTAGAACATGTGTTGTAATTATGTTGCATTTGTTATCACCAAAAATGTGTTCCGCAAAAGTAAAGCAAGTTCATAATTAGATAGACATCGTGAGGTATTTATTTTCGGTACAGTTTATGTTGAAACTGTTAGAGAGTGGCACACTTGTTAGCCTGTTCCATTATTCTTTGTTTTCCGAAGCCGTGGCTTGGAAGTATACTTGCTTCGTTTTTGAAGGAAGTGACTTGGAAGTATGCGACTACCAAGCCAGTATCCTCGCGATTGAGAAACGGCCGTTGTTTGTAGTTATCTACTAAACTACAGCATACAAATACAGAGAGTAATGTAGGTCTGTTATACTGAGTGATATATATTTTACACACTGCTCTGCTTTCTGCACGGACCTCACAGCTGTTCTCACTGTTAACATCGCGTCGCGATGAAAGCAATGGCCGTTTCTCAATGTCGAGACCACATGCTGCAGAGACACTATTTCAAGTATACTACGTGGAGTAGCGCAGAATGCTGGGCATTTAACATGTATTTTAACAGTCCTTCGGCGCCACTCAATGACGTAGTATACTTGAAATAGTGGCTCTGCAGCATGTGTACTCGACATTGAGAAACGGCCAGTTACTAAAATAATATCCAGGGGATGCATGCAGAGCTGTCATTGGCTGAGATAAGTCCGGCCGTGCGTCAAGCCTCCACCGTTCCCGGAAATGCATCCGCGGAGGAGCCGTGGAGGAACCCGACGCTCGATGCTCGGTCCTCGAAGTGCATTTAGAGAAATTAGATGCCCTCAACATGGCGCGCTGAAATTAATTTCCGGGTCACTACTGGAGGACCGAGGGGTTGAGGAGTCGAGGAGGGGAAATTTAAGAATTGAGAAGCCTCTTCTGTGTATTCATTCTCTGTCCTAAACGGCTTGTTGGAGCTCCTGTCCCCCCCCCCCCCCCCCCCTCCCTGTGAGCCCAGTGTGGTCTGATTGGTCGGGACGTTGCGAGGCTCGTTGCTGCTTGCCGCTGCTGTGAGCTGCTGCGAGGAGCGGACGTGTTTCCGGGTCGGCGATACAGCGAGAACAAGCAAAACTCATCCTGAGCACACACAAACACTCACAGCCGAAGTAAAAACAATAAGTGTGGCTTGATATTGAGTAAGAAAAAGTTTTAGTCTAACCATTGAATATTATTGTACTGTATACATGTTTTTTTCAGTACAGCTCAACCATCTAGCACATATGTACAATGTGCACATATTGTACTCACACTCACTACCCCACTGAATTCCTTAGATACTCTATTGATATACTGTATTATTCCTATTGTATTTCTACGGGTATACATACTGTATATTTCAACCATATTCAATGTAAATGTTGCTATATTTTTTACGTTATTATAGTTTCCTTAAGATAGTTTTTTTATCCATGTTTAGACTTTTGTTTTATTTTATGTATGCACCAAAAACACAAAGATAAAAAGGAAATTCGGTATCTTATCAATTGTATTCTTATCCCTGCGTGAACTCCTATCTGCTCTACCCTCCCCCACTCTTATTGATTGATTGATAAAGGTCTTATCTCATTAAGTGAACTGGTATTTAAAACATCAACGCGTCACTGCTTCTGGTTTTCTCAAAGTACATTTTCCTGCATGAGGAAATGCTGTTCTTTATTCCAGACAATTATAGCACAACACATCGCCCACCCTAGCAACTAAACACAGTTGTTTAAATAAAATATATTATTTACACTCTGCAGTTGTTAATTAACTCAGAAGCTTCTAGGACTTGTTGGTGTTGGGTGGCTGGCCGATCTGCGAAAGATCCGCAAACGACACGTTGGCCGAGCCTCGCTTCGCTGGTTTGGCCTGAAAAAGAGAAACAAACAAGATGTAAACAATTAAATCACTTTTCTTGATAACATACTGTATCTGCTCTGCTCATGCATCTGATGGATAAGACACAGCAGTGATTGTTTCTGTTAAAGCTGCATACACTTTTGGTTATTTGGAATAAACAGAAAACAAGTATTTGGCGTATATACGAGTCAATAAACATTTGAAGAAATATCAATATGATGCACAGACAGTTTGATAAAGACAGTTGAACTCTGGGAATTGTAGTACAAAAACACAAAACTAAAATGGCATTTTTCTGCTTCCTTTTATAGCACCATTTAAGAAGTCAAAAATACATTTAAACTGCAACCATGTGCTAAAGTTTAGAGTATTTAGTATAACAAATCAATTATAATTCCAGTGTAAAATATTACATATAACTCAATGTAGCATATACCTCAATGACAATGCCCAGTGATTTTGGCCAGCGTCCGACCGATACCAATACTTTCTATCAGACTGGTGCATCACGAATAAAGACAAATAAACTATAAACAACAACCTTTAGGAGCACTGTGTTTGTGTTCCTCTTGTCAACACCTGATTTACCTGAGACTCGTGAGGCTTCCAACCGATCATGTAGAGGATCTCGAAGGTGGCCGGAACCGACCCGTCCTCGCTGCCATACATCTCTGAAACAAATTCAAACACACACACATAAACACATGCAATAAGGAAGCAAAAACATTGTTTTTTCATGAAGCAAAGCTAGCAGTTTGCTTCTGCTTCCTGTCTTTGTGCTAAGCTACAGAAGGCTAACCAGCACAAAGATGAGTTTGACCATTAAAGCTGACAGTGAGCTGAAAGTAACTTCATGTACATAAGTACTGCACTTAAGTAAAATGTTCAGATACTTAAGTAGCTCCATTTAAAGCAACTACACTTCATCCTGATCGGATTCTGAAATCCTGATCAGATTCTGAAAGCAGACAATAAAAAGATAAATAATAAACATATTAAATATATAGAAAAATGTGTTATTAGTTAGTAATACAATTAAGATAAATAAGCACACGTCAATGGCTACAAAATTATTAACTGAACAGAAAATAGGACATTTTTCCAAAATTTGTCTGACACATTTAGTTTGCAGATAAAGATTATTTATACAAAATAGTGTCTTTAATTAATTAAACTACCCGGCAGTACATACATAAGGTAAATGAGCTCCACATGTAGCTGTTGCAACAATTAAACTAATGAACACATGAATGCTTTAATAACTATAATACAGCAATATAATATAATATCATTCTGAAATGGTATTCTGCATGTTGAGTATTTTTCCTACTTTGATGTTTTTATGTTGTACTTGTATCTGAAAAAGGTTTTGAATGCAGGATTTCTACATGCACTTCTACTCAAAGATCTGAGTACTTCTTCACGACTGAAACCTGATATCATTTGAGAAAGCAAAGCAAAGACCATGAGAAGAAACACTTCAATAGAGGAAGTTAAACCAGCAGAGTTCAAACAGCGGCAGAAATGTGAGTATTTGAAGCTGATGTGTCAGTGTGCATACTGAGGAACCATAAAACCAGATCAGGCTTAATAAGGTCAACACTGTGGGAGAATGAGAACAGAGAGAACAGAAGTGTCTGAAATAAAGAAACACCTAAATATAGAATCTTATTTCAAGAATAAATCAGACCCGATGTTATATTTTTCCTATTTTTAACATATCGCAAAAATTTGTCTCTCTGCTCCAACACATTTGCACCATTCATAAAGACTGAACTCTAACTCTGTTTAATTAATGCTTAAATTACACTGTGCAGCTAACATTGATAACATCTGTATGCCTTAGAGCAGTGGTTCTCAACTGGTCAGGCCTCGGGACCCACTTTTTCCTTTGTCAATAGATCGCGACCCGAAATGTTGAACCACTCAAATCTATTCAACAAAAAATCGTGCTGTAATATATTTACGCCTTTCAGCATACAATATTAATTAAAGTGAAGTACAGTGCATATATCCCTTCACAGAACTAAAGCATGCTTTAAAAAAAGGTTTCATGAGATGATGGAATCAAAGCTGAACTGTATAACATAAAAAGACACACATGCTGAAAACCCAACCCCAGCAGGGGGGTCTGGGGGGATTCTCTTCTCTTTATAACATATAAAATACGTATTCTGGTACACTCTGAGAAGAAAATGAATAAATCTATTACTACCCGACATATTAATAATATTTGATGCCATTGTTTGTTTTTCACTTTGTTCTGACAGCTGAACTTGTCTGTGTGAATTGTGGGTAGGGTAGATAGCCCCCATTGTTCTGTGACCTGTCAATCATCAAACCGGGGGTCATATTTCATTATGTGTTCATTTGTATGTGATGTTGTACCCATGGATGTATAAAGAGTAGTTCTACCGCAAAGTTATTCTCCGTGGGGACTTCCGGCAACAATCTTGATTCTGATTGGCCAGAAGACTTGAAAGACTGGTTGGAAGCAGTGTACTTTGCACAATCCAATCTAAAAGTATGTGTTTTAATCGTTTCTGGACAACAATGGAGCTCTATGGGTTAAAGTAAAAAGATTATAAGATGCTTTTTTTGTGAGTATTGTGTGTGAACTGTATGTTGTGTGTGGTCGTGAGTGTTGTTTTATTTGCCGGTGCCAATGACACATTTCCATTTGAGGTAAATGTGTGGACAATAGAGTATTGTGAATCTGAATATATCTGTAGTGCAGACATGTATACATGCATGAATGAAGGAATGACATGTTTTTAAAGCTGGAGACTAATCTGTGATTGTGTTTTTATTGTTAAAGGGAGGCTTTAACACTCACCTTTATAAATAGCTGCTGCTGCGAGTATTGAGTCTCTGTTTAACATCGACCTCCTGTTCCACGCACAGTTACTCTCACCCATACCTGCAGAATAATTACATAAACATTGCAAAACATGTAGAATAAAAGTTGCCAGATCTGGTTTAGACGACTGAAAAACAGAGATGTATGAAATGTAATTGACAGATTGGAATAAAGTGCTTTTGAAACAACTATAATTCTACAAATGACAATGTCAACGATATACAAACATTGAAAGCTCCTCAAAAGTAGAAGGTTTAAAGAGCTCTTAAATACTACTTAAAGAGCTTAAATTCAGCCCCACATAAGCAAACTAAAAGGAAATAAGCGTGAAACTTGACACTAAAAGGTTTGACACATTAACAGCGTTGATATCATCCTCGTTTTCACAGAGTTTCACACCTTAAAGTTTCACACTGTATGTTTTTGATGAACTAATTGAGTCGCACATTAACACAGAGGAGGTCATACCTTGTAGGTCGGTCATGACTTCAATCTTCATCTGTGTCCTGAAACAGAACGACAGAAAAGTGAAGAATTCGTTTTTAATGTACGACTTTATACATATCAAATAAAAAAGAATGCCATTTCTTTTCATTTTAATTTCATATTGTGTGTGTGTGTCTGAGTGAGTATGAGTGTGTTTGTGTGTATAAGTGTGTGTGGGTGTGTGTGTATGCGTGTACAGTGGGGCAAAAAAGTATTTAGTCAGCCACCAATTGTGCAAGTTCTCCCACTTAAAAAGATGAGAGAGGCCTGTAATTTTCATCCTAGGTATACCTCAATTATGAGAGACAAAACGAGAAAAATGTTAAAGAATTTATTTGCAAATTATGGTGGAAAATAAGTATTTGGTCACCTACAAACAAACAAGATTTCTGGCTCTCACAGACCTGTAACTTCTTCTTTAAGAGCCTCCTCTGTCCTCCACTTGTTAACTGTATTAATGGCACCTGTTTGAACTCGTTATCAGTATAAAAGACACCTGTCCACAACCTCAAACAGTCACACTCCAAACTCCACTATGGCCAAGACCAAAGAGCTGTCAAAGGACACCAGAAACACAATGGTAGACCTGCACCAGGCTGGGAAGACTGAATCTGCAATAGGTAAGCAGCTTGGTGTGAAGAAATCAACTGTGGGAGCAATTATTAGAAAATGGAAGAGATACAAGATCACTGATAATCTCCCTCAATCTGGGGCTCCACGAAAGATCTCACCCCGTGGGGTCAAAATGATCACAAGAACGGTGAGCAAAAATCCCAGAAGCACACGGGGGGACCTAGTCAATGACCTGCAGAGAGCTGGGACCAAAGTAACAAAGGCTACCATCAGTAACACACTACGCCGCCAGGGACTCAAATCCTGCAGTGCCAGACGTGTCCCCCTGCTTAAGCCAGTACATGTCCAGGCCCGTCTGAAGTTAGCTAGAGAGCATTTAGATGATCCAGAAGAGGATTGGGAGAATGTCATATGATCAGATGAAACCAAAATATAACTTTTTGGTAAAAACTCAACTAGACGTGTTTGGAGGAGAAAGAATGCTGAGTTGCATCCAAAGAACACCATACCTACTGTGAAACATGGGGGTGGAAACATCATGCTTTGGGGCTGTTTTTCTGCAAAGGGACCAGGACGACTGATCCGTGTAAAGGAAAGAATGAATGGGGCCATGTATCGTGAGATTTTGAGTGACAACTTCCTTCCATCAGCAAGGGCATTGCAGATGAAACGTGGCTGGGTCTTTCAGCATGGCAATGATCCCAAACACACCGCCCGAGCAACGAAGGAGTGGCTTCGTAAGAAGCATTTCAAGGTCCTGGAGTGGCCTAGCCAGTCTCCAGATCTCAACCCCATAGAAAATCTTTGGAGGAAGTTGAAAGTCCGTGTTGCCCAGCGACAGCCCCAAAATATCACTGCTCTAGAGGAGATCTGCATGGAGGAATGAGCCAAAATACCAGCAACAGCGTGTGAAAACCTTGTGGAGACTTACAGAAAACGTTTGACCTCTGTCATTGCCAACAAAGGGTATATAACAAAGTATTGAGATAAACTTTTTTTATTGACCAAATACTTATTTTCCAGCATCATTTGCAAATAAATTCTTTACAAATCAGACAATGGGATTTTCTGGATTAGTTTTTTCTCTAATTTTGTCTCTCATAGTTGAGGTATACCTAGGATGAAAATCACAGGCCTCTCTCATCTTTTTAAGTGGGAGAACTTGCACAATTGGTGGCTGACTAAATACTTTTTTGCCCCACTGTATGTGTGTGTGAGTGAGTATGCGTATGAGTGTGTTTGTGTGTATAAGTGAGTGAGTGTATGTGTGTGAGAGAGTGAGTGTGTGTGTGTGTGTGTGTGTTAGTGTGTGTCTCACCACAGTGAGCATGGTGAATCCGGCCTGACCCAGCAGGTTCCCCAGGTCAGTGACGGCGGTGTAGGGGGAGACGTGGGGGGAGAACCCTCCCTCCCTCTCCGTCTCCCCCAGCTGGAGGGAGCAGCGCAGCTCGTACAGCGTCTCCCCCCCCACCATCGCCCCGATGAACACCCCGTCCGGCTTCAGCACCTGGTGGATCTGAGAGGAGGAGGAAGAGGAGGAGAGGAGGAAGAGGAGGAAACAGCTACTGTTAATACAAACTGCTTATTTCTCTATAAACTCACCAATTGACCCGGGACTTATCACTGTTATATGCCAAGTGATATAGAAGAGAAGGGGTGGGATTACATAAGTGTAAACCCCTTTTCGGATGTGTCATTAAGTAGATCATTTGTTTATATATTATTTAGAGTCAGTCATATTTGTGTTTATCAATTTGACACTGCTTAAGTTTGTACAGTATACAGTGATGCAAACACAGGTATGGTGAAAAAAGAGAGAACTATTCGAAGCAGAAATATATATCTGACAAAGGCCTGTGCTATAATGCTTCAAATAACTGGCTATTCTTTATAATATACTCAGATCAATAGGAGAATGAGATGTTAAGTTATAAATTAAGGGTTTTTATTATTATTTACAGCAGGGGTGGGGAACCTTTTTCCTTTCAATTTTTACAACATCCTCCGAGGGTCGTACAAATGATTGAACTCAACCTCTGCTTAAAAATACTAAAATCACAGCCCATTCATTTGGCCTTTCTTTCATGCTGTGCAAAGAAATAGCAACCTCTCAATCCAGATATCTCACCATGACTCACGCATGCATGCACGTGCACGGTTGTGGCATGACCACCAAACCAGAAAGATATGGACACAAGATGTGTGCAAATGTATTTAGTTTCCTATCCATGTGGACATGATTTAAAGAGCCTGTGACACGAGTTTCCCCCATCATCCAAACCCATCAATTTGAGTAAATATTGTCCCCTTGAAAACCGTTACTGAACTGATTTTGGATATTTGTACTTTGATAACCATTAATCTGCCCTTCAATGTGGACCATTTTCTGGATCTTCTCGGGGATTCTTCAAGTCCCACCAAATTATGAGTGACGTCATTGCGGGCACAGCGCTCCAGCTGCACCGTTCAGGATCCCAGCATCTGCATGTAAACGCACGATGGCGCACACAGCAAATTTGTGCAAATTTATAGAAGGTTAAGGAATTATGTTACAGCATTAAATAAAAAGAAAAAACAGTTGTATTATGGAAATAAAATTAAAGAGATAAAGGATGACAAGAAAAAACTGTGGAGTTTAGTGAATGGCATGATGGGCCGTAAGCCGAAATCCAGCTCAACATATCTTGACGTGGATGGGACATTTTTGACAAAACCAGTACAAATTGCTAATCATCTGAATGATTATTTTCTTGATAAAGTAAACAATTTGAGGAGAAATATGAATCAAACTAGAAATAGTAACTCCACATTTCTAATAAAGGATTTAATTATGAAAAATAAGAAGTGTACATTTAAAATAGAAAAAGTGACAATTACAGATGTTGAATGTCTACTAGGTAAATGTAATGATAAACCACCAGTCTATATAACCTATATGGTTGAGACCATTCGGGCTTATTCTAGAGGGGTGTACGGAATAGTCCAAGTATTGGGGGAGTTTTATACAATATGTTTAAAAGATAAAAATAAAAAGGTTTAAAAAAGTTATTGTTTAATGTTTTAAGGAGGTGACGCTACTCAGCCAATCAAATCGGTGCAGTCAGCACGATAGATTCAATCACACACACACAGAGACGAGACAAGAGGAGAGAAACAGTCGGAGTAATTTCAAATGGCGGAAGGTAGACAGCGAAAACAGAGCATTTAATTACATGTTCTCTTACTGGACCTCTTTGAAATGCAATTGAATACCCCTGCATTATAGCAACAACAACAATAATAATAATAATAACAGCAATAATAATTGGGAGGGGGGGAGCGGCTGTTCTTATGTTCTCTGAGGGGAGGCTCACCTACCCACACTTTGAAAACCCCTGCCCTGGAGGATGTGAAGTCCACCCCAATTAAAACATGTTATAATACTAAATACATTTGAAGCCTTTTTATATAAGCTGTCCACCATGTCAATATATTTCTCTTTTTGTAGTGTATTGGTCTTTTGCAGAGGTTTTTCATCGCCAGCTAAAATCTTGCCTATAGGCAGCACATTGGTCAGAACCAGCCCTGGTGTCATCCCCACAGCACCCCCCATTTGAAACATGTTCCCACGGCTTTGCACCTAAGTCAGCTTTAAAAAAGCGGGAGGCGCCGAAAAGCGACTAATTTGCATCACTGAGTATAATAAATCTCATGTTTCATTTCATTATTATTTTGTATTATTGTTTTACACATTCAAAATAAATTAAATCAAATCTAAAATATATACATGTTGAGGCTGAACACATCAGCAAATTTGAAACAAAAGGCCAACAGACAGACACTGGAGTCTTCTTGTAAATGAAAGGGAAATCAATTACAATTGCATCCTTACGAACAAAGGTGTTAACATACAGTTGAATTAAAAATCAGAAAGAAAAGATTCGGAGAGCTCATTAGTTCAAACACGCGTAAAGACAGTGAAAACAAGTGCAATGGGGAACACAAAAGTGTAAATAAGAAGAAATGTCCAACGCACTTTGCTGGCAAAAACAAAAAAAACAGCTTTAACAATGTCTACATTTTTTGAATTTCACCGTAAAATAGCGATCTGATTAAAGGCTTTTAAACTGTTTTGAATGAGACAGAGGGCCTTCCACCATTTCTTGAAGTGAGCTAAGATCAAAAAGAGATAAACCATAGGAAATCAACAAAGATGACCAAATGTTGTCCTGTTCGACTCAGCCTGATTATACTTGTGGAAACAACGACCTCTAGTGGAAGATCATCAGAAGGCAAACAGACACACACACAAAATGTATTCTCCTTTAACATGTAAATAAAAAACCTGTATAGGTAGAGTTTCTTGTTTTATCCTCACCTGTCTGAGAGCTCCAGGCAGGTCGTTGATCCAGTGCAGACTGAAAGACGAGAGGACAAGTGAAATGACATTACTATGGTGTGAAGATCGATCAATCAATCAATCAATCAATCAATCAATCAATCAATCAATCAATCAATCAATCAATCAATCAATCAATCAATCAATCAATCAATCAATCAATGTTTATTTATATAGCCCAATATCACAGTGGACTTCACAGTGTGTACAGAATATCAGTATGACAATACGACACCCTCTGTCCTTAGACCCTCACATCGTACAAGGAAACACTTCCAGAGAAACCCCACAGTTTAAAGGGGAACATGGGAGAAACCTCAGGGAGAGCAACAGAGGAGGGATCCCTCTCCCAGGACGGACAGACGTGCAATAGACGCCGTGTGTAAATCGAAGAGATAATACATTTTACAGTATCTATTTTTGTGTTATTTTAGGTACAGTGGAGGGACGGTGGTCTTTTTAGAAAATAGGATCTACAGCTAGGATCACCATTAGGTTTAAGGTACAGTTTTAATTTGCAAAATTTGAAAAAGATTTCATTAGAAAAAAACATAGGATTAATATAAAGTGGATAATTTGACTTGTAATTAACCATAATAACTTTGTCTTGATTTACATTATTTAATTTCATATTCTGTTCTTATACATATCCCATATTCTATTGACATGTATATATATACTTTTTGCACTACTTTTTATTTTGTATCGTATTATATGTTGCATTGTTGGAAGAGCTCGGGTCAGAATAATTTCATTGCCATTTCTACAGAGTAGCTTTGTGCGTATGACTATAAAACCTTTGAATCTTGAATCTTTGAATCTCGTATTTAGTCAAATTAAAGACAACGTATGTTCCTTAAATGTGTGAAAACCCTGAACCAACATATAAAACATTAATGATAACTATTAAAGTCATGTATTGCTCACCTCAGGCTGCTCACCACTAGGTCGAAGGTGTTTTCTTTAAAGGGCAGAAACTCCTCGTCAGCGAGAACGTGATGAGTCGGGATCTCAGTCTGTCGTCTCTGTTTCTGAAGAGACATAAAACACATTTAGATCAGCATCATGTATCAGTACAAACAACATCTGCCCTCATCAGTAATTACTGTTTTAAGTCCATAACTGATGCTAAGTGATCATATTCACCAGGGTTCACTCATATTTTAACTTTGTGGACATATTGTGCTCATATTTAGGTTATATTTGCATTTTGTGCATCTACTACCCATTTTTATCCATGCTTAATTCTCCCAAATGAACCCTTTTAACTCGGGTTTTTATTATTTCTAATTTCTCAGTGACTTCAAGAACGACCAGATTATCAGATGATTTCTTTCAACCCTCACCAGAGCTTTCTCTGAGATGTCCGTCAGGAACAAACGCTCCACAAATTCCTGAAACGACAACAAGCAACAAAAGACAAGAAGTCAGTTGAGGCTGAAAGTATTTAACTCAAATAAAGACAATATTTTTGACACTGAGAGCATTTTGAATAACACGTTATGACCAACATGAACACACCGTACCTTGTTTAGATGTTCTGCAATGTGACTTTTTCCACCGCCGATGTCCAGAGCCAGAGGAAACGTCCTGAGAGGAGACAGAGGGGACAACGTTTGAGAAGAGAGAGAGGAAAGAAAACCTGTGTCGTGATGATCTGTGAATCGAAGCGATTGGAATCTCGGAAAGTTCAAAGGAGTAATTTTAATAAAATATCGTTGTATTGGAACAAACTGTAGTAAACACAGCTGTGTACATAGAGGTGAAGAGGAGAATCTGCGTGCACCGTGTGTATATCTGATTCCTTTCTCCTCTTCTCATTGGCTGCTTCGATGATGGGCGGGTCTTCCTCCCGGCTTTGTCCCTCTGGATTCATTTCGCATCAAATCAGAGGATTTAGACGTTGTGTGTTTGTTGTATAACTCCACACGCCTTTTTTCCTCATATTCACATTCATGACTTTTTATTTGGTCCATTCTAACGGCTGAAAACAAAGATAACGTGAACCCGGAAGTGACGTAATGTAAACAACCGGGTTTTCCTTCAAAATAAAGCTTTTCAAAATAAAACGGTGTATTTATTTAATATTCACGTAATATATTGATTTTAATTTCTTACATTAGGAAGTGTGTGTTTGATAAGAAATAATCTGTCTCAGAATAAACCCACCTCGCAATGTCGTACACTCGATCAGCCACTCGACCGCCAACCTGCAGGGAGAAAGGGCAAAAGAGTCACTGATTCAATTTGTATTTAATGACAGCTTCTTATCGTATTGGAATGTGCTTTTTTTATGAGTTTCTTTGCATTTTAACTCTTTTGATGGTTAATGTAAAGTGCTTTATATTGCCTTGTCGCTGAAATGAAATACGATGTAATCATATTTATAATATATAAATAAACTTGAAACAGTCAGTCATTCAAATGTTTCTTGCCGATTTGTATTCTTCTCAAGATTTCCCAACATTAGCAAGGACTCATTTAGTCCATAAAAACTTCAATGAAATATATATATAAAATCACTGTATATGCCATACAGTAGACTTTTGTTGTGTTTGATAAGAAATACGTTAATGTTTGCACACATTGGGATTTAAGTTGGGTGTGAAGATTTTTTTAATTCCCATAATAATGACAAATATATTTTACAAATGAATGCATGTTTGACATATTTACTTACTTTGTTTACAAGGGATCAAAGGATCACGGGTAGGAAATAGGAAAAATCTATTCATGAGTATTCATTCATTTCTATCTAGTTAGTATCTTGCAACCAAGGCTGTCAAATTCAGTCACTATACTGTATGTCCCTCTAAGAAGCATCCTGGTGGAGAAGACACCAAGACAGTGACTTTTACCAACTTTGTACCAACTTAAAGCACGTAAATGCAGTATAAATGTAATATATGATATACTTTATTGATCCCAATTTGAGAATTGTTGTCGTCACAGCAGCATGTAAACAAGGCATGATTGCACACAGTGTGACAATGAAATATAGTAGGAAATAAAGAAACGTAAACATAGGATATAATCATCTCAAAATAGTAAATACAACAGAACTAAAAAGTAAAATATATGCATATCTTTAAAACTGTTACAGATGTGTATTTTGTAAATTGTATGCATGCTTTTTAGGTAACATTAAGATGTCTTTGGCTCTTTTCTGATTATAAAAAGGTTTTGTAACACGGCCCATCTTATATCTGTCACATATACCCTATAAAGGGCCAATTACAGCTAACAATATGCACTTTTTAATATTTCTGTGCCTACCTCGTCCCTCAGGTAGTCGTACTGGTTTCCTTCCTGCAGAGAAGCTGCCCAGTTCTTCTGCCTCCTCTTCATCTCCCTGTTGAACACATTCATGGAGCCTCTGCCCACAGAAGACATCCCTCTGCAGCCGGAGATCAGGCTCCATCTGCGGCAGGAGGCAGCGGAAGGAGAGCCAGCTGACTGGAGGAGTCTGAGGCACACTCCGGTGCTCATCATGCCGGTTAAAAGCGAGAATTAAAGCAGAAATCTTCTGAACATCAGAGCATTGTACAACAACTGAATTCCTGCTGTCCTCCACACACCGTGACCTCAGGAGGGGAGGAGGGAAACTGTGGAGCTGGATTATAAGGGGCTCAATTGAAAATATGGAATGGATTCACTGACTGGAAATGGACTAAAGAAATGGACTAAAATGTATACTTATATCTTTATGTATGTCAAATGTGAGTACTAATGTCTTTGTAAAGCACTTGATATGTATATATACTACAATATACTACAACTATATGTTCTTAAGTGATTCCTTAGTCCATCAAATGGCAGAAAATAGTGAAAAAGTTGACAGTTTCCAAGAACACAAAGTTCTGTATTACAATTACATGAATCAAACATCATTATATAGGGAAAGCTGGAAAAGGAAAATATAATACCTATTTTTCTAATTGAATGACTCGACGTAAAATGTATAGAGATTTTTTTTTTCTCTTATTTCTTTTAGTTTTAAAGTGTTTAACCATCGGATTTCTCCGTGCGCGTTTTCCCTCCTTTGTCCCACTTCGCTTTCCTTACTAACAAAGGGGCGGGGACATAGAAAGGTCACGGAAGAGGTGCATGCTGGGAAACCACGTGTAGTGGAAGACCAGAGAGGTATGGCTACAGTTTTGTGATTATTGTTATTTTTAAACTATGTTTCAAACACATTTCGTTTACATATACATGCTCTGTGTTGTGTGCATTTGTCAGCTGCTGTCTGGTTTTCCCGCCGTTACTGTTCATATTCACTATGTCGGACATATTGTTTACATGTTGACTGAAACTGAAGCAAAGCGCCGGATTTCTGACATTTAACCATGCATTTAACTCAGATTTAACATTTCATTTTTAGATAGCAGAAGTCAAAAAGGCTCTATATTTCTCACAGTGAAAATACTGGGTTTCTTTTGTTCATTACATGCTCACTTATTAGTGATCCAGTCACAGCTTCAGTAATACCTAATGACTGTTTTAACCGTTATAAGTTGTTTAAATACATTTACTTAAGTGCTACTATTTAGTAATGAATGTGTTCTTTACTAGTGTTGCATCCATACTATTATATATGATGCTGATGTTGGTCATTCTGCAAAACAAGTACTCTTACTTCAGTTTCTAAGATTTTCAACGACATAATTACTCTGTAGCTATGTTAGTTTGACAATAAAGACCCTTGAGTTATTTAAAGTATATTTGAATGCAGGATTTCAGCTGTAACAAACCCCCTATTGTCTTCAAGTAATAGTTTATTTTGTTAAATGTAAAAGAGGGGTGTTTAAAACTCATATGACAAGCGAGACTACTTAATTATTCCCAAACCAAATTCCAAAAACAGTACAAAACATAGGTTTAAGAAACTTTGTCAGTTGTCCTTGAGTAACCTCAACAGTTAATTGATTGTCTCAATAATCTTCAGTACATTATCAGTCTGTAGAGGATAATCAATACTAGCTAGCTTGTGTTATAACAAGGTTTATAGAATCATACATACATATATTTTCAGTTCTTGAATCACTCTGGACTAGTTTTCACCATTACCTATACCAAAATCAATACTTTTTTCCAATAACCTCTTCAGGATATGTGTAATAAAACATGCTATCATTCTTAAATGTACAGCTATATAATCATAAGCTTGAAAGTTTGGTGCACTAAATACACACAATCTTCTGGAATAAAGACACTCATACACATGAAATAAGAAAGAAGCTTAATGCTTGTTGTCCATGTGACTAATCCAACAATATGTCCTTTCTCTATTGGTCAGGTGACACGTACAGTTTGCCACCATGTCGTCCAATAAGAAGGGCGGCGATGAGCGTTTCCTCCGGGTTCAGAAGGACCCCAGGTTTTGGGAGATGCCCGAGAGAGAACGTAAGATCAAGATCGACAAGCGTTTCCAGTCCATGTTTCACGACAAGCGCTTCACGGAGAAATACACGGTGGACAAGAGAGGCCGACCCATCAACCAAACCTCCACCGAGGACCTGAAGCGCTTCTACAACGTCTCCAGCTCAGAGGACGAAGACGACGATGAGGAGGGTGTGAAGAGCAAGAAGGTGGCAGAGCGCAAGAAGAAGAAAGAAGTGAAGGAGAAGCTGGTGAAGGTGGAGAAAGAAGTGAAGAAAGGAAAAGCAGTGAAGAGCAAAGACATTAAAGCTAAAGGACCGCCGCCTGAACGAGGGGTCAGAGTCATAGAAGAGGGTGAGTAGATGTCTCTGAGGCTAATATTCACTGATGCAGGCTGAGGAAACGAGCACAGATTCAACTTAATAGATAAAAAGCATGTTTACACATACAAGGAATTTGCCTTGGTGTGTAAGGTGCATAAAAAACACAGGTAAAGAAGAGAAAAAGTAAGAAAAACAACCAAAAAACAATAAAAAAAAACGAACTATTATATGTTAAGATATAGAAAATACATTTAATCTGGATATCCCAAAAATCTATGTACAGTATTCTTTGACAACATACTCAAATGTGCAAATGTGCATGTATCTCAATAGATTTCATGCAGGAAACCAAAAAAAAAAAACTATAAAATTGAAGCCAGAGCTTTAGATTGAAAGCCTGGTTAAAGGTGGGGTAGGTAATTCACTTCAGAAACACTTTTTGTTATATTCCATGGAATGCTCTTAAAGGTCCCATGTCACGCTTTTCCGGTTATTACCCGTCCCCTTCTGTGTTATGAAGGTTTTTATGCATGTTAACGGTCTGCAGATTCAAAACCCTCAAAGTATACCTCCCCAAAACGCCTCGTTGGACATACGTCACTGTCCATTGATTCTTCCAGGTACCACATGATGTCATGCGTTACCCGGAACCAAATAGACCAATCCGTGGAGCCGTTACGTTACGTCCGCGGAGCCGTTACGTTAAGCCCCCGCTGATTGGTCCAAATTGACCAATCCACAGACTTCCTCACACACATACTCAGTGCATGCAGCTCTGCTGATCTCTCCTCCCTGGCTGCAGGCTGATAACAGACAGTTGGGATCGCGGCGAAATTCTCTCTGCAGACCCATTCTGGCAGCGTTTATCAACCTTTTTCTTACTCAATATCAAGCCACACTTATTGTTTTTACTTCGGCTGTGACTTTGTGTGTGCTCAGGGTGAGTTTGGCTGTGTATCGCTAAACAAGGAAACCACACCTCCACGGAGCTCAGCGCGATTCACAACGTCCCGACCAATCAGAGCACACTGTGCTCACAGGGAGGGTGGGGGCTGGAGCTATTGGAGCTACAACGAGCCGTTAAAGGCAGCGAGTGAAATTCAGTGAATACACGTAGTTTACAGAGATGCTGTATGAGAAACCAAAGTGATTTTGGATAATTGCACAATATAAATCTATTCTAGTAGACCTCAACAATGGAATTATGATCAGTGGAAATGGCCATGACATGGGACCTTTAACATCCCGATAGCAATTAATTCATGAAATGCTTTGACAATAAATACATAACAAAAATGTAATGTGGAAGCCGTGGCGCTGTAACAAGCACGACCAATCATCTGAGCCGGCCCGGCTAAAATAACTGGATTGCCTACCTGCCTGTCAGCTTTCCATCTGTGCACAAACTTATCTTGTGCCCTCATTGGTCATGTGCGCGTTCGTGTGTTAGAGGAGGGGCTCTGTAAGGAAGTCTGAAGGAAGGGGCAGATTCTTTTCGGCTGCGTACTTTCAAATTGTAGCACACTCGAGCTGGTTTCTCCATTCTTACCTACCCTACCTTTAATACAATATATGATTTTGTGTTGCAACAGGTTTCAATTGTGTCCACAAGGGTCTGTTGAAAGATGCAGGATGAGGCAACGAGCCAAGATTCAACATTACAACTTAATTTGTTTCTGTATAGGGCTGCACGATTTTGAAAAAAAATCTAATTGCGATTTTTCTGACAGATATTGCGATTCGACTTGCAATATTTTTTTTAAGCGACCCAACGGAAGTTTATTGTAAAATGCGGCCATATCTCCGGCTAGGAAGGTCGTATCAACGTGCTCCCGTCTCTAGCACCCCCGCAGCCCGAGCTACGGGCTGCTAAACTTACGAACTGAACTAAAGAACTAAACTTACATGAAACTTCCGTTGGGTTGCTTTAAAGTCGAGCTTCAGTTTAAGATTCACCCTGTAATAGAAACATGTGATGGAACATTACTAACCTGACTCAGACGGTTTGTTTCACCAAACCATCTAGGAAAGCTCCTTCGGAAGCCATTTGGAAAGGGCAGGCACTTGCAAAAATACTTGGCAGTTGATTGGACCAATCTGTCTATCACCTTCTATCATGGGCCACTTCTGACAATGGCTGGTACATGTGGAGCACAGCACTTCTCATTGGTGTGGATGACTGTCACACAAGAAGAAAGAAAGAAAAAGTAAAAAATTTTTTTTTTTAAATCGCAGGCTTTGCGATTTGATAATCGCATCATTTCAAATTTCGATTTAAAATCGATTAATCATTCAGGCCTTTTTCTGTATAATGTTTTATTTGTGTATCAACATATTAGACATCAATAATAACATTGTTGGGTCGCCGCCTGAACGAAGGGTCAGAGTCATAGAAGAGTAGATATTCACACATTCAGGCGGAGCAAAACAAGCACAGATACTATTAACCCTCTGAGACCCACATAGGACATTTCCGTTTCTGTATATGTTTGTGTTTTGCCTATAAAATTGTAATTTCTTTGCAGTATAATCAGGTGTTACACATCCCAGAAATCAGCACAACCTCAGCTATTTGTCCATAAATAAATAAAAAACAGAGCTTGAATCTTTTACTTATTTCATTAAAAATAACTGCTAACCATAACATTGAAAGAAACATTCAACACAGACATTTGCACACATTTATTATCATTGTATCAGAACTGATTAGAAGATTCTAACTGATTCTGTTCATTAGTTATGCCCATTCTTTTGGGCAGTGTCCATGGGCGTTCTTTTGCCAGGAATTGTCATTTTTTGGAAAACCAGAACAAAAACTCTAATATTGAAGCCAGACCTCTCTAGATTGAACGCCTGGGGAAATAATGGCCCAATCCCAAACCACGCCCTACACCCAAACAGTAAACAGCGTGTTTACAAGACCCTCCAGAAAAACGCGGGCAAAATCCTTGATTATGCGATTAAACATGCGGGGTTTTATGTGATTTTATGCGGTGAAATTGCGGGAAGTTAGGAAATATGCGGAAAGTTGCGAAATATGCTAAATATGCGGGGAAAATAATAACAATTAAAAAAAATATTGGGCTGTCTTATTTATTCTCTCTCACACACAACCGTCCACTAACGTTAAACCCCTTTACTATTCAATTAAACACATTCAATGTTTATTTATTGTAAAAGCAATTGGGCTATTTTAATCTCACACACACACCACCCCCCCCCCCCCCCCACACACACACACACACACACACACACACACACACACACTTCTCCGCCTCATTCTGTTTTCATTTACTCGTTCGTTATCTGCAGCTTTAATCTTGTAGGCTACTCACTTCGTTTCTTGTAGCCATCGAAAGGGTTTTGGAGGTTGATGCCTCGTGAACGTGAGTTGTTTGGCTCTCTTGTCCGCAGCAGCAGAAAGCATTTTCGAATGTTTGAATGAATCAAAGTGGGTCGTCACCGTCGATTTTCTCTTATGCTCCAACACACAGTTGCACGGGGTGAAGAATAGTTTCCCCCCACTTTTTGCCCGGTCTTTAGTAGAAATGTTCGTTGGTAAATGAGCTCTATACAGTGTTGTTTACATTCTGTGATGCGCGAGCTGATGACGTCACGTGAAGACGAGTAAAAAAAATTTCTTCTCAACTTTGTGTGGAAAAATGCGGGGATTATGCAGCCTTTTGATAAATCTGCGGCCTTTTGCTGATTATGCGGTAAATTCTGCGATCGCAGAATCGCGTTTTTCTGAAGGGTCTAGTTTACTGACGGACACACACAGCATTGAGTCCGGTCAGGTAGGGCAGACTCGCTGTTTGAGGGCTTGATAGCCCACTCCAGATTTGTTGGTTTGGAACAGCACTTAATGTGGCGGACCCTCCGCGCGAACGGAGGGGTAGTGTGTAGTGTGTAGTGTGTAGTGTGTAGTGTGTAGGTGTAGGCGTAGGGCGTAGGGCGTAGGGCGTAGGGCGTAGGGCGTAGGTGTAGGGCGTGGTTTGGGCCAAAGTGTATGTTTTTGTGGTGCAACGTGTTTCAATTGTGTCCATGAGGGTCTGTTGAGGAAACGAGCCCAGACTCAACATTACAACCTAATTTGTTTCTGTATAATGTTTTATTTGTGCACCATCAACATATTAAGCATCAATAATAACATTGTTGTTGTTTAAGTATCTGCACAAATAACTGATCAGACATTCTTGAAGCCACTTCCTCAGATACTAAAAGGTCAGCAGATTTATGACCCTTTTTATTATTTCCTTCAGACGATGAAGAGGAAGATGAGGAGCCGGAAACTGCCAAGAAGGGAGACGCTGATCTGGGAGACAGCTTCACAGACGGCAGTGAGGAGGAAGATGATGAGGAGGATGAGGAGGATGATGATGATGATGATGATGATGAAGAGGGGAGTGATGTGGCGAGCGGATCCGATGAGGAGGAGTCCGGTTTGGATTCAGACAGCGACAGCGAGCCGGATCTGGCCCGAGGAAAAGGAAACGTAGAGACCAGCTCTGATGAAGATGATGAAGAGTATGTGAATGCCATCCTGAAGAAAGAGGAAGAGGAGATCGAACACGACTGGGGCGAGCTCGCTAAAGACGCTCTGAGGAACGACGAGGTGAGGGGGGGAGGGGGCTGCTGGGGGGGAACTCTTCTGTCTCACGTTTTGTGCATTGTGTGCAGGAAACTAGGAAAAAAAGCATTAATTGTCTCCATGTGAGTGTCTGTGATTTGGCGACACAGCTTGGTATAGACTTAATATTGGAGCTGAAGTTCAACTTAAAAAAAACTCACACCCTTCCAACATGTACACCTTTTAAATTAACACTGCTATAACTAACACATCTGAAAACTTAAAAAGCTGAACATCTCACTAGTGATGCCGAGGTGTTAACACTCATTCACTGTGTGTGTTTTCTGTGTGTGTGTCTGTCAGGTTTCTGCGCGGCTGGGCGTCTGCAACATGGACTGGGATCGGATGAAAGCCAAAGACCTGCTGGCTCTGTTCAACTCCTTCCTCCCTAAAGGAGGCGCCGTGCTCTCCGTCAAGGTAACATAGTTTATAAGCCACACTAGATGTACAATAAAGTGTGATATATATACAGAAAATTATAAAAGGTGAACAATAAATAAATATAGAATAGAATTGGGAGGGAAGAAACCCCTCTTTAATGGTCACACAGCACACAGTGACATGTGTTCTCTGCATTTAACCCATCCTAGTACCAGGAGTCTAGTACTAGGAGCAGTGGGCAGCTAATTTACAGCGCCCGGGGAGCAATGGGAGTGGGGGGGGGGACGGGGGATGTCCGGTGCCTTGTTCAAGGGCACCACGGCAGGGCAGGAGATGAACTGGGACCTCTCCAAGTAGCAGTCCACACTCCATATTTTAGGTCTGGTCGGGGACTTGAACCGGCGACCCTACAGCTCCCAGTCCAAGCCCCTACGGACTGAGCCACTGCCGGACGTAAATATGTAATATATACATGCATATGTCATCACTATTAATGCCGCTAACTTACACAATAGGGGAGGCGTGTGGCGCGGTGGAGTAGTGCGTTGGTGTTCGGATCAGGGGAGCACAGGTTCAAACCCCGCTGCAGTCAGCATGTGGTTGTGTCCCCGGGCAAGACACTTCACCCCAAATTGCTCCTGTGGGGATTGTCCACAGTATTGAGTATGTAAGTCGCTTTGGATAAAAGCGTATAACAAGTAACATGTAAAAAGAATATGATCACAATAAGCGGCACACATATCACACACAGCATGTAGCACAAGCTAACACATAGCATGTAGCACAAGCTAACACATAGCATGTAGCACAAGCTAACACATAGCATGTAGCACAAGCTAACACATAGCATGTAGCACAAGCTAACACATAGCATGTAGCACAAGCTAACACATAGCATGTAGCACAAGCTAAGACATAGCATGTAGCACAAGCTAACACATAGCATGTAGCACAAGCTAACACACAGCATGTAGCACAAGCTAACACATAGCATGTAGCACAAGCTAACACATAGCATACACACATTACACACACATTACATGCAGCTCAACCACACACAATTGCACAAACAACCAGCAAAAACGTACCTCGTAGGCTGCTAGTCACTTAGAGGGACAGATCACTTAGGCTGCATCTTTTCACTGCGTTGCTCTGGAGTTGCGATTGCCAAGTACAGCGATTAATAAAACAGGTGTAACGCATACAACACCGCAGATTAGTTCCGCTTCTATTAGCGTTGCACATTAAAGAGAGGAACCAAAATACAGAGTGGAACAAATGAATAACAGAGAAAATGAAGACAGTTACAGATAGCATCTTTTCAAAGTGGTCTAGTGTGGATAAAGTCTAAATAAGGGCACTTTTTAAATAGCTGAATGTTGTCCGTAGGAGCATTAAACAGCAATGCATTATGGGTTTTATTGTAGATCTTCCCGTCAGAGTTCGGGAAGCAGCGTCTGAAGGGCGAGGAGACGCAGGGACCGATGGAGCTCAAAGCTCTTCCCGACGACTCGGAGGACGACAACGAGGAGGAGAGGTAACACACAGCGGGGTTTATCGCTGAAACTTTCTTACATTAATATAAATCATATATTTTAATCAGTCAGCTCACACAAATCATAACTCCCACGTTCCTCTTGGTGTAACGAGCAAGGTAGAGCTAACTTGAATTGCTTTATATTCTGCTGCTGGATATTTTAACCTATAATTATACCTCAATATTTGATTAATATTTTTTATTAGCTCATAATCTCAATCTCAAAAGTAACTAGTAACTGAAACTAGGAGAATATGTAGTCGAGTTACTTTACACCAATGGAAAGTATAGAGTTGGATAGGTATAATTCAGATTATGTTAGCTTTGATATATTTATGGTCTTGATTTGTTTGTTTTTGTGTGTATTGTATACACTTAACTACGCTTTAAATACACCATAACAAAAATGTCAAAAATAACTTTATATGAAGTGATAGAGTTGTAGAGTCAAAGTCACGGGAGAGCAAGAACATTAATATGAAGGTAACAGGCCAATCAAGTTCCTTAACTAAAGTGATATTGGTGTGTGTGTGTATGATTGGTTTTGTTTAATAATGATTCCACCTTGTTTTAAAAAAATTTGCTTCACACCAATCTTATATCAAATGTTAATGTGTGTCGATGGAGTTTCTCCTTTCTCCATGAAATTAGGTTAACTTGTGGCATAAATTCAAACTCTGCTTTAACAGGCTTGAGTTGCCTTCCTCTGTATCTGATAATTGTGTGTGTGTGTGTGTGTGTGTGTGTGTGTGTGTGTGTGTGTGTGTGTGTGTGTGTGTGTGTGTGTGTGTGTGTGTGTGTGTGTGTGTGTGTGTGTGTGTGTGTGTGTGTGTGTGTGTGTGTGTGTGTGTGTGTGTGTGTGTGTGTGTGTGTGTGTGTGTGTGTGTGTGTGTGTGTGTGTGTGTGTGTCCTCTCAGAGGTTACAGAGAGAAGATGCGTGATTACCAGTTCAAGCGGCTGAAGTATTTCTACGCTGTTGTGCAGTGTGATACTACGGACACCGCTGCAAAGATCTACGAGGAGTGCGACGGCTACGAGTACGAGAGCAGCTGCTCAGTGCTGGACCTACGGTGAGAAGAGGAGGAACAATTCAGATCTAACTCGCTGAAACTAATCGAGAGAAAAACAATGATTTTGTTGGGAAAATACTGAATGTCCTCTTCCTATATGAGTCCACATGATAACAAAGGTATCCCAACTTTAGCTGTGAACATGACAGGATGTGTGATTAGCTAGAAGAGCATCAGGACTGTTTGAGGCATATGATAGCTATGTGATTAACATGATGATTCAGCCTCTATGGAGAGAGACATATGACAAGCATGCTCATTTCTGACGTGGAGCTAATCTGAAGTAAACATTGAATACTGCTTTCTATTCCTCCATCTTGAGACTGTGTGAGGATTTTTGAGATTTTGAGAAAGTCAGAATTTAGAGAAAAAGTCAGAATTTAGAGATTCTGAGAAAAAGTCAAAGTTTTAAAGAAAAAGTCAGAATTTAGAGATTTTGAGAAAAAGTCAGAATTTAGAGATTTTGAGAAAAAAGTCAGAATTTAGAGATTTTGAGAAAAAGTCAGAATTTAGAGATTTTGAGAAAGTCAGAATTTGGAGATTTTGAGAAAAAGTCAGAATTTAGAGATTTTGAGAAAAAGTCAGAATTTTGAGATTTTGAGAAAGTCAGAATTTGGCGATTTTGAGAAAAAGTCAGAATTTTGAGAAAAAGTCAGAATTTTGAGAAATATTCAGAAATTTGAGAAAAAGTCAGAATGTTGACATTTTGAGAAAAAAGTCAACATTTTTAGAGAAAGTCAGTATTTTGTACATGACAAGATATATGATTACTTCGAAGAGCCGGTATTCCTCCATCTTGTGACTGTGTGAGGATTTTGAGAAAAAGTCAGAATTTAGAGATTTTGAGAAAAAGTCAGAATTTTGAGATTTTGAGAAAAAGTCAGAATTTTGAGATTTTGAGAAAAAGTCAGAATTTTGAGAAAAAGTCAGAATTTTGAGATTTTTAGAAAAAGTCAGAATCTTTTGAAAAAGTCAGAATTTTGAGATTTTGAAAAAAAGTCAGAATTGAGATTTTGAGAAAAAGTCCAAATGTTGAGAAAAACTCAGAATTTTGACAAATGTTTTGAGAAAAAGTCCGGATTTAGAGATTTTGAGGAAGAGTCAGAATTTTTTTTTAAAAGTCAGAATTTATAGATTTAGAGAAAAAGTCAGAATTTTGAGATTTTGAGAAAAAGTCAGAATTTTGAGAAAAAGTCAGAATGTTGAAATTTTCAGAAGAAAGCCAACATTTTCAGAAAAAACTGACAGGATGTATGATTTCCTAGAAGAACCGGTATTCCTCCATCTTGTGACTGTGTAACTCCCTCTCTTGTATATCAGCATGTGAAGGGCACTGTTCAGAAACTAGCTGATGCTCTGTATGTGATGACTACTTCCATTCTGGAGAAATACATGGATCCTGAGATTGAAGCTCAAGCCGAGGACCAGTGATATTTTTCTAACAGATTTAAAACCCTTTTAGGTTTATTCCTGAGGGAGTAACGTTTGACGATGAGCCCAAAGACGTGGCGACGGATGTGAACCTCGCAGTGTACACTCCCAAAGTCTTCACCTCCTCCGCCAACGCTACATCAAAGGTAAGAAGACTCAGAGTTACTGTAGTAGAAAATACTGCATGGAGAAGTCAGAAGGAAAGTGCAACAGAGCGATTAATTGTAATGTAAAATATTGAGAAACTCTTAAAACTGTCTTGGTTTTAATTTGATGTTTTAACTACTATCTTCCTGACTTTCATAAAGTAAAGTAAGTATTTGGGCACAGATATTTCAACATAATCGCCAGGGCTTTCAGTGTTAACGTCACATGTGTTCGACCTTCAGGTGCAGCTGACGTGGGACGAGACGGACAACGAGCGAGTGACGGCTCTGGAGAGAAACTTCAACAAAGACGAGCTGCTGGCCATGGACTTTAAAGCTTACCTGGCCTCCTCCAGTGAGGAAGAGGAGGAGGAAGGAGAGTCTGTGTTTGGAGAGGCGGAGAGTGAAGACGATGACTCGGCAGCAGAAGAAGAGGGTGAGAAGGCAACTAAAGACGCATTCATGTGCAGGAAACTCAGAGATAATTTTTGTCCCTGAAGCATAATACTGTTAAACTCTTGTGAAGTGTCACCTCTGATACGCTGCTGATTGATACGGTTTTTACTCAGTCCAGGCATAAAAGGTGTGTCCTTACACACCACCTCGAGGTACCCATAAACTCCCTTCTTTCTATACTACCTCCAGTCATCAATTTACATTACTTATCTTTTCCTGTTAGTTTATCCCTTTAGATCAGTGGTCGCCAACCAGTCGATCGCGATCGACCGGTCGATCGCGAGTGTGGTGCGGGTAGATCGCGGACCGTTAAAAAAAAAAAGTAACAGAAAGAAAAATAAAATTAAAATAATAATGTTTGAAAAATACGTTTTTAGATGTAAACCTATCATCCACCACCCCGTTAGCAGGTGCCACTTGATTGACGTATATTTGAGACACCTCAATAATATAATACATTTACCTCATCATGACACAAGAGACGACAGCAGGACTGTAATTTCCCGTGTTCAGTGAACGCAACAGAGGCAAGACACCAGACCAATCAGAGAGTTGCATGGAAATACACGTGTGTTTGTGTCATTCAAAGCTGATGTTAGCATCTGGTTAGCTAGCTGCACTAACGGACATAAGGAGCTGTTTCCACAACAAGCTGGAGGAGAGTCCTCTCCTGTCAGACTGAGGGGCTCAGGTGAGCTGAAGGACTCTGAGTGTTTAGAACGGTTTGTCACAAATTATTCAAAAGATTATTTCCGCGGCACACCTTCATCATTATAGTTATACAAACAATAAGAGAATAAATAAAAAACAGGTATGAAATAGCCTACTATATGGCAGTAAAAAAAGAATACAGTTTAAAAGGGGAGTGATTTGTAAAATATCCATAAAGAAAAAGAAAATCTGTTTACAGTTCTGTTTCATATGGGTGCTGAGAGAGGTATCCATAGATCTCTTCATGTTGCTCTCAAAGTGCACCAGATTGATGCTTTCAACTTCAATATTTAACAAAAAACCTTCTCGGGGGAGCATCCCCCCGGACCCCCCTAGAGGAGGTGAGGTCCGCCCCCCAATGGCACTCTACCCCTGCCTATATGCCGTGAGCTGATTATGGAGCCTTCATTGTAACAGTAATTCAGATGCAATTAGCCGATATAAAAGGCCTCAACTTGGAAGCATTGTCTGGGCCGTCTTTTTCACTAAATTCTGCAATAGGTAGATCTCGCCTTTCACCTAGGCCGAGGTCGGTGATCTTGGGCGTAAAAAGGTTGGTGACCACTGCTTTAGATTGTCACAGACCTGTTAATGAACACACCTCTGAAACCTTTGGGATGTAATACCCGTAAAGCACTGATGCCGTATTTCAGATCAAACGATCCTGGCGACCTCCAATATGACTTAGTTTTTTCTGCAACAGAGTTGACCAGGAGGCCTACGAGGATCTTAGTTTCCTTTCACAAGTGTGAACAGGCAGTTTTATTTATACGCTTTACAAGTTATATCACACCGCACAAAATAATAGATACGTTTTGCTCGGATGTATCTTTACTAGGGTTGCAAGGGGGCGGAACATTTCCGGTAAATTTTCATGGGAAGTTAAGCTGGGGAATTTTGGAAATATTCCATATTGGAATTAATGGGAACTAACTGGGAATTGAGGGTAATGTAATCAAATTGTGTCATATCCAATAAAATATAAACATTTTGTTTTGTCATAAGAAAACATCCATGCAAAATGATACAATTAAAAAAACATGACATTTCAACAGATTTATTTGTAAGTAGAACAGAACAAGTTTTAATTATTTTATTGAACAATCATTTGTTTAATTGAAGAACAAAAACATGAATGTTGAGTTAAATATTACTCATTCCCAGGGGCGGACTGGGATTAAAAATCCCGGGACTCCGCCGGCCCACCTCGGTACCGCAAGTAAATACCGCTAGTAAATTGTCGACGGGGGGGTGCTAGTCACTTATCCGACCGGCCCACATCGTCCGACCGGCCCACTTCAGTACCGGTCCATCGGGATTCGTCCCGATGGCCAGTCCGCCACTGCTCATTCCTCATAAAAAAATGAACAAAAAAAGGGGTGTGGTCTCAATAGCCATGCTGTAATCAGTGTGCTATGTGCATGTGATAGAGGAATGGCATGGATATTCAAGTGTACTTGAATGGCATCTGTTTCTTTTAGTCAAGATTATGCTAAAATATACTTTCCCCAACTATATTTAAGTTCCCTATGAAGAGCCAACCTTCCATTTTGAAAATTCCCAGTTTCTTCCCGGTAATTCCCATAAATTCCCATGGAAAGTTTCCATCTTTGAAAATTCCCGGAATTTTGCAACCCTAATCTTTACATCGAATTGGCAGAAATACAAAATAATAGATACGTTTTGCTTGGATATATATTATATCTGATCCGTCTAGGTTTTGCTGTACTACTAGTTAGCGTTAACCAGTTTGTTCAGTCTTTTCCAAGTGATGCTAGGTTGTTCAGTCTTTTTCTGTCTCCCGGGTCCTTTGTAGCCTCTTCCATCATGACCATCTATGACGTTTTCGTTCCATCGGGCTCATGCGCTTCCCCATTTGTGTCGGACTCCAGCATAGCATCCCTCTCTTTCTGGGTCTGTTAGCATATACATGTTTCCACATCCGTCATCGGTGACAGCAAAATATGAGCTGTCGGAGTTGGTTTTGAAACATGTCACTTGGAGGCTTTTGATTCCCTCCCTTGTGTTGAATTCTTTGTCACCTTTATTCTGCCACATCATTGCTGAGCGGTTATGTAGCGCTCGGTGCCGGTTTTCATCATACTTCCAGATGTAAGTTAAGTGGGGGAAACCTCTTTCCCCATAGCGGAATCCCGCGAGAGTGTCCCAGTTCTTTGGATTGGAGAAGTAGCTGATAAGGCACTTTTGGTATCCTCGGGTGGGACTAAGGGTGTACAGCACTACTCTTCCTTTGGTTCGTTCACCATTCGGGTGCCAGTTATCCCGATCCTTCTTTTCTGGGAGAACGAACAGGTTGTTCTGGCTTCGGAAATCATTTCCCTCTGAAACCTTTTTCATCAGAGGTTTCGAGCCATGCCTTACTTGTATATGCATGGGAGGTTCTTCCTTGTCCAGCCATTTCCCGTATGCCGGACGCCTTTCTTTTGGGCAGATGAAGTAGTCGCCTCCCCATGTGCCTATCACCCACCCTGGCGGGACATTGTGTGATATACCTACGGGCTCCCCGGCAACATACTCTCCTGCCCATGAGACGCTTCGTTTTGCGTCCGCTGGGTCACATTTCTTGTTTGTCTCGTCTGTGAGTTTGAAAGTGACTTGTTTTCTCACCATTTCTTCATCTTTGTGGGGAGGTTGCTCAACATCTTCTCGTTGTTTCTTTTGGCGGATATTCAAAGAAGATTTGTGCGCCTCTGCCCTCTTCTCGTTCATCAGTTGGTCTCTGGCTTGGTGATCGAGCCAGTGTGATGACCTGAATGAGGAGAGGCGGGGGTCCATTTCTGGGTGATAGAATGACATTGGCACCGTGGTCAGGTCTGTCATGTTTCGGGTGTCGAAGCTGCTCCGTTTTCTTGTCTCCTTTATACTCTGTTGCCAACATCCTGTTTGTGTGAGGGTGTGCGTCAGAGCATCGTCTTTTTTGACTGTGGTTTACATTGTGGTGGAATGTTCATCTCGGTTGTTCCGGAAAGCGAGAGGTGTTAAAGCCCAAATAAGGATTTCCTATACATCCTGCTATTTTGCTATAGTGTTTAAAGCCAAATAAGGATTTCCTTGTTTATACATCCTGCTATTTTGCTATAGTGTTTAAAGCCAAATAAGGATGTCCTTGTTTATACATCCTGCTATTTTGCTATAGTGTTTAAAGCCAAATAAGGATTTCCTTGTTTATACATCCTGCTATTTTGCTATAGTGTTTAAAGCCAAATAAGGATGTCCTTGTTTATACATCCTGCTATTTTGCTATAGTGTTTAAAGCCAAATAAGGATGTCCTTGCTTATACATCCTGCTATGCTGCTATTGTGTTTAAGCCAAATAAGGATTTCCTTGTTTATACATCCTGCTATGTTGCTATTGTGTTTAAGCCAAATAAGGATTTCCTTGTTTATACATCCTGCTATGCTGCTATTGCTTTAAACTATATGATATATGACTATGGCATACAGAGTTTTAACACAGTTTTTAACATATTTAAGCTTTTATATAATAAAATACATTGTTCCATTTTCTACATTTGTTCAACAACACACATCTATTAATTCAACATATTTATATAATAATAGAGTTTTTATTCCTCTGTACAGTATTTGACTTTTACATTCGGTTTTATATTTATATATTTATTAATAATAATAATAAAGCTTTTATTTTTATAGCACTTTTGCAGATTATTTGTTAAGAACTTTAAAAGTTACACGCAGCAAAATATAACTTTTATCAGGTTAATAGACACAAGGAGGTAAAATGTATGAAAATAAGATAAATAATGGTTTCTCTCTGACAGATAAGACACAAGACAACTGAGTCGATGCAACAATATAAAATATAAAACCTTCCTCAAAGGAATATTTGTCTTATTCCTACATGTAACTTGCACCATTGTGTCTTTTGCGCTATTTTTAAAGCTATTTTACGCATTTTACGCATTTTAACTCTTATGTTGCGTTCGGGTCTCCCGTGACCCGTTTCAAGTTAAAATGATATAATAACTACGCTCTAGTTTTTTGTATCGGAACAAGGCTTCATGATATCCTCCACAACAACTAAACACTACAAAACAGATTTTGACAATTTTAGCCAAGTCTGAAGGAAAAAAGTAAAATAATTTGGTGTTTGGGGTTTGGGAGACCCACCAGCATTGTTTTGGGTGACTCGGGTCAAATTTGTCCCAATCAAGATTCTTGACTTTAGAAACCCCACCCCCTTCATCAACTGTAACAATAATCTTTTCGCAATATGCTCCTGGGGTGTTTCTCAATGTCGAGTAAAGCTGCTCCAGAGCCACTATTTCAAGCATACTACGTCATCGAGTGCCGCCGAAGGACTGTTCCAATGTCCAGCATACTTGGAATTCTACCGAGCCTGGCGTACTTCGTAGCGAGAAATGTCGAGGCTGCAGATGTGTAGACTACGCGGTCTTAAAATCCCCACAATGCTTTGCGCACGGACCAATTTCCCCAAATCTGTGGCGGAAAATGTAAGATGGGGCCTCTCATATGACGCACACCTGCACACTTGCTCGCCTGTTCCACTCTTCGGGTGGTTTCTCAATCGCGAGGATGCTGGCTTGGTAGTCGCGTACTTCCAAGTCACTTCCTTCAGAAACGAAGCAAGTATGCTTCCAAGCCACGGCTTCGGAAAACGAAGAAGAATGGAACAGGCTAACAAGTGTGCCACTCTCTCTAACGGTTTCAACATAAACTGTACCGAAAATAAATTACCTCACAATGTCTATCTAATTATGAACTTGCTTTACTTACACGGAACACATTTTTCGTGATAACAAACAAATGTAACAAAGTAACATATTTACCAACACATGTTCTACGCCACTACATACTTACATTTAAATGTGTGCTGCGTCGGTTCAGCCATTCTCCGCAAGGGTTTTTGAAATTGGTCCGTGCGCAAAGCATTGTGGGGATTTTAAGGACGCGAAGTCTACCCATGTGCAACCTCGAAATTTCCCCCAAACCAAGGACGCGGCCGCGGTGGAATTCCAAGTATGCTGGAGATTGGAACAGTCCTTCGGCGGCACTCGATGACGTAGCATCCTTGAAGTATTGGCTTGGAAGCCAGAATCCTCGAGATTGAGAAACGGCCTTCGTTTTCCGAATGCCAGGAAGTATTCTTGCCTCGCTTCTGAAGCAAGTGACTCGGAAGACATGTGCTACCAAGCAAGCATACTCAACATTGAGAAACACCCCTGTTCTCCCCTCCCTCTGCCCCCCTCCCCCACGGGAGCTCCACCTTTCTCAAAGAATATGTACACTAACACTTGAACCTGAACACACACATGCACGTGTGCAATATGTGGTGTAATGTGTTTTGGGCCATAAAATTACAACAGGATTGTATGGTTATGAATGCATTATAAGTTAGTTATATCCAATATTGGATCATAGTAAAAAAATGTTGGTGTTTTGGACTGATATAAGTCATGGATAAAAATTGACCCGCGAACACCATGAACGGTAACAGCTTTCGAACACAACACAAGGGTCAAGTATTTTGCAAGTTGCATTGTTGGAGGAGCCTGGGATTTAAGATCTTTATTCGACAACACGACGCTCACAATATATCCTTTTGAATCCAGAAAATAAAAGCTGCTTATATTTAGTGGAAATTCATTCAAATCTGTGGGTTGTAGCAACAACATTGTTTATTTGAAGCAACACCAATAAGTTATAATTGTCTCTTTTTGTTTCTAGTTGTAGCTCAGAAGAAACCGGAGAAGGTGGTAGAGAAGAAGAAGGAGAAGAAGAAGAAGAAGAAGAATAAAAGCGAGGAGCAGATCTCGAAGTACAGAGAGCTGCTGAAAGGCATCCAGGAGAAAGAGAGGAAGCTTCACGAGGAGAAGGACATGGGGATGGAGATCACCTGGGTGCCAGGTACGAGGAGAGCTTCTTATCTCCGCTGGATTTACCCTATGCATTGTTTATTAAAGGGGTTTCTGAAAAGAGTAGAAGTTGTCTTATTTGCAGTGGCGACTGGTCATTAGGGGCACAGCCCCACCTAGTGTCAGCAGAAAGTATTAAAATAATCATTACAAATAATGCAAAAAAAAGACATCTTAAAATATATTTTACGATCATGTTTAATCCTCTGATTCGTCTGCACATTGCTGTTATAGTCTGTGTCTTCTAATTAGTTTCTACAGTGTGCCTCTTGAGCCGTTTTGATTGAGGTGGGTCAAGCCCCTCTATCACTGTCTAAGTGAATGGAAGCTGTAAAAACTACACTGCACATGCTCAGTCTTTTTCTATTCAATGTGTGTGAAAAAAAAAAATCATAGGGGCACTGTGCTGACATACCCACCAAACGTCATCTCATAATTCAGAGAGCCGATTGGCTGTAAGTACGTATGCCGCGAAAAGTGTGGTGTGTGAAGAGGAGACGAGAGAGGTGCAGAGACGCATCCTAAAACCAGGAAGTAAGCTGTGCTCTGGTTCCCTCCACAAAAAAGCAATGAGATTTCTCCATAGGATTTTAGAAAATACCTCGAAATGAGATCTGTGGGAAACGTACCTGTTAGATAAATGCACGTTTTGTTCAGCCGGATAATATCCACATGTCTACCCTACTTTTATCATTTTCTAATCATAAATCTATCGATTAGATTTATGATAGACTTTTGAAACTACAAGAAGATAAGAGGGCTTTTACAAAAAAGTAATAGAGATTTTTGTCCAGAGGGATAGCCAAATGGACTTCATCTTCAAGTCAAGGTAAGACCGCAATTGTATTGAAAATGGGATCTTACTAAGAGAGAACAATCCAATATTTAAATGATAAAATTACATTTTTGGGTATCCTTTTGTTGAACTGTCTGTTTAAAATTAATCGAAGCATCAAACAAAAAAAGCTTTTGAAAATAATATTATATTTAGGTCAACATATAATATTTGTAAACCTGAAGAGTCAGTGCCTCATCAGCCATGAACCTCACTGCAGAAGCTTATATATAGACATCTACGGGTTTTGCGCCCCACCCAGGCCTGGAATTTCGTCATTTTAGGGGCAAGGCCACTTGGCCTTTTGAGTTGTCAATTTTTTAAGGGCACAAAGGCCAAAAGCCAGGGCACCAAGGCCATAAATTAAAACAATGATTTAACATACGATATGAAGTGACTACGATTGTATATGCATTTACAATACTTTTATATATATTTATTAAGCATTCAATGGACACCAAATTGCAATTAAACAAATTCTTTATTAAAACTACAAAGGATTCTTATAGCACAGACATGTTTGGCTCACTGTGAGACTGTGGTAGTGGGCCTACGTCAAGGTGCGTCCTTATTCTGAGTCACTTGAAGATGGAGATGATGACGAGTCAGGGAGATTTGGACTTTTGGGGTTCCTTTGACCATAGGGATGAATATTGGGTCTCCTTTTGTTGATGCCAGCTGCCCACCATCTTGCCATAGCTTCATCACTTTGATATTCGGCAGGAGCACAACCCTGGGATTTGATGAGGAGTAGATCTTCAATTGTTGAAGTGTGCAGGCTTAAACGCCAATCGCCCTGCATTCTCTTCATTACTGAGAACTGCCGTTCAACTTGAGAGGTAGAGACAGGAAAAACTAGGACTATTTGTATTAGGTGCAGCAGATTGGGGTACATTCTTCCCTTCTCCAACAAGAATCTGAACCATAATGGGCGGAAAGTTTCCCTACTATGGTGACGCACAATGTCGTATGTAGACAGTTCAGGCATGCCACAAGACATGTGAATGGGTATTTTGATCGCGTTTTGAAAATTGGGCGATATAAACGAGCAGCAAACTTTGAACTTCCGTCTGCGATCGCCGGTGGTCAAATAAGTCTGCACAGAGGTCTTTGACAGCTAACAACACAGCGCTAACTGCCTAGCACTAGATAATAATAAAAAAAGAACACAACTGCAACATAACTTATCCAAGTAGTAACAAAAACACTTCAAAATATTATAATTATGCATTACCATACGAGCAAGAAATAGTAATGTTATCCATAAAATTACACTTAAAGCTGGACAAATGAAAAACTTAACGGCAAACAGGATCATCACAAAACCTTACCTCACCTCAGCCTTTTCTTGAGCGGAGAATCAGCTAGCTAGGTCCTAGACCGTCCTACGCACATGGACGCGTGAGGGGGTGGGCGGAGATAGGTCCTAGACTGATGTCAACTGTCATCATAGACCGTCCGAGCGGTGCATTCCAGGCTCAAATCAAGCGCACCGCTGATTTTTTTTTCCTCCTTCAAAATATGCTGGCGTTGAAGCCGTGTCAGAAAAGAGTCAGACTGCTAAACCACAAAACTCAGTCAGAGAGGGCATCAAGGCCACTGTGGCCTTATGGCAGATATCATTTTTAAGGGCACAAGGCCAAAGTGGGAGGCCACGAGGGCCATGGCTCAAAGGTGCTCGACAATTCATCGCTTCATTTGCAACCCAGCTTTATTGAAATCGTTCTTCTTTTAATATTAGTCATTTATCATTTTACCATGAACTGCTTTTAAAAAGACACGTTTTTTCTGAAGCAGGTCTATTTCCGAGTATGCTTGCTCAGGTGTATAATGGTGCCTATAGCAACACTGTAAAATGATTTGGGTTGTAAAAAAGGACCCGAAAAATACATTTTAAAGGGGGCCTATCATGCGAAATGCACTTTCTGATGTCTTTTATACATAAACATGTGTCCCCGGTGTGTCAGGGAACTCAGGCAACGTCAGAAAATAAAACATTCTCTCTTTTCCTCCGTACCCAAATCTCTAAAAACGGGGGAACAACGGAGCTGATCCAGATTTGAGTCCGATATGACGTAATATCTGAAATGTGGACTCACAGCCCAATCAGAAACGTTGCTATCAGAAACAATGCCCGACTGTTTTGGACTTAATATGGTCGGTGTTTACATTAGCATGGCTAACACTCAGAGCTAACCTGTACTGGAGAGCATGTGTGTGAAGAAGCAGGAAATAAAAAGGAACTCACCTTGTGGTATAACCGCCAAGAGAGAAAGCCTTTGAGCTCCATACTGTTTCAGAGAGAATCCTTGATAATCCATGATATGGCGTTTCATCACGGCAGTATTTAGTTTAGACAGTAGCTGCCGGGTCCCGCATGAGCTCAGACCCCTCCTTTTTAATTTTGTATCAATAATTTGATAAAATCAGCAGTTTAGAAACAGGAAGTGAAATAGAGGGATATGAGGCATGGCTAGAATGGGTGATCTGTTTGGTATTTTGAGCAAAACACTTCATAGACATGTTTTTTATATATTTGTATATATCTGAGACCTATGCTATTGCCTAAAAATAGCATGATAGGTGACCTTTAAAATAAAAACTAATTTAGAAATGTTTATAAAATAAAGAAAAGAGAAATATCTGCAAGAAATATAAATATACACAAGTACGCAAACAAATCCTAAATTGGGATCAATAAAGTACATCTTATCTTAACTTACATCAAATATATATATTACAAATGACTCAATGAGATGCGCCGTATATTAGAATTTGAAGTGAAAGTTGTGCTGTTTTAAGGAGGTACTGTTTTACAGAAATGTGCAATATATACAAAGCATTGGAAAGCTTCACAGTATTAAAATGACCAAGATGTGCGTTGCTTTGATGAATAAATGTTCCTTTAAATTGTTAAAGTGTGATATCCTTCTACCTGCTCAAACGATGCATCGATCGCTCTATTGGTGTATGGGTCAGAGTAAACACTAAATGTTGTGAAACTCTTCAGTCAGCAGCCGTTATGAGCTGTATTTAGGTTATTAAATGTGTGTGTGATGTGTGTGCAGGGCTGAAGGAGTCGACGGAGCAGCTGGTGAAGCAGAAGTTGGAGGGGAAGGAAACCCTGACGCCTTGGGAGGGCTTCCTGGAGAAGAAGAAGGAGAAGAAGAAACAGAAGAAAACTAAGAAGAAGGAGGTGAGTCGACCTGCCGACACACAACTGGAATCAAAGACGGTTAAACACCTGAACTTTAGAAAGAACATTCATCTGTTTGAAACTCATATCAATATTCCAATTACTTGTATATAGACTGTATCTGTGTTATTGTGTTGCAATGTTGGAGGAGCCTATGACCTCAGATTTTCATCGTCATAACTACACTGTAGCTATGACGATACACGCATGACGATAAAAGCCTTGAATCTCCTTGAAAAGTTAGATACTCTCAGTATATTAGAAATAAGGCGGCTTCAATTTCCTTATTTTTAGTAACTTCCTTATCAGTTGTCATTATATGGTCTTCGCTTTTCCAGCACTGACTGAAATAATCCTCAGTCACAACTCGGCGAATCAGAAAGCAGCAAATCTGTCAGAACTACTTTAGGAACTCAACTCCTAACAACATTTCAGTTTCCCCTCGTAGTTTTCTTCATCAGTTTTATACATTTCCTCTCCTCAGGGCGAGGAGGAAGAGGAGGCTCTCAGTGACGACGAGCTTCCTCCAGACGTCGATCTCAACGACCCGTTCTTCGCCGAGGAGCTCAACGCTGCAGGTAATCAAAACGTATAAATTACATAAAAAAATACGTCTATCAAAGAAGGGTTCTGTAGTTTGCAGTTGATTTACAAAGAGGTGTGTGTGTGTGTGTGTGTGTGTGTGTGTGTGTGTGTGTGTGTGTTTGTGTGTGTGTGTGTGTGTGTGTGTGTGTGTGTGTGTGTGTGTGTGTGTGTGTGTGTGTGTGTGTGTGTGTGTGTGTGTGTGTGTGTGTGTGTGTGTGTGTGTGTGTGTGTGTGTGTGTGTGTGTGTGTGTGTGTGTGTGTGTGTGTGTGTGTTTACCTTAGGACGCTATAAGAGATGACTTCTTCAATGTATTTAGTTTATAAGAGAAGATGGAACTTTATTGATCCGAACTAGGGACATGTGTGTGTTGCAGCAGCATAAAGCAGGTGATACTTAGGACCAGAGGTGTCACAATATACCCGTACTGTTGATACAAATCATATTTAATATAACATAAAATTGTTATATCTTGTTACTGATCCATCGGATAATAAATATACGCTTTTGTATAGTTCAGGGTTCTTACGGTCACTAAAAACCTGGAAAAGTCATGGAAATTCAAAATGCTAAGTTTTGGAAAACAATATTTTTCCCAGAGTTTTGGAAAAGTCATGGAAATGTAACTAAAGTTGCATCAAATATAATTTATATTTTATCTAATCGCCAAAATACTAATAATAAATACTGTATGGTATAGTAATGAAAGGTAAAATGGCTTTTAACTGACGAGGTGTTTTGCTGGTTAGAGATATGAGTTGCTTTAGAAGCTAGTAAGCCTGTTTGATTTGTTTTAGATAGGACCAACATGTTTCATATGCAGACCTTATTTTCCTGTTCCATGTTCAAATAAACCATTTTCAGTGGTACCGCTGAGAAAGAGTCATGTTTTTGCTCATGTAAAATTAGGTAAAGGTCCTGGAGAAGTCATTGAAAACACTGAAAAAAGTGTATGAACCCTGATAGTTTAGCTTTCAGATTATCTCCCCACATTTTCAAAAAACAATAACAAGTTTTTTCCCACCAAATGTAAAGTTTTCTTAATTTTGCCGGGATAATCGTTTATTGAAATCCGATATCTACTCTGAAAGGTTTGGTATCAGTGTTGTTTGATGTGTCCGCAGACAAGCAGAAGACACAGAAGGGGAGGAATAGGAAGAAGAAGAAGGAGGAGGAGCGCACACCCGAGGAGGAAGAGGAGCTGCAGAAACAAAAGGTCAGAGTTCAAATCCAACAGATCCACAGCGGCTCCTCACATCTGTGGAGAAGGAAGCACACTCAGCCATGATGCTAAACGTGTGTGTGTGTGTGTGTGTGTGTGTGTGTGTGTGTGTGTGTGTGTGTGTGTGTGTGTGTGTGTGTGTGTGTGTGTGTGTGTGTGTGTGTGTGTGTGTGTGTGTGTGTGTGTGTGTGTGTGTGTGTGTGTGTGTGTGTGTGTGTGTGTGTGTGTGTGTGTGTGTGTGTGTGTGTGTGTGTGTGTGTGTGTGTGTGTGTGTGTGTGCGCGCAGGCGGAGATGGCCCTGCTGATGGAGGACGACGATGACGAGTCGAAACACAAACACTTCAACTACGACAAGATCGTGGAGGAGCAGAACCTGAGCAAGCAGAAGAAGAAGAAGCTGCTGAAGAAGAAGGGCGAGGAGAAGCTGGAGGGAGACGAGTTCCAGGTCTGTTTAGAGATTTCATCGTGGGGTGGGATGTAGGGATGCATACCGGTATTACCGAAATACCGGTTACTGGTGGCTACGGTATACCGTACCGAAATCAGATCCGATATTATTATTTTTTTTTTTTTTTTTTTTTAAAGTGAGTCCGTGGCCCGTGATGGCGGGTGTTATAAATGAGATTGCATAATCGGTTTTCTTCATATTTTATGTATTTTTCATTGTTTGTTCAGTACTAGAAAGTTAAAAGTCCCACAAATGAACTGTGATGGGATTTGTTTTCTCTCACCAGTGAAGGCAAATGTTGATTTTAAAGATGAGATTTGTTTGTTTGTGCAATGCCGAGATCTCATGACCTTTATTCTATTATGTATTTGTTCTCTAGTCGAATCTCCGGTTTAACATTAATTATAACGGTGCTATAACGGTCTGTTTGCATTGACGAGATGTGCTATTCACGCGGCACACCTGATGGCGGGTGTTCTAAAAGATATTCCATAATCGGTTTTCTTCATATTTTGTATGTATTTTTCATTGTTTGTTCAGTACTAACAGGTCCAAGAAGTCCCACACTTGAATTTAATATTCATTTGACATGTTAACTATATCGTAAAGCGCTTCATGGGAGTAATTGTGGGATGATACATTTTCAAAGTATCACGATATGTATCGGTTGAGTATCGGTATCGTTCAGTGGTATCGGTATCGTTCAGTGGTATCGGTATCATAAAAAAGTCAACGATATGCATCCCTATGTAGTCTGGGTAAAGACAGCTGGAGGAGTACTCTAAAAGTTACATTCGGAAAAGTCATGTAGGGACCCAAATGTCAAAACATATTTATCCACTTTCGCTGGAGTTGTAATTATTACATTGCATTTAGCTGACGATAAGTGCTTAGTTAGTAATTCAAGTGGATTACTTCACACGATAAAACAAACACAAGTACAGTGAGTGAACTCTCCTATTTAGCACTAATCCCTCTCCCTTCCCCTCTGTGTGTCCAGGTGGACGTTAAAGACCCTCGTTTCCAGGCCATGTTCACGTCCCACCTGTTCAACCTGGACCCCTCCAACCCCAGCTACAAGAAGACCAAAGCCACGCAGAGCATCCAGGTGGAGAAACAGAGGAGGCGAGAGGTGGAGCAGCGGCGCACCGAGGAGGAACTCAGCGCTCAGAGCCTCCCCAAAACACAGGGGGAGAAACGGGAGAATGACTCCGAGGGCGCTGAGACCACCTCGAAGAAAGCAATAGACCCCAGTCTGTCTCTGCTCATCAAGTCCATCAAAAGCAAAACGGAGCAGTTTCAGGCCCGGAAGAAACAGAAGCTCATGTAGGACTGAGACTCTTCCTAACATCACAGAGAAATGTGGACAGCTGTGTTTATTCCTTTTGTATGTGTTTGTACAGGACAACTAGTGTGAGAAGAGGAACTGTGCAAACTTTTAGTAAAAACGTAACCCTGGTACATCAGATCCTGTGCAAATCTTTTATTGTGACTTAGAAAATCAGTTTTAAGAAGACATTTTATTAAAAAAAAATCACTTCAGGAGATTGGACATTTAGCAAGAAAAGCAGTCATTCTGATTAATTTATAAGCAAAATAACTGTTTTGGATTGGTCCTTAGATCTGACAAAACATCCTCTAGTCATTACATCCTCAAAAACATTCAGTAAATTCTCTCTACACACACATTCGTAGGGAATATAGACGATTCAGGCCTGCTGGCATGGTGCGGTTTAATGTTAGGTCAAATAAGGTTGTCTCTCTCTCTTTGACTTTTACAGAAAACACATCAAAAGCAGGATGAATCCATTCTTGAAAAACGACCAGAGAGGTTAGATAATCATGTGGAATCAGAGGCACTTGAAATACATCTTCTACACAAGTATTAACATCTAAAGAACAGCAGCATTAGTGCAGAGGGATTTCGTAGCTCCTTTCAGACATGACACAGGATCTTGAGTTGAGGAAGTTGTGTGTGGACTGGATGTTGTTTACATATTATTATTAATTCAGTACAACTCACAACATTCTCATCCGGGCAAGAGAAAACAGAAAGCGTTGCATGAGCAGAGAGAAATGTTTACTGCTCCAGGACGGGTTTAAAACATTTTGCACACGGCTCAGAGGATATTTCTGTAGTGAGACTGCCATAAATCGGGGTCACATGATCATGATGTTAAACAGCATGGTGGCAAAAAGCAAAAAAAAGAGCTACCAGAGCTGCATGGAGAGTGGTGTGGTTTTTGTTGTCTGATGAAATGAAGCTGTTTCTCTGGCGTTACAGGAAGAAAGCGCTCCTGACTGTTCCACACATCCACCTAACAATCACTTTTCAACTAGTAGCTCTGGTAGCTTTCAAAATAATGTCAAGTGTAGATTTCTGTTGGTCGCCGTGCTGTAAAAACAACTTGATTGTATGGGCGTGGTAAATGCCAATGTGCCTAATCGCCTCTCTTAGCCGAGTAAAATATATTTGGTTTTGAGAAGGCAGATGTCATGTCATGTCGGAAAGGGGTTTACATTCACAGTGTTTGTCTCCTACGGTCCGGGGTATTCAAAGACAGCCGCCGCTCCCATCCCAGTCCCGATGCACATGGACACGACTCCGTACGCTCTGCAGACGGGGGAACACAACAGTGGTTTGGACACACTTCAAACATGTCTCGTGTGTCTGTGATAAAGGAGATGATCAGACGAACCTCTTCCCCCTGCGTCGCAGCTCGTGCAGCAGCGTGACCACCTGCCGCGCCCCGGTGCAGCCCAGAGGGTGACCCAGAGCAATGGCCCCCCCGTTAGGGTTCACCTTCTCCACAGGGATCCCCAGGTGCTCCACGCAGTACACCGCCTGGGCAGAGGGAGGGAGAGGGAGATGAAATAATACATGCCATTGATTTACAGCTTCCTGTGAGATCATAATGACCTTTGTTCATTCTTAAGTTCATTCTTCACGTTTGTACTAAATGTGCATCTCCTTAACATGCACAAAAAAACACCGTCGACAGGAGCTCATAAAGCTGTAGCTAATAATATCAATCAGTTTTCACGTCTGAACTCACCTGACTGGCGAAGGCTTCGTTGATTTCAAACACGTCAATGTCAGCCACGGTCAGTCCTGAGAGGGGAACAGGAAGTTAGTGTTTGTAATGCTGATTCTAACTTGAAATCTTGATATAAATATATATGTTTTTTTATTTAATCTTATATATCTCTCGCGCACACACACACACACACACACACACACCAGCCTGCTTCAGAGCTGCAGGGATAGCGTACGCCGGTCCGATGCCCATCAGGTCTGGAGGGACCCCCACCACAGCGCTCGCCCTCAGGACCCCGAGCACCGGCAGACCCAGAGCCTCCACTGCTGACCGCCGGCCAATCAGCACGGCCGCTGCTCCGTCACTCAACTGGCTGGAGTTACCTGAGACACAAAGTGTGTGGGAGATACTTAAAACAAATATAAAAAAATATATAATTATTGGAATAAAAAACACAAACAAATTAAATAACAATATCACATCTAATTTTGTTTATATAGCCAAATATCACAAATTACACATTAGTCTCAGGGGGCTTTAGACCAAGCCTAAAGCCCCCCTCACTATGGAGGAAGGGTTTGTAGAGGTGTGTGTGAGACGGACCTGCTGTGGTGCTGCCGTCCGGTTTGAAGGCGGCCCGGAGTTTGTTCAGTCCGGAGAGAGTGGTTCCCGCTCTGATCCCGTCGTCCTTAGCAACCGTCAGCTCTCGCTCGGTCCCGTCCTCGTCTATAATCCTCGTGCTGACCGGGACGATTTCCTGCTCAAACACTCCGGAGCTCTGAGCCTGCGCCGCTCTGTGAGAAGAGGGAAATAAGCACATGAATACTGCCTGGAGACACTGGGTACATAAGGGTATAATAAGTACTTTAGTATATCAATATATTCAAAGTTCTATACACACACATGTATATTTACACGTAGTCTGTACACTTGCTTCACCATATATATATGCAGATTAGTGTATGTTAATTTAATGAGTGATGTGCAATCATGACAGAATTTGCAATGGATCTTGAGGAAAATAGTGAGACAAAATCGTATCTTTTACATATCATTTAAGTTTGTCATCAATAATTAAATGCGTTGATGTTTTGAGGTTTTTGACTCACTTCTGCTGGGAGCTGAGAGCGAAGGCGTCCTGCTTCTCTCTGGAGACCCCGAACTTCTCTGCTACGTTCTCCGAGGTGACGCTGCAAAAACAAAGGAACACCTATAAAGAGTCCATTTTAGGGTAAATACTTTTGGTGACAATTTCTGCATTATATATAAACTCATTTTAGGGCTCATCACAAAATTAAAGATAGGAGCATTTTGGAGATAATTCAAAAAAGCCTTAAAAAACTAATTTGGGGTTTTAGAATAAAGCAAATTCATGATAACTACATCAGCAAGAACATACCAATTTGGATTACAGCATTTTTGGTATTGTGATAATACATTTTGCAATTACACACATTCATTTAAGAAGACTATTACACATTTGCAATAACTGTTGGTGGTATCTCAAAAACACATTTCTGGAACAATATGTTTTTTGAGATTCAGGACTACACGAACAAATCTGGGGATTTTGAAAAATATATTTTGTTGCTACCTTTTTGATTCTAGCTTTCTATTTAATATACACACACACACACACACACACACACACACACACACACACACACACACACACACACACACACACACACACACACACACACACACACACACACACACACACACACACACACACACACACACACACACACACACACACACACACACACACACACACACACACACACACACACACACACACACACACACACACACACACACACACACACACACACACACACAGAGCAGTGGTCTCACCCCATGGGCATGATGCAGTCTCTGGCTTTGTCGAAGTCCGTCAGCCTCGGGCTCAGATCTCCAGGATCCCCCATGGAGCGCAGCGACATGCTCTCCACGCTGACACACACACACACAAAGGCCACACACTTTTATACTCTTACTGTCAGGAAAAGCACAATTTAATTGTAAAAGTTCAAATGATGATTTAACGTACCCACATGCGAGGCCCAGGTCGATGGATCCGCTCCTGATGGCTCCTGCACACACAGAGTAAACACAGAGTAAACATCTTCACAGTCTGTAGATACATTTATAAATCTATATACAGTCTGTGGTAAACACACGGTGTATTTATTCGTTATGAAGTGATGAGAGCAGAGTTGTACCTGCGATGTTAAACAGCGCCTGCAGTCCAGAGGAGCATTGTCTGTTCACCGTGGAGACAGGAACCGTCTCTGGAAACCCGCTGAGAGACACACAGATTAGTAATAATTATATATTTCTTTTTCTCGTTACTTATTTTTTCTAATGTATTGTTACTAACCTTACTTATCTTAATGTAAGTGTTGTCATGTCAGTTGAGATGTCTTTGGTAGTTCATTATATAATTTAGCAGTGATGTCAACTAAGTTTTTTATGTTATAATATTTTTGGGGGTTGGTATTTTTTCTGTTCATGCTTGTAAATTATGCTGATGATGATGATGATGATGATACTGACCTGAGGAAGTGAGCTATTCTGGCCACCAGAGCACCGGCACCGGGCTGCAGAACGTTACCTGCAGATAAAACATATTGCATTTAAAGTGTGTCCTACTTAAATACTGCACCTAATAAGACAAGAAGTACATTTGATTGCATTCAATGTACTATAATATAACACAGAATACATTATTAGTTTATTATATTTGTGTGTGTGTGTGTGTGTGTGTGTGTGTGTGTGTGTGTGTGTGTGTGTGTGTGTGTGTGTGTGTGTGTGTGTGTGTGTGTGTGTGTGTGTGTGTGTGTGTGTGTGTGTGTGTGTGTGTGTGTGTGTGTGTGTGTGTGTGTGTGTGTGTGTGTGTGTGGTTTCTCCTCTACTTCATTCATGTTGCACTGTTGGAGGAGCCTGTGACTTAAGTTGTTCACTGCCATATCTACACTGTAGCTAATGTGCACACGAGAATAAAGCCTCGAGATCAAATCAATTAACATTAAATCCGCTATTCAACAGGACAGCGGTCAAAGAACGATTTGTAAAGTCTTGTCTCACCGACACAGACGTCTCCCAGTTTGTCGGCGGAGAGTCCAACGTCTGTCATCACAGCTTTCATCACGGCGCTGAGCATCTCGTCAGGCGTGGTGTCCTTCAGGAGATATTATATCAGTCCACCTCATATCATAATTATAATATCATTCAATGGTGACTGGAGGACTGACACCACATCTCAGAGGGGATATAGTACCTTTTCCCTGCACTACATTTGTCTGAAAGCTTCAGTCCAGATGTGTTTTGTATCCTCTCCCTGTCCAGTGAAAACCATGCATGCCAGATGTGTAGATGTTTTATGTATGTGATAATCTGAAATGCTCCTTTATGTTGGAACATCATTACATTTTACTTAGCTCGTTCATTAAGGTCTTGCCCAAGGACATTTCAACATGTCGTGAGGAGGTGGGCTCGATCTCTGTTTAGATTTGGGGGAAATGTTTTGGTCAAAAGGCTGAAAAAAGGGCTGTTTTTTTAGAGAAACTCATGAAAAGTTGAAGTTTTAGAGATACGCGGTTCTGACAGAACAAAGATACAAACATAAGAGGATTTTTTACGATATGATGCAATGCCGTAGATTAGATTAGAGTACATAAAGGTGTTTAAATGAGCTAAACCTTAAACATCTATAGCAGTAAAATGCAAAATACACATTAATGCAGCGGTAATATTCTTATAAAACCTCATATTTAATAATAAAACAATGACTGGGAACATCTTGGTGCACAATGAATACTTTACTTTAAGTGCTTTTTGTTAATAACACTTACACATGTGACGGTTAAGGTTATGAATGCAGGACTTAGTCTTTTCAGTACTTGTAATTAAGTTGTGAATACTTCTTCCACACAGGAACACAGTTGCACAGCTTTAGTAACAGTTTCTCTGCTTCATGATTATCTGTCCCTAACCTTTAGCCTACTTGGCAGAAACATCATACAATAAAGCTTTATTTATATAGCACTTTTCTTGCAGAACATGTAGTGCTTTTCAAAATGGCACACATCACAAGTTAAAAATACACAACAAGAAATTCTCGTCAGATCAGATGTTAAGACATTTAAAGATGAACATGAAATAGTTTACAGATTAAAGTTATTTACTTTGAAGGCTCCTCTCTTCGCCTTGCACACAGCGGTCCTCAGCCCGTGAACAACCACCACATCCTGCGGGCTTTTGGTGACTATAGCCCCGCAGTCAGACCTCCATAAGTCCCGCCTGTGTTCAGAGGATCCGGGGGGAGACAGGTGTCCCGAAATGATCTTTAATCTGTGCATTACGACGATTAAAAAACAGTTTGTATTCACAGATCTGCACGGGCCTGTTTGTACTCTGCTCTCTGCTGTCAGGAGGACGGGGAGCGCGGAGGGACAAACTACAGCGAATCGAGAAAACCGTTTTTTTAATACTTCAATCTTTATTTAAAAACTTTAATATACACAACAATTGCAGACACTTATTCAACATAATGGTAGACAGAAAGATGAATAACAATGTATCTGACACTGGTTTGAGAATTGAATAAGGATACATGTACTTCTATAGTATTTCATTATAAAGAATACCCACGTTTTTAGAGTTTAAAAGTATTTTATTCCCATAAAAAATCATTTTCTCTTTAATTTTTGGTTATTTTGCATTAATGTTTGTATAATGTATACATTTTATTTTTACTGACCTGTATTATCTTTTAAATAGTTATAGATAATATTGTTGACTTGTATGTTGTATTATTTATCTGAATCTTCAATAAAAGTACTTAAAAATTGTATTTGAGCAAATATTTCTTATTGATTACGCAGCTGCTGTTTTTATTAACCTCTCATGTCTACCAATGAGGTAGATTAAATTCCTTTTGTGTTAGAAAACTAGCTCTTTTATCCGTTCATACTACATTCAGAACTTTGAAAAAACAGGTTCTGATCAATACATAATGATTCATTGTTGTTGTAATATTGTATGAATCTACAACAAAAGTATCTCAAAGTTAAACTGAAGTAAATGTACGAGTACTATGCTTGATGTCACAGCATATCTCTTTATTTCTGTCTCTAATGTCTGCTCATGGATTCATTCAAAAAAACTCCTTAAATCACATGTGTCAAACTCAAGGCCCGGGGGCCAAATCAGGCCCTTGGTGGATTTAATTTCGGCCCGCAGGATAATTTCTAATTACTATTAGATTATATGAATATAGCACGCACACCTTCACTCCATCCTGAGGGTCTCCTCAGCTCAGAGCCTGAGCCCAAACATTGATGAACTTGCACCCAAGATGAGATGCCAAGTATCTGAACTAGCATCACAGAGCAGCAAACTGAGTTTACATGTTTCCTTCTGCACTTTGTTTCTTGAGACAACAGGGCATGTTTGGTTTTTTCTTTGAGGGAAATAGTTTTTTGAAGCTGTTGTTGGCCTGTGGAAAAATGTAATCATAAGAAATGACTCTGGAAAAGCTGCAGATAGAGCCATAAGAAATGAATGCAACTGATTATTTAAGGTTTAATGTTGTTTTTATAGGAAATAGTTTAAGCTTTGTTAGTTCCAGGTTTAATATGTGCAATAATAATTTCATTACGTTCTGCAATAAACATTGAACCAGTCCGGCCCTCGACTAGTACCCATTTTTTTATCTTGGCCCACTGTGTATTTGAGTTTGACACCCCTGCCTTAAATGGATTCATAATAACATTTATCAACAACAAATACGAGTAACACATTTAATTTGTACTTAAAGAAAACACGAGTGTCTGCAGGATGAAAAAACCCAACAGTTTTACATCTGAACCTTTTATTTCCAAATGTTTCACAACACATTCATAAGGCCACCGACTCACTGCACATTCTGGTTGGAATCAGATAACAGGAAACAAAGACATCCAAAAATATGTTTTTTTCAATATAGAATCATATAAAACAGCTTTTTCCTCCATTTTCAAAGAGAGTAAGAGAAGAAGAAGAAGTTTCTCAGGACACAATCACGAAATATTTACACGACTGGATGAAAATCAGGGTCTGAATGAGGAATACTGTTCTTTAAATATAAACACAAAAAATATCGAGTTAATCCTTTCAGATGTACAGGTAGTGTTTGAGGCGTGTGAAAAACCCCCTTCATGTTCCACGTCCGAGAAGAAGGAGAGAGTATACAGCACCAGAGGAAGGTTACAGTACGTCTGAACGTAGTGTGAATGAAACGTAACAGGAGTGTCAAATACTTATATAAGAGCTTTAAATACCAGAACACCTGCTCAGGTTGAAAGTAGTCCTTCAGTTCTTCAGTAACAGCAGGAATGTTTACAACACTTTCAATTATATCAACCCTTAGATGCATAAGTGGGTCTTTTTGGACCCGGTGAGGTGGTTTTCTGGAAGTATCTTTGTAATTACATTTTTTATCATTTCATATTCCAGCTATTCCTCAAAAAACATGTTTTGGATATCATGCCATTCACATTTTAAATGTACATTTTAAGAAATTGTAGTTTTTGTATTTCTACCCCAAGCTTCCATAAGTGGGTCAAAAATGACCCGCATGCATTTCCTATGGGATCCTATGGGAAAACATTTTTTTTCTAAATGTAAAAAAATGTCTAAAATTATAAATAGTGAAAAATTAAATATAAAATATTTGTAGTGTGAACCAAAATATAATACTAAATATTATACAAGTGATTTTTTTCTTAACCAAAATGACAAAAATGGCATAAAAACACATTATTCTAATACGGGTCCTTTTTGACCCACTTATGGAAGAGTGTCGGGTTTAGTCACTCGGGCATCTAAGGGTTAAACCAGTCTAAACGTCATGAGAGGGATCATTCAGCTGAAATGTCAACATTTTAATATCTATGTGGCTCTCTCATCGTAACGCGGAACATATTATTTACGAGGCAATACAACTGCAAAGCTCTTTTAAATGTAGAGATGGTGGAACTCAAACTGAACCGTGAAACTATTTTAAATCAGGTGGCATGGCAACGACTAATTATTGTCGTCGTCAATCAATCAATTAACTGTCAGAAAATAGGGCAAAAAAACTATAAATGTGTCCCAAACCCAACATAACTTCCTCAAACGTGTTGTTTTGTCCACAACTTATTATACAATAGTTAGTTTACGGTCATTAAGTAGTAAAGAAATCAAAAAGTCTTCAAATATAAGCTGAAAATCAGGAGAATTCTGACTTTGTTTCAGTTGGAAATTACTCAAACAGATTAATTGTTTCAGGTTTTGTAGGATTGTTTTGTATTTTTACCATTTATATATGCAGGGAATAAAAGATGAGGATTTGTGAGCCTGAAAAGTTTTCCAGGTCGAGGATAAAGTATTATATTAATTTCAAAAAAGCACTTTGATTTGTGCTCTTTTAAGCGCTGCAATCTGTTTGTACGTTTGACTTGTTTATTAATGAGAGCATTTTAATGTTCCTGGGGTTAGTCATCGTCCAATGAAAGTGTCTTGTTTACTTTAGCGTTATATTCGTAATAACAAGGTACTGCATACGGACATTAAGAGCAATGCTGTAAATCAAGAATCAGCGTTATGCCGTTTTTAGTATCAGCTTATTGTGATGAATACTTTGATTTGTTAGGTTTAATTCACTGTTAGCGAAAACACGGACAATCCTTTAAGACTATTTGATCCATTCATAATTCCCCCATTAAATGTTTTTCTTAGTTATATTTAATCGTAATATAAAATTGCATATACCATGATTTCCTCTATATCTCCCACCCGTAATGTTGGTTTATATTTCAAGAGAAAGTGAAGCAGCGATGACCACAACGACAGCAGCTGTGAAACATAAACAACAACAACAACAGAGGAGTGAAGGAATGTGAGGGTTGTTCCATCGTGTCTTCATGTTTCCACCGTCACGCCTCTATAGAGCGGAGCAGTGAAGACGTATTTTTTTAGTCCGACCCGGAAGTAAGCGGTGCATGGGTTCCCTCGACAAAAAAGCAACGGGATTTCGGAATATTGTAAAAAATAAGGTCTGTGGAAAACGAACCTGTTTGATAAATGCACGTTTTGTTCAGTCGGATAATCTCCACATGTCTACCCCACTTTTATAACTTCCCAATCGTAAATCTAATCGCCAGAAGCAAAATGCTAACTTTATGCTATAAACGAACTACAGCAGGGTCGCTGCTTCAACGTCACGCCAACTTAAGATCCATATTCAAAACTACAGATTCAAAATGGTACAAGTTGAAGCGTTTGTTTGAACAGTTAGCAGGAGGCAGGTACTTGCTTTCAAGCAGAACAGGGCAAACTAACTTAGAGGAGTGTTTACGTGTTCGGTGTAATGACGTAAAACGGCCTCGACAACTTCTGTAGTCCTATTCAGCCACTTGGTAACAACGATCGTTTTTCAGACACGTCAACTCTTCAGAAATCACCAGTGGGGTCACTGCTGATGGATTTAATGTCGTAGAACAAAACGTGACCCGTCTCTTAAATGTGTTTCAACCACAGACCTTATTTCAGCTATTTTCCAAAAACTAGTTCAAAATCCCGTTGGCTCTGAGACGAGGGAACAGGAAGTGGTAAAATGCTGACTCACTTCCTGGTTTTAGGACTCGTCACTGCACCACTCTATGGCTCAGCTGGAACTCCAGGAGTCCGTCCCTCCGAAGAAAAAACACAACTCGTCTTCACACGTTCAAAGTAAAAGTGTCCATGGCAGTGAAGCAGGAGTCTCTGCTCGTCTCAGGCGTAGAACACGAGCTCGGGGATCTGTCCTCCCTGCACCCCGGTGCCGTTGGTGCTGTCCGAGGAGCACTGGAACTGGAAGGTCACTTTCCCGCACTGAACCTCCGTCATGCCCTCCTGCCCGAAGTAGCTGAGCTCGTTCCCGTCCAGCACCACGCTGGCGGTGTAGAAAGTGTCGGGCTCGATCTGCACCGGGTAGTCGAAGCTGACGGGGAACGTGCTGCTGGATCCGTCAGAGAAGTACTTGATGTTCCTCTGAGCCATGGACACGCCCTGGCGCTTCAGCTCGATCTTAGCGCTGTATTCTGCCGAGCCGCAGCTGGATCCGTACAGACCGAATCCCGCGATGAAGACCCGTTTGTCCACGGCGAACTGGATGCTGTCGCAGCGCCCTCTGTATCGCCACTGGTTGCTCCTGTAGGCGCACGACTGGAAGCGGTGGCAACGCTGCGGCGCCAAACCTTTACGAGGTTTGCTGCAAAACAAGAGTTCGGGCTTCTTGGCGGCGGTGAACCAAAGGAAGATGTCGTTGGTTTCGTTGAGCGTGAGCACGCCGGACTGCGCCGCTCCGTCTGCAAAGTCCTCAAGCACCATGGTGGGGATGCGGATCAGGTAGATGGCTTTCCCCAGAACCAAGCGTTTGTTCTCGATCGTCGGCGACAGATCTTGGCGTTGACACTCCGCCTCGGCCCAGTTCAGCGCCGCCTCGAACACCACCATCTCTTTGGCGTTGAGAGTCTCCCGCTTCAGGATGCTCTCCAGCGTCTGAGAGTCGATGTCGCAGAAACCCTCGGAGCGGAGGGCGAGCTCGGCCTGAGCGTCGATCACCTCCCAGCAGCGCTGCGTCAGGTCGGGCTCCTCGAACAGGCAGCTCTGGGACAGAAGCACGCAGGCGTTCTTGGCGCTCAGGCTGGTCTCCAGGAAGTTGACGCAGGCCCGCGCCAGGTGAGGTACGATGTACTTTTTAGCGGCGTACAGGGTGGCGAGCACCGTGTCAGCGCAGAGGTCGATTTCATCGCAGTAGATATACCTGAGAAGTTAAAGGATGGGATTAAAGCCTTCAAATCAAATCAAAATCTATTTTAGCCCCAATTCACAAGAAATGCCTCAAAGGGCTGTACAAAGCAAACTAGACTTCAAAAGCTTACATTTAACTTGTTCTTATTTTATAGTGGAATACAACTAGGTCCCGATTGTATGTACTGTGAAGTATATTGTTTTAATAGGAACAAAGCAAAATGCCCACAGTCCATAAACACTGAATGAATCTGAGACATACTTCATCATGGCGAGGAACGACGGCGGCTCCACGTCAGGGATCCGGATCTCTTCCTGATCCTCGGCCAGTTCTCCATAAAACATGGCGTGGAACACGGAGCTGCCGACGGCCAGGACGTACTGACAGAGCAGAGGAGCAAGTATAACAACATGAGAGACACGATCTCCTTAAAACAGACACAAATGTCACGTTGTAACTACACTCTAGCTATGTACGTATGACTAATAAAAGCCTTGAACCTTTCAGTCTGATATTTGGACTATTGTCTGATTATTATGACTTTACTTATTTGCTGTTATGACAAGACAATGAGCTTAATAAGTTGTAAACTTATCAAAAGATTTTTCAACATCAAAGGTTTCCCTGTTTTGCATGTTCTGCTTTGTTCTAGTGTCCAGTTTTTGGCCTCCTAGCCTTGTTTTATACCTCGTTCACACCAACGCAACCCCGGTTCAAGCTCCGTGCTAGAGCTTTTCAGGTTCAGAACCGGTTCTTTTTACACTGCCCAGAGTCCGAATGGTGCTGCGTCATCGTTTGCGTCATCATTTGCGTCATCGTTTGCGTCATGACGTAACCGTTTGCATGCCTGCTTCATAAAGCCAAACCGTGCGGAAACCCCTCACAGCTGACACCGACAACAACAAAAATGGCCGATTGTGCTCCAGCTTCCTCTGTACCTCTTCGGAAGACCAGATTCCCAGTAGGTAGCTGGTCTCTTCAGTGGACCACTGCTGCTTGTTAAGTTTCTCCATCGTTGTGTACAAACTGGATAAAACGCGGGCTTTTTGTTGTTGTTCAGGAGTTGATCTCGCCCCTGCCCCCGCCTCGACATAAGCGTGACGTATGCGGTGCTTTTGCTCTAGCTGGACAATTTTTTGGTGCTCGAAATGAACCGGATTCCGGAGCTAAGAGGCTGCTCCGCTTCGGTGTGAACAGGAAAACCCGGTGCTTTTCAAGCTCCAGCTCCGAACCGGCCCTGAAACTCCGTTGGTGTGAATGAGGTATTAGTCGAAGGAAAAAATAATAAACTATCTTTTATATAACTGCGTATGACAAATCAAGAACCAAAACAGCTGTTCATGGTCTCCCTCTTTAAAAGCATCACAGTTAATGCATGGAGAAAACCAAACTGTGTGATCTCAGATTGTGAAGGGTTGTACCTTATGTCCTGGTACTCGCTGCGTCCCGCCAGGTGGTCCGACCACAAAGTGAACATCTGCCATCGTCTCATTGTTGAACATGACTGAATTCCTACAAGGACACAAAAAAACAATGATTGTTATTTTGGTTGGAGAAACCTGGGAGATGCCTGAAAACCTCCTAGAGCCTCGTGATCATACACAGTACGCTCAGATTATCATTCTAGTCATTTGGATTGTCTCTGTTATATCAGTATGTTGTTAAAACTTCATATCTTCCTGTAAACTCAACATATTATGCTCGTATGGATCTCTCCATAGGCGTTACAATCATGGTACATTCAATTGACATGACCTTAATTTTTTTTACATTATCAACTTTTTCTAATATATGGACATTATGTCAAGCATTTGTTCAAATCTTGATATTGCTCCTTGTATTTTCTTTCGTGTTTGTTTGAATAAGAATGACATCAGAATGAACAGAAAGGTTTCCCCTATCAAAATAAGACGTGGGCATTGTCACATTTTAATTGTGTGATTCTATCGTATCTGTTTAATTAATATAGGATTCAGTTTCAAATACCAGTCCAAGGTCTGAATGGTCTTTAGCATTAAGTGTATTGCTCTTGGAAAGGCTATACTGACATTATGATATTAGATTATCATTATATCAGTGGCATAACGTGGTGTTTAAATGACACTAAGATTGTGAATCACAATTGTTTCTGGGGACAATGTATAAACCATTACAAATGAGTTATAATGACAGGTCTAACCTCTCCTACACCTATCACCCAGCAGCCTGCACCTGCCTCAAACATCTCATCACTATTATATATTATATATCTGTAGTTTGTTGTGTTCGGGCTGACCTCTCCCGGATGGTCGGGTACAGGCCCTGCCAGTTGCAGCAGCTCTGGTTGCTGGAGTTGTTGTTGGTCTGGTTCTGCTGCTGGTACTGCTGGATGGAGGATGAGGAGGAGGAAGAGGTGGCGGTGCTGCTCGCTGAGGTGGAGGGGACCAGCTTCTTGGTGGGATACAGCTCTGCAGCCATTATCTTACAGTCAGACAGCAGGCCGGGACATGGCAGCTCCAGGACCGGAGTGTACTGCTGCTGTCGGACCGGAGTCTGGAGAGAAACGCAGAGAGATGCCCTTTATGTTCAGACACTGAGAAAAGGAAACCAAATTTCAATATAGGTCAAAGGATCATCAAAGACCCCCAGCAATCCATAAGCAGTATTTGATCCTTGTACAGTATTTTATTGTACATCCTGTTTTTAGCTCATTCTATTTACATGTATTTAGTTCACTTCTCCTGCACTACTTGCAAAATCATCTTGCACTATTTTTACTTCAGTTCGCACTATTGTTTTATTGTTTATGTCTTATATATATCATGTTGCATTGTTGGAGGAGCTTGGGGCATTGTCATTGCCATATCTACACTGTGGAGAGTGTGCATATGACAATAAAGCCGTAACATTTGACGTTCATTTTGAGCTAACTTAACGTTAACTAAGCTAGCTACACATCCACATCCGTTACACCAGTTTTTTTTAACTTAACACTCCATAATTTCCACCTGACAATATATAATACAAAGTCAAATTAGTCGTGATCAAAGTAAAAAATGAAATAATTAAGTCAACGTTCAGATCCAGGATGATTTTCTAGTGTTAACTTTAGCATTTGTATGCTAGTTAGTTAGCTGACAAACCAAAAGGTGCTTTTTCGAGTTAATTTCTCGCTTAGCATTAAACTATTTGGCGATAAACTGAATGTATACTTACCTAAGTGTTATGTAGACCTGTTTATAATCATATCTCCTCTCCGGGTTAAGCAGTTTTTTGGTTGTTTTAACAGACAGGCGGAACAGCTTTGTTTACAGGAGCTAGCTAGCTTCTTCTGTTAATGTTTACGGCAGAGTCAACTCATTGCCGGCACTGCGCTGCCCCCTGGCGGCCGGAAGCTGCAAGTACACTGTATTATAATGCACAAATAACATAAGGTGGTTGTTGTTGGTATTTGTTTCCTTTTTTTCTGTCAATAATGCAATTTCAAAACTCACTCAATTGAATTATTTTATGCATTCCCATTTTAAATCCCCTTTTACATAGCTTTATAAATATTTTGCTAATAAATTGAAATTATTTTTAATAACTAACTATTTTTTAGAAGTATTTCAGAATTGGTTGTATTACCAATTCTGTTTACAAATACAAGTAATTAGCTTTCATGTAAATGGTACATTAAAGGAAACATAAGGAAGAATACAGAGCAAAAAATAGTATTATTACACTAAGACTTTCGTAACAAATAAAAAATACAGACAATAATTCCACAAAATGTAAATACGTAAGAAACTGAGTACAGTAAAATAAAATATAGAAATAAACATGTTCAAAGGGTTTTGAAGGATTAACAGTATTCAAAGACAAGGCATTGTTTGCATGATATTCATTAATGTAATGCATTATGTTTTTTTGGGCTGTGGCGCAGTGGCCTAGTGCGTTGGTGTTCAGATCAGGGGAGCACAGGTTCAAACCCCACTGCAGTCAGCATGTCGTTGTTTCCCTGAGCAAGACACTTTACCCCAAATTGCTCCTGTGAGGATTGCCCACAGTATTGAGTGTGTAAGTCGCTTTGGATAAAAGCGTCTAACAAGTAACATGTAATGTAATGATAATAGTCACATTCCTGTTAATAGTGAAATAACAAAACTGAGTCAATAACTATTTGTATGTATATTTGTGCATGGGTTCAGCTTCCTTATAGTGTGTTGGTGTAGTCTCCCCATGTGAAGCTGAAAACAACACACACACACACACATCATGATATACAACATATTCCTTTATTGTTGTTACTGATAAATCCCATTTTGAAAAAAAAGAACAACAATGAAAAAGGAGAACAACACCTGTTTGTACTTTATGTACAGCCAGCATCTAAAATCTCTCTTTAATAGAACCACTGTACACGTTAAAGAACAACAATCATTTACAGGCAAACTGAACCGTCTTCATTCAGTTTGTGGGTTCAGATCTGCATTTGGCCACTGAAGACGACAAAATATAAATCTTAAAGAGTTCAGCTGCCTACGTCACTACTGGCTAGTTTAGTGTGAGAGACGATATCAACTCTAATGCTTTTATAAAACAAAATGTAAAATCCTAAATGAAGTTCAATCATTGGCGAACATTGCTCGGAAAGTGGAAAAGGTACACAAAAGTGAATGGAGTCTGGTGTTAGTCAGGTTTGATTCCAGTCCAGTTGTTTTTAGATGAATAGAGGATGAAAATAAACCAAAATGTGAAGCTATATTTTATTTAAGCTTTCATTTAGGGTGCAATAAACTGCCATCTGTAGACAGCGGTGATGTAACTGTCATGTTTCTGCAACACCGTGATAAATGACCTCAACAAGCAACCAGACTCCATTAAAAAAAAATCTGTTTCTGCTCTTTCAAGCTTCCCTTAAAAGTCTCAATTCACAATTGTACAACCTTTTTATTTTTGGCTTGTGACACTTTAAAGATGCTCAGTGTATGAAACCCTCATCCCAGGCTGAGTTATGCTGTTCAACTTGAAATCCATTGGTCTAGTTTCTCATAGGAGGGCGGTGGTGGCGAGGTCCATAGGGACTTGGCTTGGCAGCTGGAAGGTCACCAGTTCAAGTCCCGAGATGCCCCTGAGCAAGGCACCGTTCCCTACACTCCTCCCCGGGCGCCGTACATAATGGCAGCCCACTGCTCCTAACACTACAATGGGTCAAATGCAGAGAAACCGTTTCGTTACATAGTACCTGTACCTAATTACAATAAGTTGAATCTTCAATAAGTAACTCATAACCAGATTTTCACAATAAAAAAACTAATGTATTTATTTCTCTTCTCTTTGTAATCACCTCAGGTTGGGAAACACTGCTGTGGATGTTTTTCAGTTTGTGTGGTATTAACTCATGTGATATTCTCTTTGTTGTGTATTTTTTTTTTTTATCAAAGTAGAAAGGCTTTCAACTAAGAAAATTGGGATTTAGTTCCTGGTTCAGAAATGTTGGATCTACAAATTGTTTACTTAGCTATTGGCATACAGTAAGCCATTTTATTGTTGTCCCTGTTAAGTTTAAAGAGTCCTCTCCTGCTGATGTTCAGGTGTATATCAGTATGTAGTGTCTCTACTTTAAAGAGTCCTCTCCTGCTGATGTTCAGGTGTATATCAGTATGTAGTGTCTCTACTTTAAAGAGTTCTCTCCTGCTGATGTTCAGGTGTATATCAGTATGTAGTGTCTCTACTTTAAAGAGTCCTCTCCTGCTGATGTTCAGGTGTGTATCAGTATGTAGTGTCTCTACTTTAAAGAGTTCTCTCCTGCTGATGTTCAGGTGTATATCAGTATGTAGTGTCTCTCCTTTAAAGAGTCCTCTCCTGCTGATGTTCAGGTGTATATCTGTACTTAGTGTCTCTCCTGTGACATGTCTCCTTCCTTTAATGTTCAAAAAGCTCTTTATTTTTCTCGTACTGCCTGTGCTGCAGAACCTCTTTTCACCCTCTGTCTGAAACCAGAGCCCAGTCTGCTCTGATTGGTTAGCTGGCCGGCTCTGTTGTGATTGGTCAACCACTTACAGATGTCCCTTTCCTTAGCATATCATGTACGATGTGTTGCAGTGCTAGCCAATAGAAAGGTGTTACAGTGTGAAAGTGATGTCCCTATGTCACAGAAGTAAACAAAGGAGGCGTTTCAATCCCAATTCTATGGAAATGTAGTCTCTGCAGACCATTAACATGCACAAACAACGATATAACAAACAACAGGAGAGGGAAAACCCCAAAGAGCATAACAGGGCCTCTTTAAATTATCTTATTTTTTGGAATAGAAATATCTAAACTCGGTGTGTCTGATGAACCTGAACGGATGAGTTGTTTTCTTCAGGATTTAAAGTGAACTTTTTGAATAAAGAGCTTTTAAAATGTTCCAGAATTTAAAATAAAACAAACTCTCGGGTCAGATTTTCGGCCTTTTAACGGAACAGCACTCAAAACATCCTGTCACTGAACTCAGATTACGATGAGGAGGTGAACAATGCATAATTTCACAGGAAATCTGAATTTAAACTGCAGCCATTGACTCTCTAAATGTGTACGTGTAACATAAATAATATTTGATCGTTCAGCTCACTTTAAAGTCCATAAATGATTCACTGAATTTCCCTTAAATTACACCACGTTTATAAATAGATCTGCTTTAAAACTGTACACATATCATCTGCTAACCCTTTTTACACATTTGCAATTTTAAAAGAAAAGCAACACAAAATCCGACACAAAACTTTCCCCCGTCTCACAAACAGCTGCAAGTTTTTGAGATGATAATTTGGTAAAAAGCAACAAACAAAGTGTTATGTAGTGCTGAGAGGTAAAGTCAAGTAAATAAATACTTCTTACAACACCAGCAGAAACCCCAAAGGAATACACTTCAAGTAAAACAGAGAATTAAAAAAAATATCTACCTGTATTTTTTACAATTCTGTCACCAAACACAAAAAGTTGTTTAAAAAACTAGTTGTTGCTCAAAATAACAAAAATAATAATTACACAAAATACAATATTTTCAGGCAGTCAGCATATAAAGCGTTTTACAAATCTGGAGGGGAGTGTGTGTGTGTGTGTGTATGTGTGTGTGTGTGTGTGTGTGTGAGTGTGAGTGTGTGAGTGTGTGTGTGTGTGTGTATGTGTGTGTGTGTGTGTGTGTGTGTGTGTGTGTGTGTGTGTGTGTGTGTGTGTGTGTGTGGTTTGGGAACTAAAACAGCTGTTACTTTAAATGTTATTTCACAACAAAGGAGCTAATTAGCATTAGCAACAACAACTGTCGGGTTTAGTAGGAAGCAACTCGTCGTCCCTCGCTGAGTCTTTTGGCTTTAATTTGGCGGGTTTTTTTAAGTAAGTAATTCATAAATACAAAGAAAAATAATATATATGAAGCTTTAGTTCGTCAGACTTTAAATACACAATGAAAAGCAGCACAGCGTGGATCAAAACCACTGAATCAGAAAGGATCCGATCCAAAATATTTAACAGGAAAGCGATTTTCGGCAAGGAAATCAAACCCAAAATATTTCAGATTCTTTTGTTCACTTTGGAGAGAAGTTTTCTGTTTGATCTACAACTATTAAAGAGTCACATGATGGCAGATGTGTTTACAGGTGCAGTATTTTACAGTAATCGTTAACATCATGTCACTGCTGCTCTCCAAACACTCTGAAGGGGTTCAATTCAAATTAGCAAGAGGCTGTAACATCTCTCTGTAGTGTTCCTCTTTCTGTCAGTATGGGGTTAAATAAAGATATTAAGCTTGTAGTGTGTTCATGCGTGTTTGATGCTCTGATGGAAATGTGTAAATTAACTTTAAAAATTCACCAAAGTGCAGCAGGAGCAGAGTGAAGACAAAATCAATCAACGAGCCAATTCCTGATTTTCTGCTGGTTCACACAACTCTTCCCCATCTCCATCAACATCAACAGAGTCTAATGGCGCATTTCCACTGCAGGGCCTCGCTCGGCTTAGTACGGTATGGTTATGCCTCGTTAGGCCTTTTTAGGCCAGGCTCACTTTATGCTGCGTTGCCATTACAGTTTAGTAGCTGGGGCAGTAACTATAGTAACGCAGTGTAGGCGGAGCCGTGATGTCATCTTCAATGAGAACCACAGAAAAACAACATCGGCCGTTAGCTGTTAGCACTCAAGCTCACAGCTTCTCATATCTGTTCAGAAACTAGACAAAAGTTAAACAAGTACAAACCACATACTGTCTGTGTCATGGCGAATACAGTCGCTGGTTTATTTATGTCTGTATAGGCCGTTGTTGTGAGTGTGGACGGTCGGAGCATATACTGCGTTAGCTTAGCCGATCTCCATTTAGAAAACACACATTTTAAAAGGTTTTCCGCCTGCCGTCTGTCTGCAGACTTGTCAAAGCATTAATTCATGGTTTTTACTAACCGGTATCAGTATGTTGTTACTTCGGCATCATTTTGAAACGTGTATTACAATTAAATTACGGTCAAATATGTTCATTTTGTTGTAGTTGTAGCCCCCTTGCAAGCGATTCTCTCTCTAGTTTAGCATACTCAGCCCGACTCAGCCCTGGTTGTTGGCCCGGAAAGAACCTCGGTTTTGGAGAGCTAGAAAAACTGTGAAAAAGTACCCGCTAGCCGGAACTACGCCTGGTAGAAACGCAACCAAAAACGGACCGGGCACGACACGCTTAAAACGCGCTGTAGTGGAAATGCGCCATAACTTCTTCTGTAGTCTAATAATGGGATCACTAATGTGTTGAAAACACTCACATTTTGAAATGAAACCCACCAGATGTTTGTCATGTGGCCTGCCTTCAGAGTGTCCACCCAGCACTACCATCTCCAAACAGAACAAGGGTCATGACTTTTGACCTCTTACCTCCTAGTGTAAGCGTTAACTGGATGAAACCTGTATGGGTCTGACTAAAAGTCTTCTTCAGGCTGCAAGCAAAATTCTAAGCAGGAAAAAGCACATCAAATCCGATTGAAAGCAAAATCCACGAGTTCTGCGCAGAGTGGGAGGTCATCGTGAGGCGTTTTTATCATAAACGAAAGGATTTAGTGTTCAAAAGAAGCATTCAGATCGGACTGAATATTCAAAAAAGTGGGTTGTTACTTTTGTCTATTTTTGAGAGATAAAAGTGGATCTTCTGATGCACGAAATACATTTTCCTCAACACCTTAAATGATTCATGTGGTGAAGTAAAAAGGCACATTATCATGAACGATATTTCTAAGCAACACCAACAGACACAGGCTGTTCTGGGGTCAGTGAGAGAAAAGAGATTCCAGCTTTACTGAAAACTTCTGAGAGTTCCTGTTTTTTTTTTTTTTTTTTTTGCCACTTCCTGTTTTCATTCATCGTCTCATCCAGAGGTTTGTTTGTTTTCGGGACCCGGGCCAGCCTAAGTCCCAACAGGGGAAGGGGGGAGGGGGGAATATTTGACAAATCTTAGAAGGAGCAGTCCAGGTAAACTGTCTCCTTCAGCTTTCAGAGGTGGAGACGTTCTCCCCTCTCTCATTTCCTCCGTGTCTCCTCTTTCTCATTTCCTCCGTGTCTCCTCTTTCTAATTTCCTCCGTGTCTCCTCTCTCATTTCCTCCGTGTCTCCGGTCATACGAAGACTTTAGCGAGCGCGTCGGCTCCGGCGCTGCCGATGTAACATTTTGTCGGGTGAAACGCCACGTCGTGGATGGACTCCTCCGACTTCTTTCTGTGCGCCGTGAACTCCTGGATACACGTCTTACTCTCCATGTTCCACAGGCGGATGGAGCAATCGTGACCTGGGAGGAAGAGGAGGAGGAGGAGGAGGAAGAAGGAGAGGAAGAAGTGGAGGAGGAGGAGGAGGAAGAGGGAGAGGACGAGGAAGAGAAACAGGAAAAGGAAGGAGACAATGAGGATGTATTTCTCGGACCCCACTTTATTTATTTAAACAATGCCTTGCTAAACTGCTGCTGCTGCTGTAACAACATCATTTCACATTTGGGATCAATAAAGTGCATCAATCTTTCAAGGTGTTCAGTCCATTTATTTCGATAGTACTTTTTTTTTTTTTACTGTGAGTCGTATTTTGCAAGGTGCATCTCTTTTGGGTTTAGGCTGGTGCCACACGAGAACGGTAACGGTCGTATCCGCTACAGTTCTCTATCATATAGACGGTTCGGCCACACAAGGCCGACAGGGAAACGCAGATAACGAAAACGGGTCCCAAGGTGGGTAGATCTGGGGGGCCAAACGGCTCCGTGTCTACGCCCTATACGATCATTTTCTAATAACAATGACGCAATAGCCCCGCCTCTCCCGCATCATTGCTGATGTGTTTCGCCAACAACAACAACAGTTTTCCAAGTGTTTCGAGCCAGGTCCCGGTGTCTCGTAGGACAGTGCACCCAGCAGAGACCCCCCCCGCATGGCAGAGTTTCAGTCAGCCGAAATCTAAAATTCTTCGGTCAAAATGTCGCTTATTGTTTAGGTGTCCTTTGACACTCAGCGAGTCATATCATTAGCTAGAACTAGCTAGATCTGATCGATATGGACATAAACACGAGTGAAGTCTAATTGGACAGGAGAGAGAGATCAGAGATCAAGAGCCCTGCCTCTCCCCACATCTGCTGCTAAATCCACCGCGGAGAATAAACAGAAGGGCAACCATGGCAACCATGCTCGGAAGTCTTCTTCGCTGCTTTTGGTGTATTTTATGGCGGAAGTACAGCGCCACTTACACGCCTGGCATATGTACTACAGCAAATATATTATCTCTTAGATTTACAGACGGCATCTATTGCACGTCTGTCCTTCCTGGGAGAGGGATCCCTCCTCTGTTGCTCACCCTGAGGTTTCTCCCATGTTCCCCTTTAAACTGTGGGTTTTCTCTGGAAGTTTTTCCTTGTACGATGTGAGGGTCTAAGGACAGAGGGTGTCGTATTGTCATACTGATAATCTGTACACACTGTGAAGTCCACTGAGACAAATGTAACATCTGTGATATTGGGCTGTATAAATAAACACTGATTGATTGATACAGCGTCTCCAGCGGGTCGAGTGGTCTCGTGTGGAAGGACACGTTTCTGGTGCCTATTGCGTGTGGACGGAAGACTTTTTTGATAACGATTTTGGTTTGTTTGCGTTACCGTTCTCGTGTGGCTCCAGTCTTAGTTTATGTTTCGATTGAAATGTTAAACACAGCCATGAATCTCTTATGATATTAAATAGAGGATAAAGAGTGAAAGTTTCCTAAATCTGAACAGTCTTTCGATGTTTCTGTGCTAAGAAATGTAACTGTGTAAATGGATCAGATATAAAGACATCTTTTTTTAGATTGTTTTGAAACAGACCGACTATTCCCAACAATGACTGCTTTGCCATCCTTGAATGTTTACATTTTTCACAATGAACAACAGAAATGATGGCTGAATACGTACTTCCTGACATGAGGTACAGTCCGTTTGGATCCACAGCGAGACACGTGACGGAGTCCAGGTGAGCCACCATCGAGTGGATCAGTTTACCTTCAAACCGGAAAAAAGAAGAACAACAAATGACTCTTTATCCAATTTAATCAGTCTGATAATCTCAACAGACATATTGTAAGGCGTCAGAAAACAATGAGACCTTTTGAACTTTCTGATTGGGATACATCATGATGAATTTAACAGAACTGGACATGTAAAGTTAGCGTTGTGTTCCTTATTTAATAAACTGTTTTAATTTTGAGTTGATGTACAACATTAACATTACATTCTGTTCTTGTATATATCATATTGTTATGTGTATATAGACTTCTAGCGCCATTTTTTATTTGTATTTTATGATGTATGTTGCATCGTTGGAGGAGTTCGAGTCATAAGAATTTCATTGCCATTTCTACACTGAATGTGCATATGACATTAAAGGTCCCCTATCATACTGTTTTTCATCAATACATTACAGGTCTCAGATATATACAGAACCTGTCTCTGATTGGCTGAAACACCAAACAGATCATTGCAGCATCCCATAATCCCCTCTGTTTCCAAAGTGCTGATTCTCTGTCTGTTACTTTAGATGAAAATAAGGAGCCCCTCCCCACGCCCCTCTGAGATATTTGGTTAAAATAACTCAATGGTGCTCTAGAAGGAGATTCAGGTGATAAGGTGGGGGGGCGTTACCTTGGTTGCTGATTGGCTAATGGTTACACAAGCCAAAACATCGTTATGACATCATAAAGTGGCCAAAATCTGATCAGCTTTTTATAGAAATGGATCAGGACAAAAAGTGAGAGAATCTTTTTTCCTGAAACTTTCAGAATCTCTTTCCACAGAGGGGACACATGTTGATGTAGAAAAGACATGGACAAGTGGATTTTGCACGATAGGTCCTCTTTAAAACCTTTGAATCTTTGAATGTAATGAAAGCTCTCCTCTGTCACCTGTGTTGTTATCGAAGAACTGGATGTGCCGGTCCTCCTGAGCTGTGATGGTGATTGGCAGCGTGGGATGACTCAGCACTTTGTTGATCTTGACGGGAGCCTCTGTGTGTGGGCGGACGTGAGAAGGACAGCATTAACATTTAAAACCCACAATCTTCAGTCCATCGGGGACTGAAAGCACTCTGAGAGAGACGGTGTTATCTCAAGGCTGCTGCAGGAAACACAGAGACTCAAAGCATCGAGGGAACACACAGCAGCAGGAGGGATTCTCACAGCAGAACAACGTTGTATATGTTGTTGAGCTGGTGTTTGTGTAACTATGTGGTTTTGTTTACAACCAAGAGAGAGACGTAGTAATGACATTAAACAGGTATTACAGTTTCCCTCCATGAGTGCGGTGCATGGTCGTTCATTTGTTTTCTTTGTATTGTTTCTGTTCGGATTTTATGGAAAGCATTTTTGAGCATTAGGAAAAGCGCTATAAAAATCCCATGTAGTATTATTATTATTATTATTATTATTATTGTTGTTATGACGTTACCTGGAGGTCCGGCAGAGTCCAGCTGCAGGACCAGCTGCTGCGTCTCCATGTTGAAGAGTCCGATGTGTCCGGTGCTGAAGGACGTCACCATGTGAGCCGAGTCGCTGCTCACCAGATCCACAGAGGTGGGCACTCCCAGCTCTGAGACACACACACACACACACACACACACACACACACACACACACACACACACACACACACACACACACACACACACACACACACACACACACACACACACACACACACACACACACACACACACACACACACACACACACACACACACACACACACACACACACACACACACACACACACACGTTATAAAAGTTATGTAAGCCTAAAGCTGAGGTGCATTGTTTGTGTAAACAGTTACAGCGTAGTGTTGCGTTATAGGTATTTATATATTTGTGTTATTATTATTATTCAGAGTCTGTTGATGGGTCATGCATGAGGAAGTCATACTTTACAGTCTATAGTCTCCCTACTGTTTTTAACTATTGACTTGTATTCAATTCAATAAAGGGTCTTGAAGATGTTGTCTTGTTTTATCCCATCGTTTCGTACCTCCTCTCTCGTTGTAGACAGCGAGAGGCGGCGAGATGCTGGCGGCGTTCCACAGCCGGACCGTACCATCAGCCGAGCAGGAGAGGAGGCGCTGGTGGGCCGAGCTGTAGACCAGACCCCAAACTGAGTCTGAGTGACCGAGCATTGCCCCCCGCAGGACAGACGGCTCTGCAGGACACATGAGAATCACAATCAGAACCAGAAACAGGTTTATTACCAGGTAGGTTGACACGTACGAGGAATTTGACTTGGTGTCGTGGTGCATACATAAAAGTAAAACAGGGATCAAACATTACAAAATAACATCTTCTGCACCTGCTGTCATGCAGGGAGAGGTGGGAAGTAGTGGAGTACAAATAATTAGTTACTGTACTTAAGTACATGTTTCTGATATCAGTACTTTACTCCACTTCTTAATTTTCTGATGACTTTTTACTTTGACTTCTTACACGTTGAACCCAAATACCTGTACTTTCTACTTCTTACATTGTTGAACACAAATACCTGTACTTTCTACTTCTTACATTTTGAACCCAAATACCTGTACTTTCTACTTCTTACATGTTGAACACAAATACTTGTACTTTCTACTTCTTACATGTTGAACACAAATACCTGTACTTTCTACTTCTTACATTTTGAACCCAAATACCTGTACTTTCTACTTCTTACATGTTGAACACAAATACTTGTACTTTCTACTTCTTACATGTTGAACACAAATACCTGTACTTTCTACTTCTCACATTTTCCAAACAGGCTGGTTCCTTTAGTCTGAATGTGTGTTTGGTGGCGTGATCATTATTACTTAGAGTCATTGCGTGCCTATTGATTTGAACACGATCCGTGTATCCATCATTTCCTGGTCTTCTCTAAAGAAGAGGGACCAATGAAAACTTTGTCATGTTGCCGTTGGTCACCATGGAAACATTCATTAGCTAACAATGACATTATTGTTCTATTAATATAAAGGGAGGTCAGGTACTCTTTAAAACAGCTGCTAGTTATGGGTACTTTTTACTGAAGTACATTTCAAAGCCTCTTTACTTTGACTTGAGTAAAGAAGTTTAGTCAGTACTTCTACTTTCACCAGAGTATTTAAACACGAGTATCTGTACTTCTACTTGATTAAAGGATGTGTGGACTTTTGCCATCTCTGTATGCAGGTAAATTACTGCTGGAGCGTACCATATGAGTCGTAGGGGTCGATGTTGGGGCTCGGGGTGTTCCAGCTCTGGATGGTACCGTCCACCCCACCACTGAAGCACTGCTCTCCACTGGAGCTCATCGTGACGCACAACACCGCACCGCTGCACAGGGAGACGTTTTTATATTTTAATTAGATAGTTAATTTCTGTGAAATCAAATATCCAATAGAATAGATAGAATTGGAGGATGAAACCCTCTTTAACTGTCACACATACATTCACAGCACACAGTGACATTTGACCCCTGCATTTAACCCATCCTAGTACTAGGAGCCAGCTATTGCACAGCACACAAACATGTCGTTATGAATAATATTAATGTTATTTTATTTAAAAGAATGAGATAAGTTGGTGTACAAAATGAATATAAGAATGTCTCCAATGGTCCTTTACTAAAAGCAGAAATACCATAATCATAATTAAAAGTCCAAGATCAAAATTCTAAATGTATCTTCATTTTCTTTAAACTTCTGAATATTTTATATAAACATTCTTTGGCTGAACTCAACAAGCCGGTGATTAAGCTTTTGTTCTACAGGAAATATGAGTTTATTGATAAAACAAAAAGTGAAAAGGGATATCACCTGTGAGCTCTGAATGTGTAGATAGGCTCCACGTCTAAAGCAGTACATCTGGGGGGAAAACAACCAGAACAGAGGTTATATTAACAGAAACCAAGAAAACACATTTCACTGAAATATTTCATTATAAATCCAGAAATAGCCCTTTTCAGATTAAGATAAAATAAGGTAAGATAAGATGGAACTTTATTTATCCCCTCGGGGAAATTCAGGGTTTTTTAGCAGCAGAGTGAAAAACAATGTTCACACAAGGTACACTATAAAGATACATTAGAATAAACATGTAAATAAATACTGATGTAGATATTTACAGTACATGAATGCCTGATTCATGGGTTTCCAAACTACGGCCCGGGGATCATTTTGAATCGGCCAAAAATAAAAAAAAATATAATGTAATACGGCCCACAAATGAAACTTGAGCTTGTCTTCTTCTTCAATATATATGTAACAATCTATCACACAGTATTATTCATGTGTTAATAAGTCCACTTTTCTAATAAATTCACTCAGTTAAAGTTGGAAACATGTTCTAACAAATCTTAGTTGATAAGAAAAAAGCCCAATGACTTATTAAAATAACAAGCTTGATGTAGGACCTTCATATTTCTCCTTATTGTAATCACTCTGAGCTTCTGTTTTAAGGAATGAGCTGCTAACTAAATAAAGTGAACCCTCTGGAGAGCTGGGATGTAGGCGGTTTTCTTCTTAAGGCATTTTCAAGTATCAAGCATAATTGACCTACATTTGATCAATTTAGCTAACTTATAACTTATGAGGCGATATAGATCTAGTGAGGGGCCCAGACCTTCGTATATTTTTCTGTATGTGGCCCTCGGTGAAAAAAGTTTGGACACCCCTGGCCTGAATGACATTGTAAAGTGTTTGGAAAATACTGAATGTACTCTTCCAATCTGAGAGTAACATGATAACAAAGGTATCCCAACTGTAGCTGTGAACATGACAGGATGTGTGATTAGCTAGAAGAGCATCAGGACTGTTTGAGGCATATGATAGCTATGTGATTAACATGATGATTCAGCCTCTATGGAGAGAGACATATGACAAGCATGATCATTTCTGACGTGGAGCTAATCTGAACTAAACATTGAATACTGCTTTCTATTCCTCCATCTTGTGACTGTGTAACTCCCTCTCTTGGATATCAGCATGTGAAGGACACTGATCAGGAACTAGTTGATGCTCTGTATGTGATGACTACTTCCAGATTTTGAGAAAAAGTCAGAATTTTGAGATTTTGAGAAAAAGGCTGAATTTGTATTAAAAGTCTGATTTTTTTTTTAAAGTCAGAATTTGGAGATTTTGAGGAAAAGTCAGAATTTTGCAAAAAAGTCAGAATGTTGAGGAAAAAGTCAGAATTTTGAGATTTTTATAAAAAGTCAGAATTTTGAGAAAAAGTCAGAATTTTGAGAAAAAGTCAGAATTTTGAGAAAAAGTCTGAATTCTTTTTTAAAGTCAGAATTTGGAGATTTTGAGGAAAAGTCAGAATTTTGCGAAAAAGTCAGAATTTTGAAAAAAAGTCAGAATTTTGAGATTTTAAGAAAAATAATTTTGAAATGTTGAGAAAAAGTCTGAATTTTCTGATTTAGAGAAAACCCCAGTATTGTGAACAAGACAGGATTTATGATTTCCTACAAGAGCCAGTATTCCTCCATCTTGTGATATCAGCATGTGAAGGACACTGTTCAGGAACTAGTTGATGCTCTGTGTGTGATGACTACTTCCATTCTGGAGAGGATCATAAATACATGGATCCTGAGATTGAAGCTCAAGCCGGGGACCAGTGATATTTTTCCTAACATAAAGCCTCACTTCTTGGCGGGCGCCGTCTTCTGCAGGTTCCACAGTTTGAGCGTGTGGTCCTCGGAGGCCGTGACGAGCACCGGCTCCACGGGGTGGAAAGCCAGACCTCGCACCGAGTCGAAGTGACTCCTCAGGGTGAACTTCGGGTTCCACGTCTTCCTCAGAGCGTCTTTGTTGTTGGTGATCTGAGGGAGGAGGGGGGAGGGGGGTCTAATTTACACTCTAGTCTCAAGATTCAAAGGTTTTATTGTCATATGCACAAAGCTACAGTGTAGAAATGGCAATGAAATTCTTCTGACCTGAGCCCCTCCAACATATATCATAAAATACAAAAATAAAAAGTAGTGCAAAAAGTCTATATAAAGTCTACACATATAAACTTAACACAAAAAGTAAGGAAATCTGTGTTATATTTGAAATCTATATATATTTGTTGTAACAATGCTTCTTGGCAATAAATCTTATACCGTTGGAAAGCCGGTTTTCTTACCTTTCCGATGCCACATTTGTGAGGAACAAGCATTTGTGGGAAGAGCAGCAGAGCTGAGTATGTGGGGTGCGTCCATGAAAAATGTGACAAATCTCCTCTGCCAAAGCCAAGCAGCTCCTTCCTCACAAATGTGGCCTCACTTTTCTGTCTCTTATCCACTGCAAACTGTTTTACTCTGTACTCACGTCGTACGCCAGGCTGTCGGCCTCGTTGGCCACCGTCAGTCCGGCCAGTTCTCCCAGTCCCAGCTCGTTGGAGACCGCCTCGTCCACTCGGCCCATTATGAAGGACTTCCCAGGAGACGGCAGGAAGGTCATCGCTTCTACGGAGACCAAACAGACACCTGGGTTCAAAGGTCACCTATTATGCAAAATCCACTTCTGCATGTCTCTTCTACATCAACATGTGTCCCCTCTTCTTCATGTCTCTTCTACATCAACATGTGTCCCCTCTTCTTCATGTCTCTTCTACATCAACATGTGTCCCCTCTTCTTCATGTCTCTTCTACTTCAACATGTGTCCCCTCTTATTCATGTTTCTTCTACATCAACATGTGTCCCCTCTTCTTCATGTCTCCTCTACATCAACATGTGTCCCCTCTTCTTCATGTCTCTTCTACATCAACATGTGTCCCCTCTTCCTCATTTCTCTTCTACATCAACATGTGTCCCCTCTTCTTCATGTCTCTTCTACATCAACATGTGTCCCCTCTTCTTCATGTCTCTTCTACATCAACATGTGTCCCCTCTTCTTCATGTCTCTTCTACATCAACATGTGTCCCCTCTTCTTCATGTCTCTTCTACATCAACATGTGTCCCCTCTTCTTCATGTCTCTTCTACATCAACATGTGTCCCCTCTCCTTCATGTCTCTTCTACATCAACATGTGTCCCCTCTGTGGAAAGAGACTCTAAAAGTTTCAGGAACAAAGATTCTCTCTCTTTTTGATCCATTTCTATGAAAACTTGTCTGAAAATGAGCTGATCAGATTTTGGCCACTTTATGATGTCATAACGATTTTTTTGGCTTGTGTAACCATTAGCCAATCAGCTTTCAAGGTAACCCCCTGCTGTTGTCCCCGGCCAGATGATAATGGACACCCTTAATATCTTATTATATCAACAGCATTAGTTATAGCTAAGATGCATATACAACAGAAACCAGGTTTAGTAGGGTAGGTTACCATCTTCAGAGCGTCCCACTTCCTGTTCGTTGAGTCTGGGAACAGTGGGGCGGGACGGGGGAGTGACGGGCGGCTGCAAGGAGGGATGGTCCTCCGCGTCCCGAAGGTTCGCCAACATGTCCTGAAGCTTAGAGCGGTTCGGTCCTGGCGGAGGACGGGAAGGAGGAGGGAGACAAAAATCAGACGAGGAAACTAACATGAAGTCAGAAGGAAACGGAGAGACGGTGAACGAAAAGGGGAGGTTTGGGAGAGAGAGAGAGGTGAAAAGCAGACATTAGTGAAAAGTGAAAGCGATAGAAAGGTTAATATTGTTAAATATGAATTGCACAGCATGAAGGAGGGAAGTAAAGCAGAGTCCAACAGAAAAGGTGAAGCAACTAGAACCACAGAAACAAA
>NC_136912.1:8228164-8304287 GCF_949606895.1 Notothenia rossii | reverse complement strand
TGGTAGCAGCTGGCAGGAGAAACACTGCATACGCGAGTGTTTGTGTTTATGTTTTGTCACCTGAGTCTTCCACATAGAATAAAAGATGCTACAAAAAGTAGTATTTCAGAATCAGAAATCCTTTCTCGTCCCGCAGCGAGGACATTTAAGGCGTTACAGCAGGAAAGGATACGGGTGGATTTATATATATTGATATTGGTGACTTTATACTTTGGTTGCAGCTAACAGCCATGCAGGCAAATAACAATATATTAAAGAGGCCCTATTTTCTCTTTCCTGTGTTTTTGTGTAAATAGTCCCAAATAATCCCTTATTCAAACAAACATAATGACATCACCATGTAACACTCACGTTTCTATTGGCTAGCGCTCCAACACATTGTACGTGATAGGCTAAGGGGCGGGACATCTATAAGCTGTTGACCAATCCCAACAGAGCCGGCCAGCTAACCAATCAGAGCAGACTGGGCTCTGGTTTCAGACAGAGGGTGAAAAGAGGTGCTGCAGCACAGGCAGTATGAGAACAATAAAGAGCTTTTTGAACATTAAAGCATGGAGACATGTCCCAGTTGTTTGTTCCTATAATAAATACTATTAAAAAACATTAAAGAAAAATTGTCTTTAGTTTAAATGCTTATACACTTTCTCTTACATATTCAGAAATGCAGCAGCATGTAGTTAGTGAACACATTACACTGTGATTGGTTGTTTTGATGTGAGCAGAGTGAACGCTGCAGGCTGCTGTTCCGCTTTATGAGCATCACTTCTATTTTACACATGAATTCACTGGACCACACACACAAACACACACACACACACACACACACACACACACACACACACACACACACACACACACACACACACACACACACACACACACACACACACACACACACACACACACACACACACACACACACACACACACACACACACACACACACACACACACACACACACACACACACACACACACACACACACACACACACACACACACACACACACACACACACACACACACACACACACACACACACACACTAACTGGGTCGATCCACACTCGGGGCTGACTCGAGATGATGATGATGACGGTAAACTTAATTCTAAAGGGGAGGAAAAACTCTGTTGGGAAAAAGTCTCACAGAAAAACCACTTGAAGTTAAAGACTCTTCCTGTAACCATTGTAGAGATTTAAACTTTTGTGGAAAGTGACGTGCTGTACTACAGACATGGTCGTTTTCTTGCTCCTGTTGGTGCAGTGCTTGTCTCGTATGACTAATAAAATCAAGGACGTTGATCACATTATCAAAATGAATGACTTTGGGTAACTGCTTAGTGTTTAAAGACAATCTGACATCTGAGATTTGAGTGATAGGGACATTTAACAAATTAGAACCAGAGATTATTTAGCGTTTTGGCTTGAATTATATTACCGTGATGATAAATTGATTTCTTATATTAACTCGGTTACTAAACTGGCAACACTAAAATGTGTACAAATCGAATCCAGCTAAGTAACGAAGACCGTTGTTTGATAAAATCCTGTTGTATTATTTCTTATTTAATTACACAAATCCTGTTGCTTCCAGACAGCTGTTAAGGTGATCTCATACTAGAAAAATGATCTCCAATTAGGGCTGGGGAACACAATCAGAAAATCACTGGAAAACTAAAGACAAGTGAGGCCCTGTTACGCCCCTGGTCGCTAGTGTATTGTGTGTAGAGATTTTTCCCTCCTCCTGTGTGTGTGTGTGTGTGTGTGTGTGTGTGTGTGTGTGTGTGTGTGTGTGTGTGTGTGTGTGTGTGTGTGTGTGTGTGTGTAAGCAGGTGGTGCCCGTTAGCTGATTAGCTACCTTCAACAGGCTGATTGGTCCACCTGGGGAGACGGGAGTATATTTAACTGCAGCCGTGCAGTTCCTCGGCCGCTCTCTCTGACTCGACTTCTCCTACTCCCAACACTGTTGCGCATTTGTATCTGTCCTGTTTTCGCACTTTGACCGTGTATCTTGTCATTCTCTCCTTGCGGGGAGACTTAAGAAAGTAAGCCTCTTTACCTGTCTTTGCAGGCACGCTGTATTTTTTACTCAGTAGTACAAAACCCTTGTTCTTTGGTTAATTTGTTTTCTCCTGTTTAATGTTAGAGTAGGTAAGAAGCCTGTACATTTATTTTTCTCATTCGATAGGTAAGATTTTTGTGTTAGAAGGTTTCTTTGTTTTGTGGTTTTGTTACTCCTGTGTGTGTATATTTTGGGTAATTAAATTTACCAAACGCTTTCTCTGTCTTGGCGTCCACGTTCTTGGGAGTGGGAAAAAAGGAGAGAGTGCACATTTTATGCTGCGCACACCAAACTGACACCAAAGAACACGTCCCGACGGACCGACTGTTGTGTCGCCTCACGTCTCCTGCATTATGGCCAAAAAGTCGCATCGAAACACACCGCAAAGACTTCAGCCGACGGCCAAGTAGCACGTACGCACTGCGCATGCGTGAGTGGCAATAACTCTCCTTACCAGCAAGTGGCGGTAGTGTGTATTTGTCATTCAAAAGAGGCAACCGGAAGACAGACTGCGTGATATATACAAACAAAAAAATAGCGTGCGTTCCATTTTCACTTTCGTCCATCACAGTCTGTTTCACATAACTACTTATCGGAAACATTTTTAGCAGGGATGCCAGTGATTATTTGAATATTCGTTACAGTCTCCATAATCGAATATTATTTTTAAAAATCAATTTTATTTATATATGTCTTTATTATTATTTATGTTTTTTTTCTGGCTTAGTTTCAACCAAAATATAGACTAATGCTAATAATAGTAATAGTATTAATAATTGTAAATGGCCATTGGTCACACCACCAGTTTGTTTTACTGTAAACTTGGAGGAAGCCTGCGTGCAGAGCAAACTGCTGCAGCACGCTACACACCGAGTCACTGAGTTTATATCCATGGAGATGCTTTGCAGCCTATATTTGAACATGATACTGTACACCTTCAGTGTGTCTGCCACCTCCTGTGATGGCCCCTCGTCTGTTGCCATGGCGTCTGAGGATGGATGGTGTTTAACAAGCTTTTGTGTAGGAAGGCATCTGCATCACGTCGGAGGCGTCTTATCTCATGATTATAGATTTAAATGTAATATCTGAATGTCATGTTTTGGATGCTGAAGCACTGAATGTCCCCGTCTGAGTGTGGAGGCAGAAAACATTTTGATAGCAGCGGTCACACTCATCACGACTCTTTACAATTACAAGACGTTGCAGCGGTTTTTTTAAATAAAGGTCACCTATTATGCAAAATCCACTTGTTCATGTCTCTTCTACATCAACATGTGTCCCCTCTTCTTCATGTCTCTTCTACATCAACATGTGTCCCCTCTGTGGAAAGAGACTCTGAAAGTTTCAGGAACAAAGATTCTCTCTCTTTTTGTCCTGATCCATTTCTATAAAAACCTGTCTGAAATGATCTGATCAGATTTTGGCCACTTTATGATGTCATAACGATGTTTTGGCTTGTGTAACCATTAGCCAATCAGCAACCAAGGTAAGGTAACCCCCCCCCCCCCCCCCCCCTTATCACCTGAATCTCCTCCTAGAGCACCATTGTGTTCTTTGTAACCAAATCTCTCTCAGAGGGGCGTGGGGAGGGGCTCCTTATTTTCATCTAAAGTAACAGACAGAGAATCAGCACTTTTGAAACAGGGCTGAAACAGAGGGGATTATGGGTAATGCTGCAATGATCTGTTTGGAGTTTGGAGGCAAACACTTCAGAGACAGGTGATATATTGATGAGAAGCAGAATAATAGGGGAGCTTTAAAGCACTTCAAACTGCTCTTCTTCTGGGGTTTAGTCGTGTGTTTCTTTCACTCTGCTTTCCACTCCAGTTAGGCTGAAAATCATGTGAATGCGTGAATATGTGAACTAGGCTGGAAAGCACATTCTGCTGTAAACTAATGCCCTTAGGTTCTCTGTATCTACACATTTAAATCCCAGGATATGAAAAACCATCACAGTGGGAAACTATGCGTTATCTCACAATCAAATATAATTTATAAAACCACAGTTTTTTTTTACATTTAAAATAAAGTCAGTGGTGCAGCAACCAGACAGATTTGCCGTCACATGATGGATGAATATTATAACATGAGACACAATATTAAAATATATAAAATAAACATGTATGGATTTTTTAAAATAATAATATGAATAATAACATAATAATAATAAAATATTAATAATAACATAATAAAATAATATTAATAATAATATCATAATAATAAAATAAGGGTAGAAACCTTGCAAGAGTAAAACAAATAAGTTAAAAAATAAAAATAAGGATTAAATAAAAACACTGAGTATCTTTTCTTTTATCCCTACACTTTTGAAAGTGAAGTAGCTACATTTAAATATATATATGTTCATAAGTCAGTCAATGTGCATCTATATATGAATGCATATAAATATGACTACCATATTATAGGACTGTTACTCAAAAAATGTATTATAAAACATGAGAAACATATTTTAATAAGAATAAAAAGAAACTCAAATATAAGAGAACCTAGAAAAATGTGAATTTAAATTTGAAAAAATAAGGGTACAAACACTGAGTATCTTTCCCTATACATGTATGTCTGCACTTTTGAAAGTGAAGTAGTGAACACAAGTATGTATATATGTATATCAACATGTACAAATGCATATACATATGAATGTAAGTCTTAATAAATGCTACTTGCAAGTACACCAGACTCTTATGTAGGTAACGTGCAGATTGAATTGAGTGAACAATAAAACTAAAGTTGAACAGTTTATTTTATCAGCTCAAAAAAGATTATATATATATATATCGAGATCACGGTTTGAAGCATATGAGGATTAGGGCCACAAACTAATCCTCCCTAGAAGCAAGTACAAGAGTTTTCGACGAGACTAAGTTTTTGCAGATGAACTCTCTGTCAGCGAGGGCGACCCCTCAGAGGGGCCTTCGGTCTAAATGCAGGACTAACTGGGTAACCCACTTGTTAAAAATTACCTTCTGCCTTTTTCGTCTAATTCAGAACGAGTCAGTGCTCCACATCACATCAGAGAAGGAGCAGATAGGAAAATGCTTTGATTCATAAAATCAGCACTGAGAGAAAGTTATTATAATAATAATAGTCTTGGAAACTCCTAATAAAGGATACATATACAAAAATCTGTGATGAGTTTCAAAAGGATGTCAAGTTACGTACAGTAGTGGTTGTTATTTTAGTGCATGAAGCTGAGGACACTCAATGATTTAACACAACTTGAAACAAAAAGGACAAAGTCAAAAATAGCACATTACTCAACATGTGAGCTGTTAACCGTCTCAACAGTCCACATATCTTTGTAAGTATATTGTGTCGTTCTAACTGAATGTTGTGTTGTCTGTGAGCCGCTAGGAAGCAGTAGATACAGATTCAGTTCGATATTCTCTCTCTTTTAGCTCAGTGTTTGGTCTCCTCCACCTCCTGAGGGAAATATCTCTCTCGTTAGCTGCTAAATGCTAATTTAACTCAATATCTATTCTGTTTCAGTGAGCTGTTTGCTTTTTTCCAGGTAGTATAAAGTTACTTTTTATATATTTTATTCTGAAAAGGATGATATGAGAGCAGTGAGAGTGAACCAAACAAGTCAGGTTGTGGACATGAGATATGAAACTAGCTTAAAACCTCCATAAATCTGAATCGCTCTGTCAATTTATACATTGCTATCATACAAATATGAAGTAGTTGTTTTGAGGTTAAGTTAAACATCAAATGTGGATTTTTTTTGTATTGACCTAGACCTCAATGGTTTACTTCCTGTCGCTTAATGTGATACAAAATGTGGTGGATTTTCAGTGTCTGGGGTGAATCGACAGAAGTTGATCATGATCTTGATAAGCATGTTTGCTGCCTTCAGCTCTTTTTCACTGAGCGGCAGTCGGCTCACAGGAAGTGTCGGACTACACAGTTTTACTTTGTCTCCTTTAAGACAACAGGGATTACAGGCCTCAGGAAGATTACATTGTGTCGGCTCTCAGCTGCCCTCAATACAGGAAACACCACTCAGACAGAAACAACAACACGTCTGCTCGGAACTACAATACAGCTCTGAATGTACAGTCAGCGTTCGACTACAACTACCAGCCTCCTAAAGTGTGCTATCAGCTCTGAACACAGAGGTACTGAATATGTTCTATTTTCAACAACCAGGACTATATGAAAATAACAGAAAATGTGATGTGAACGGAGTGCATTTAAGATTTTATAATGCATTATATAGACATAGGCTTGCGTATTAAAACCGTAACAAATGCACTTTATCAGAACAGTAAAAGTTGTCAAATAGGATGTCTCACTTCAGTGCTCTTACACAACTTATCAGTGACATATTTACGTTTTCTTTACGTTTTTTATAAGCTATAATGCAAAAGTATACAAAGTAAAATAATACGTATTTAAATCAAACCATGCCACTATCCCTTCTGGGTTCAAGGGACAATTACAAGTATCTGATTTATAAATATATTGTTAATGAATCATAAGAGGGATAATGTTCAACCTGCTCTCTAGCCTTCTTAAGTTAGCGATTCATATTATGTCAACGTTTGAGAAGTGTCGACATAAGCCAGCATTAGTGCTTTACAACTAGCAAACAAATACGATTATAAAGTTTAGTAGCCCACGTCATATTCTTTCAGATTTCTGTACTTTCTTATCCATGTATCATCTGTTTACTGACCTGTGTTTATTTACATGCCTATTCATTTGATTTGACACTGTATCTTCCACCTAGACTGACTGTTTTATGTGTGTGTAATCTTCGTTATATCTGAAAACTTCAATACAAATATTGTTAAAAAAACTTGCAAACAAGAAGTTTTTTTTTTTATATATATATAAAATGAAAGCAGCACTGATTGAGGTTTTCTGCCCGGTAACTGTCAAAGTGGATTCACATTTTCTTGTCAATTGATCTTTAAACAAGGCCATTCAATCAGATATTCAACTAAGTGTTGTAATAACTCTTAAGAAGAAGAAGAAGCAACTATTCAGTCAATTATTTACAGAAAAAAACACCATTAAGTAGAAGTTGTCCTCATAATGAAAAGGGCTATTGATGTGTTGATTGACAGCGAGATGGACCAATTGGTTCTTCTGTAAAATCCACTTAAAGGTCACTTATTATGCAAAATCCACTTCTCCATGTCTCTTCTACATCAACATGTGTCCCCTCTTCTTCATGTCTATTCTACATCAACATGTGTCCCCTCTTCTTCATGTCTCTTCTACATCAACATGTGTCCCCTCTTCTTCATGTCTCTTCTACATCAACATGTGTCCCCTCTTCTTCATGTCTCTTATACATCAACATGTGTCCCCTCTTCTCCATGTCTCCTCTACATCAACATGTGTCCCCTCTTCTTCATGTCTCTTCTACATCAACATGTGTCCCCTCTTCTCCATGTCTCTTATACATCAACATGTGTCCCCTCTTCTCCATGTCTCCTCTACATCAACATGTGTCCCCTCTTCTACATGTATTTTCTACATCAACATGTGTCCCCTCTTCTTCATGTCTCTTCTACATCAACATGTGTCCCCTCTTCTTCATGTCTCTTCTACATCAACATGTGTCCCCTCTTCTTCATGTCTCTTCTACATCAACATGTGTCCCCTCTTCTTCATGTCTCCTCTACATCAACATGTGTCCCCTCTTCTTCATCAACATGTGTCCCCTCTTCTTCATGTCTCTCCTACATCAACATGTGTCCCCTCTTCTTCATGTCTCCTCTACATTAACATGTGTCCCCTCTGTGGAAAGAGTCTCTGAAAGTTTCAGGAACAAAGATTCTCTCTCTTTTTGTCCTGATCCATTTCTATAAAAACCTGTCTGAAAATGAGCTGATCAGATTTTGGCCACATTATGATGTCATAACGATGTTTTGTCTTGTGTAACCATTAGCCAATCAACAACCAAGGTAACCCCTCCCCCCCCCTTATCACCTGAATGTCCTCCTAGAGCACCATTGTGTTCTTTGTAACCAAATCTCTCTCAGAGGGGCGTGGGGAGGGGCTCCTTATTTTCATCTAAAGTGACAGACAGAGAATCAGCACTTTTGAAACAGGGCTGAAACAGAGGGGATTATGGGTAATGCTGCAATGATCTGTTTGGTGTTTCAGCCAATCAGAGACAGGTTCTGGATATATCTGAGACCTGTAATATATTGATGAGAAACAGTAGAATAGGGGACTTCAATGTAAATAATATCCTGCTTTATATTGTGTCTAAAGCCCTTCAATAGTGTTTTACTGTCAGAATTTATAGATTGTTTATCTTCCCAGTACTGTATATGTTCTACTTTCTAATGCTATTTTAAATCTATTTTGAGATGTTTAATTTCTAGTATTGTTTGTTTCTACTCTTTAATTTCTACTTTTCTGAAATGCCTTCTTTTGTTTTTTATGGTGCCGTAACGCAAACATGTCCCAATTTGGTATCAATAAAGTGCCTCTTAACTTATCCATCTCATCTTAAACATTGAACGGGGTGCTGTATGAGACATCCCATATTCTATTGACATGTATATTGACTTTTGCACTACTTTTTATTTTTGTATTTTTTTTATGTTGCATTGTTGGAAAAGCTCAGGTCAGAATAATTTCGTTGCCATTCCTACACTGTAGCTTTGTGAGCATGACAATGAAACCTTTGAATTAAAATGTCCAGAATATGAGTAAGCACAACGCATTGCTTTTCTACAATGTGTGGGATGTCAGAATAGTAAAACTGATTTCATTTGTATATAAGATCAATACTATACTGTGCGTTCCCACTCTCTACAGGCCCCCTGAGGAGCTGCTGGAGAAGGCTTCACTGCTGCAGTCGACATTTCACCTCTGAGAGAAACAGAAAGAAACAAAATAACACCTCGTCCTGCTGGACAGGCGCGTGGGAGGACACACACACACACACACACACACACACACACACACACACACACACACACACACACACACACACACACACACACACACACACACACACACACACACACACACACACACACACACACACACACACACACACACACACACACACACACACACACACACACACACACACACACACACACACACACACACACACACACACACACACACACACACACACACACACACACACATTAATGCAAACATGGTCGAAAAAGCACCTTTCAGCCTCTTAAATAAAGTCTGTTTAATATTCAACAGATTAAAGACTCAATGTTATTATGGATTTAATTAATCCAAAATGTTGTGCAACCTGAATTTTCTTCTGTACTGTGTTGTAAATTGAAAATGTTGCAATAAAAAATGTATGAAAAAAGAAAAAGGTGTTATTATGATACAGCCAGAGCATACAGTTAATCTTAAATAGCAGGATCCTCCAACCATGTAACACATCACACTTAAAATACATAAATAAAATACCAACAGGGACATAACTGGGCAAGTACAATGCTAAAGTTAAGTTAAATGTATACACGTCAAATAGAATAAGATAAAGCACAACGCAACAAAAAATACCGTACAGTGGGAACAAATATTGTATACATGTGTGGACTATATTATATTATACAGAATATCTTTGGACTGACAAATCAAAACATTTGACACCATTTCTCTTCATATTTACCAAACAGTGGATCGTTTATTTAAGAATGAACTGCCTGATTAATCGATAATAAAAATGACTGTTAGTTGCAGCCCAAATCAAAACCAAAATTATTTAATGTGAGTTTGAAGTGTTCCTGCTAACAGGCTGTTGTACTGGTGTCTTAAATGTAAGATGGTGGAAGAAGTATACGATATAATTCCAGTAAAATACGACAGTGCAGAAATATTCTATTACAATAAAAAGTCTTGCATCCAATGTTATACTTAAGTGAAAGAAAAAAAACCTTTTTCCTCTGTCCCACTACCACCAAGTGATCCTTGACTTGAACCTAGAACGTGACTTGGCGTTTTCTCAGATATCTTAAGACCTGACTTGAGCTAAACTTGAATAACTTTTGACTTGATTGGCTTAGTTCCAGATAACTTGCTCTGCTAGTCTCTGCAAGTTCATGGACATGTATGTAAAAAAAAAAGGCTCACTGGAAAGAAGGAAGTCAATGTAAGGACTAAGAGTAGGTTTGGAAATTGGTACGCAGCTATGACTTGCAGTAAATGGGCTAAAACATTCAAAAACACTGACGAGGGCTTTTGAATATTTGTTTCTTTACAAATAGTGTGCACATATCAAACAAAAGGGTCCCATAATACAGTCACCTGAGCTTCTGTAACCCCCTTTAACCACCTTCGATAGCCATGCATTTTTTTTTTAAATGATGACGATGCATGACCCTTCGCTGACGTCTTATTCACAATGCAGCCATATTTTGGGACACGATGTAAGAAGAATCCTGTGGGAGGGGGATTTCCTGCCGCTTAAATCTGGAGCAGTGAGGGGATTATTCTTTCCGGAGAGATGAGAGGGTGAAGAGGAGGATAAGCTGCTGAGAGAGAGGTGGAGGAGGGGAGATGGAGTTGTTGGGGTGAAGAGGAGAAGATCCCTTCTGTCTGAGACTTCAGAAAAGCTGGATCTTCATTCCAGGGAAAAGTAATCATATCGAGGAGACACATTTCCCCTATGGGTGAGGTAGCGGTGAAAAGTCTTTAAATAATGTATTCAAGTAAAGTACAAACTTGAGGTACTTCACTATGTATCTTTTGCCACTTTCTACTTCTGCTGTACTTTATTTAAAAAAGGTACAATGTCTACTTTTCCCCTCACTACACTATCTGTGAGCTTAAAGGTGGGGTATGTAATTTATTTCAGAAACACTTTTTGTTATATTCCATGGAATGCTCTTAACACCCCGATAGCAATGAATATCTGAAATGCTTTCACAAAAAATCCATACAAATGTTCATCTGTGGAAGCCGTGGCGCTGTAAAAAGCACGACCAATCATCTGAGCCGGCCCGGCTAAAATAACTGGATGGCCTACCTGCCCGTCAGCCTTCCATCTGTGCACAAACTTATCTCGTGCCCTCATTGGTCATGTGCGCGTTCGTGTGTGTTGGAGGAGGGGCTCTGTAAGGAAGAAGCAGTTTTTTTCCGGTTGTGTATTTTCAAATTCTAGCGCACTCGAGCTGGTTTCTCCAAAATGACATACCCCACCTTTAAGTTACTTTAAATACACAGTTGTATACTCATATTGGTGTGTAACACAGGTAGTGGTGCTATTTAGTCTACCAATATTAATATAAAAGGAGTGGACAAAGTAGGCAAAGTTTCTCTATATTGCAACGTTCAAACAAAAAGGAAAGAACGGGGCAATATGAACGACATAGAAATATATCATACAGGAAATACTGTATATAGTATTTTAAAATATATATCAGCTCCTTATTGAATTTTTTCAGTCAAAATAAATTAAATTGCATAACTTTACAGTTTGGATGTGCCGACTGACTGATCAACCGGCTAATTGATTGATTAATAGCTGCTGATTGGTTCGTTCTCCATGTTTATCATTCAGCAAGTGGTTGTAAGGAAACACATCGCCTCCATAGAAACATCAGAATTGGCGCTAACCGATTCTAGAAGGAGGACGAAGACAAAGCTTCCTCAATGTAATCCACCCCCAGCCCCAACACTTTAATTGAAAATGCTCCAATTCCTCACAATCTTCCTCATTTTCTATATTGCGAAAAAGAGTCTTGGCACTTCAGATGTACAGACGCCGCTGGCACCACCACGCTGATGCCAAACTCTGGTTTTACAAAGGAGGTGAAGAGACGCGTGGAAGGAGGGGAAGCGTAAATTAGACATAGGATGAAGGGGGCGTTTGGTCTTTTGATAAGATGCCCAGAGGTGCACAGATCAAGAAAGAGACAGAAATGAGGAAGGCGAAGGGGGAAGGGAAGTCTTCGGGATGAACTGGGAAAGAAATGAGACGCGATGAAGACGCTTGCCCACTCACTTCTTGCCCTCGGGGAGCGTCAGCGACACGCATGCTCCTCTGAAGCTGACAAGACTTTAATTAGAACAACATCAAGACTTCGAGAGCAGAGCTGAGGAGGACGAGGAGGGAGGAGGAGGGAGGAGGAGGGAGGAGGGAGGAGGAAGAAGCAGAACAAAGAAAGTCTTCGCCAACCATCAAGTCTGTCTTGGCGCAAAATGTAAGCAGAGATTTCACCGGGAGAGACAAAGGAAACACAACCATTGTCGAGGAATCCTTTTTGTTGACAAGATAATGACACCAAATAATTATGTTGTGGTATGGCCGAATTTTGGATTGCAGAATTGACGTGGTCTTAGGATAATCGATCAAAAGCCATAGCAGATTTGGATGGAAAGGTTTCTTTTGGTATTTCCCTCAACCACATTTAACGGCAGACGGACGGACAGATCAACTGATGATATTGAACAATCAATATCATCTCTTAAAGGGATTACGAAAACATCATGTGTTCAGGTAACCAACAGCACAACTATAACGAAATATCAGTTACAAAATACTTTCTCAACCAATTAAAATCTTTTGTATTCTGTCTCGTCAACAATGACAGAAGCGTTTGTCCTCAACGATCCACCAGGTGCCAGATTCAACACTCTGATGTCGCCCAAATGTTAATCAGATGAGTTAACAGCAACAGGAAGATGACTGGTTGAACAGAAACGTACAAGAACTAGAATGATCTCCAATCAGTCCGAGCCATCACTGATGACATTATCAACAACAAAAGGTTGGACTCCTGTTAGTCTCCTCCAAAATAAGACTTGACTAGGACAGGTTTGTCAAGATCATGTCTGAAATACTTTGATATCTATAGTTCTCATTCGTAACACTCCGTTCGATGTCTCACTATGGGATATTGTAGCTCCCGTATAGCCAGAGGAGCTTATCTCTTGCCTTCTTAGAGTTATGGTTTAACGAACTCAAATAACTTCTGGTTTGCCTTGTAATTCCTCAGAGATATCAGAAACTTGAATTACTTGTCTCAAATCATTTGACTTCTTCTTGTCCTCTCAGATTTCAGACTCGAAGGAAAATGTACTCAACTCGAGACTTCCATTCGAAAGGCTCTCACAAGCTTGAGTCTTGTTTTGGTTTTTTTTCTCAAATAAGTTAGAGACAGGACTGGTACTTTCCCTCTCATATGATGGATTCACTTGAAGTTGTCTCATATGACTTGGAGTGTGACGTCAACTTGTCTCAAATAACTTGAGACTTGAATTTACTCGTAAAACCTTTGATTTATCTCAAATATCTTCTGAATTAGCCTTAGACCTTTCTCCAATAAATGTACATTTGGCACAACTTGTCCAGAATAACTTGACACTTGAACTTGTCACAAATAATATATGTTTTGACTAAACTTACCGTCTCAAAATGTGCTGATATGCTGTACCTTAAAGCTCTTTATATCCCCACCAGAGAAAGCTAACACTAAGACTGTGGGGCTGATATTCATGGGTTCTCCTCAGACACTGGAGGAAATTGTCTGTCATGGTCTTTGTGGAGGTCCAGCACTGAGCCACAGTAAGAGACAGTGATTTATTAACATCGCACTCCTGGCTCGCTGCAGATGAAAATACAAAAATGTTCCCCTTGTATATTCCCAGGAGAAAACCCTGAAGCTGTGCTCCAAAGAGAATAAGGAGAGGAATGAAGACTGTAACCGTCCAATGGGGGGCCATTTGTGTTGTTTGTCATCTTGCTGTACATGCTGGTATTGATTTGCTTTGTATGCGTGATTATGTACGAGGAGGGATGACCACCAGTTTGGTTAATACATCCATTTTTGAGCCACTGGTTCAGAACGGTGTCCTAGTGTTGTTTGAGGCTATTAATCAATGTTTTATCGAAATTGCAACATGGACTAGCACAATGTTTGTTCACGGCTAAATATGAGTTCAGACACCATTTTGAATGTGGAGCTGTAGAGATATCCCATCCTACAAATCGCATTCTACGGTATAGACCCTCACGTTGATCATTTTAATATATATATATAATTAATGGTGCAAAGAGATCAATCCCTACTTCATCGTTAATCATATTGCAATCAGTTAATCCTAAAACATGTCCAAAATAATTACACTATTTGTAAAAATAACTAATCCCAACAAGTTTTCTTAATAATATCCATGAAGCGACAGTGGATTTAAAACAGACACAACTGCACCGGGAGAGTACTGAACAATGCAGCTTTTCAGATGAGTGATGAAACCTTTCATGACTGAAAATATGTGTTGATAACAATTCTGATTCATCTTTTAGTTTATAACATATCTATTGAAGTTGCAGAACCCATTAAGAAAGGGTCCCAAAAAAACAGCGCAAGAGATACATTTTAAAAACAGACAAAAGCAGCTTTTAACTCTGAGACTCCTGAAAATGTTTTTTTAATTGTTGTCCTGGACTTTGAGGCGAAGAACCTGCGACTGTTTGGAAAGTTATGATCTAATATTTACCATCTGTATCTCTTCTGATAAGCAATCTCATTAAGGAGATCTAATTTCATCACTTCAGAGTGGATGCACATTGCACAGAGTGTGAGGCAGGCTGGGATTCCTGCTCACTGGATTTAAAACACACACACACACACACACACACACACACACACACACACACACACACACACACACACACACACACACACACACACACACACACACACACACACACACACACACACACACACACACACACACACACACACACACACACACACACACACACACACACACACACACACACACTTTTATCAGACAAGAGGAATTCACTGTATGTGTGTTTCACATTCACGCCAGATACCACCTACGCTTGACAGTTATACACTCCACTGTGTGTGTGTATGTGTGTGTGTGTGTGTGTGTGTGTGTGTGTGTGTGTGTGTGTGTGTGTCAGCAAGCCTTCAAATCCCCAGTCACTGCTGAAAGTATGTGAGATGATATCAGTGTGTGTGGGTACTTTGTGTACTGTCCTATTTGTGTGTGTGCAGAGTTAGCAGGAGAGCCGAGGAATTCTCTCTTCACACTGATGCAGGAGAGGGTGTGTGTGTGTGTGTGTGTGTGTGTGTGTGTGTGTGTGTGTGTGTGTGTGTGTGTGTGTGTGTGTGTGTGTGTGTGTGTGTGTGTGTGTGTGTGTGTGTGTGTGTGTGTGTGTGTGTGTGTGTGAATAACTTCCTGGTAATTGTCAGCCTCTAACTGAGAGCTGTCAACAGAGGAGGTCAAAGGTTATCAAAGCCAGAGATGATGATTAACACTTTGTTATGAGTCGACCAGGTTCCTGTCTTTCCTCACAGAGTAAATGAAGCCGAGTTACTGACATTAATGTTTTTGGGGAAATTACCTCCGGATACCTGATCCAACCTGAACCAGAACCAAAACACAGCAATGAGTCATGCAAGGGGTATAAATATCCTCGGTTTATTTTTGTAACAGCGGGACGGTTCATTTTCTGTAAAATGTGGAACATTTATTTATATTTGGGTCCGTCACAAATGTTCAAAAGACAAATAAAAAACAACGGACTTCTCCTCTCTCTGCCCGTCATCAGGTCTGCGGATCTGCAGTGGGTTTGATTTGCTCAGACGAGGTCAAACTGGAATCAGGTCATCAGTCTGACGGATTCAGAGCATCACAGCATCCACGGTAGTCCGACCAACTCAAACTAAATACCAACTCAGATCCACAGCATCAGACCAACCCGCTGGAAACACGAGGGACTAACGGCTGCAGAGACGAGATGACCCTCCTCTGAAGCTCCTCAAAGTCTAATAGTTGATGCTACCGTTAGATTATCCTAATGTTTGGCTTCTCCCGTTTCATTCCTCATACTATAAATTACTTTAGAACCTAAAAGAAGGTTTCTTTACTTAAATATAAGCAACCAATAAGCTCATCTGTCAAACATTATTGTGTTTTATTCAAATGAAACGGTAGGAAAGACAGAGAAGTATTTGACTTGCCAGATATTTTGATACTTAGTTTTTAAGTTTAAAAAAGCAGAACGTTATATGTTACAGGACCCCGTGACGTGATAGTTACACATCTAAAAACATCTAGTGAGGAAGAGGAGCACGTTCAGCTACATATTCATCCCTCTTCGACACACCACGAAACGCTTGGTGCCAGCAGCCATCAGGGTCCATAACTGAGGATTGACCCCCACTCAGAAACTTTTAATAACCTGCACCTTATGCACACATGAGAACACTTTATGTACTCACTTGGACTTTCACGTTCACATGTGGATTTAATGACATTTTTTATTCCAATAATCCTCGTGTGAACTCTTGCTGTCCTATCTTGTGTTTCCCTCTGATTGCTGTTATGACAGTGGAATTTGAGCTACGGGGATTAATGATTTTATCTTATCTTACACATCAAAGAGATTTCTCATCAAACCGGTTACTCCGAACACGCCGGATAATATAAAACACATTCAAAAACATCCAAAGGAAACTGTGTGTTATGACATCTGACTCACACCGTTTTTAATCCGCTATTTTTGACTTTTTGAACGTCAGAAATCCAGCACTATCTTAGCTAACTACTGATGTTTTGTGAGCACAGTATCTCTCGGTTCATGTGAGGCTGAAAGCTCATGTCAGGGGATATGTTGGCAGAAGGCCTGGTGAAACAAAGCCTGGTTGCAGCGCTGAGGCGTGGCATTTTCCTCTGGAGCGGGTAACGTCTGCAAAACAAGCAGGTGTGCATGCCATTCCTTATACGGCACATTTGCACAGACAGAAAGAAAAGTATTTAAGGAGGTTTGAAAAGGAGGAGAGAGGTCGTCCGGCTGGGTTGTTTGGTTTGAAGAGAAGGAGGAAGTAATGTTCTCACAGCTTGTCAGGTTCGGTGGTTACGTAAGACACTTTTCTTTCCTTTGTGTAACTTCATACACTGTGGGAAGCTCCAGCTGCATTATTTAGATTTGAAGTGTGGGAGTGGTGCTGCTCGGAGTCACAAGAGACACTATTAGACTGTGAGATTTCTTCATAGTAAGAAGAGAAGAAATTCAATTTTATTTTGAACATCATTTTCAATCAGGATTTGAGTCTATTTAGATTATTATAGATTTCTACATCTATCGTATTTATCAAATCGTAACACTCCATCTTATTTCTTTTTTCTTGTTCAAACAAGGAATTGAATCACTTATTCATACTCTCTTCCAAATCTTATTCCATTTACTTTCAAAATAATTCATAATTTCGTTTCATCCAGACCAATACATGTGTACACCTTGTGTCGTGGCTTCCTTCCTTGTCTTTCTATCAAGCCACCCTAACCCTAACCTAACCCTAAACCCAATACATGTGTACACCTTGTGTCGTGGCTTCCTTCCTTCTCTTTCTATCAAGCCACCCTAACCCTAACTTAACCCTAAACCCAATACATGTGTACACCTTGTGCTGTGGCTTCCTTCCTTGTCTTTCTATCAAGCCACCCTAACCCTAACCTAACCCTAAACCCAATACATGTGTACACCTTGTGCTGTGGCTTCCTTCCTTGTCTTTCTATCAAGCCACCCTAACCCTAACCTAACCCTAAACCCAATACATGTGTACACCTTGTGTCGTGGCTTCCTTCCTTGTCTTTCTATCAAGCCACCCTAACCCTAACCTAACCCTAAACCCAATACATGTGTACACCTTGTGTCGTGGCTTCCTTCCTTCTCTTTCTATCAAGCCACCCTAACCCTAACCTAACCCTAAACCCAATACATGTGTACACCTTGTGTCGTGGCTTCCTTCCTTGTCTTTCTATCAAGCCACCCTAACCCTAACCTAACCCTAAACCCAATACATGTGTACACCTTGTGCCGTGGCTTCCTTCCTTGTCTTTCTATAAAGCCACAGTTAAAAACTGTTCCTCGACGGCGTCTCTCAAACAGGTTGCCCATCACTGTGGCTTTAGCGCAGGCGCCGTGGGAATTGTAGTCCTTTATAGTGCGGTGACTACAGACGTCACAATTAGGTGGCCTTTCTTATAAAATCAATATACTGGCTCTAACACCTTGTTTACAAGATGTATGATAGAAGGAGGTGTTAAAGGAGAAAAATGTTCGAGTTCCAACAAAGCAAATTTTTTTTTTTTTATTGATTTTAGTTTCCTCCTCATTTAGTTTTTTCCCCACAAGAAATCTTGGGCTGAATACACGTGAGTTTGCAGAGAGCACATCCACCAGATAACAACCATATTTATCGTTAGGAAAATACAGACCATTCTTTGTTTTTTTAAGTAGGCAAAGTTGTATGAGTTAGCTGCACATGCTAATGTTTAAAACTCAATGGATGAAGGGGGAACTCTAACCTATAGCTCAACAGTCAAGTTGTATTAACCAAAGCATCACCGTCCAAAAAAGCCAGACTAGAACAAGGACACGGTTGCAAATAATAGTCTTATAAAAAACAAAAAATAACAACAAATCTTAACGTTACTGTCTGGTTTACCTTTGTAGCAAGATCCAAATTCTTCAACAAGACTCAAAATAATCTGTAAGCAACCTGTTTCAAATCAGAATCCTGCAGCATACATGCCTAATAATGCAAATCAAAAAACATTAAATGATCAAATCCTACTCATATCAATGAATCTAGGTATTGCGTAATTTGCTTTAGCTGGAACATACAATGGGACGTACAGCTTGTCAAGGAGAAACAGTTAAGAGGAGTTTCTCCACACAGCAGATTCCTCCAGTTGATAAACAGCACCAAAGATAGTTGTTCAAATGTGATTATAACTCTTTTTTCTAACGAATATGTTATTGGTAAAAATTCAGGCTTTGCAGATATCCCTTTTTTTTCAGTGTGCACTCTTAATCTAGCAACTGGATGTGCACAATATGCTCATTTTCTATGAAACTAAAAGGGAGATTGTGTAGCGTCTCCTTTATGACTTTAATGCAGTAAATCAACTGTAACTTGCTGAAAAGTTAAGGGCTGCTAAATGAATCGTATTTTAAATCGCAATTACGATTATGGCTTGCAATGATTACGAAAACAACGTAATCGAAATTAAACGATTATTTTTTTATTATTATTACTTTTTTTTGTTTTTCAGTTGAATTATACTTAAAGTTCAGGGTAATCAACTGTTCAAAACAAACTGTTCAACATTTTTTCTCCAATAAATGGATGTTTTCAAAGTCAATGAATAATCACATTTAATAATCGCAATTACAATTATTGACCCAAATAATCGAGATTATGATTTCTGCCATAATCGAGCAGCCCTAAGTACAGCAGGTATCTTCTTCCATATCTCATATATGTGTCTTCTTGGAAAGGGCAGATGTAGAGCCTTAAAATAGAACACTATGTAATGGATGAGCACTTAACAAATACAATGAAAAACCAATAGGGTTACAGAAAACTAACTATGCAATTGTATAGAGGCACAAATCCAGCGTCAGGAAGCTGCAATAACAATAATTTCCTGTCTCCTGTTTGCAGAATCATCCCACTGTCCGGAGCATACTGAATATAGAAACTGGAGAAACAAACTCAGCTGAATCTGAAGCTGAATGTCTTCTGCACTAAATTTAAATCAGGAACAACACAGATTGTGCATGAGTCAGTGCGTCTCCTGTATGAAGCATGTGCAGCGCTGTGGGAGGAGGAATGTGAACAACGAGTCAAACTGTCAACACACACACACACAAGCATGATGATCACACACACAAGCATGATGACACACACACACACAAGCATGATGACACACACACACACAAGCATGATGACACACACACACACAAGCATGATCACACACACACACACACACAAGCATGATCACACACACACACACACACAAGCATGATCACACACACACACACAAGCATGATCACACACACACACAAGCATGATCACACACACATACACACACAAGCATGATCACACACACACACACACACACACACACACACACACACACACACACACACACACACACACACACACACACACACACACACACACACACACACACACACACACACACACACACACACACACACACACACACACACACACACACACACACACACACACACACACACACACACACACACACACACACACACACACACACACACACACACACACACACACACACACACACACACACGTGTTGGGAAATATCATTTGATTAGTGAAGGAACTGTGCAGCAGAAACAAAGCAGCGGAAAGATAAGAGCGGAGGAATTACTCATCGCTCCAGCAGTGACGGAGCAGATGCCGTAGGGTCTCACACACACTTACATCTCATCCTTCACCATCTGAACACCTTCGCTCTGTGTGTACACATATTAAGCGCTGGGACAGCAGGGAAACATCCACCACTGCTGGGAAGCAACAAAGTACATTTGTACTGTAAAAAACGTTTCCACTACATTTTGGATCCAAATACTGTACTTTTTGCTCCAACTCATTTACATGATGAAATCAGTTAGTTATTTTTGCATAATCAGATTATGATTAAGCAATAGCTCACGACAGGCCGTGGTATATGGTCATTATATCAGAGCTAAGGGGCATGGAACGGCCCGACGCGAAGCGGTGACCAAGTGTGGCAATATGAAAGAAAAATACACACTCTAATTTAAATAGTTTTTATTAGTAAATAATGATGTTCAAAATAAAATAGTGCAAGGTGGTTGCTATGCAACAACACTAACAGCTAGCGAACATATTAGACAGAGAGCATTGATCCATTATTTGGCTATTTATTTAGGCCTACATTAATGTGTATGTTGCTGTTTATTGTGCACCCACTGAAAAGCTGTCCAGCATCAGTAGCATGGCTTACGTGGTCACTTATAGGTTGAGGTTGTTCTAGGCTGTTGCTTGGCGTGGCGAGAGTATTGCTCCACTTTCTCCGGTCCCCGAGATTGGGCTTCCAGCAGCTCTGGAGAGAGCTTTCGCAACTATGGCAACTAACGGTCATAATTTCTCTGCTTTGTTTCAAGACCTTCATCAGAAAGCTTTTGAATGGTGGTACTTTTCCAGTTGGTCTACCTGCTCTTCAAGTGGCTCTGCATATCGTCGTTAGGTGCTTTCTTGAGATAGGCACTGCTCAATCCACTCCTCCATAGTAAGACCCCCCCGGAGGTCGAAGTTAACCTTAAATGTTTTCATCTTAAGCTTTGTTAGTTAGTTAGTTAGACTTGTGAAAAGTAACTACAATTCTACCCGTGATATACGCTCATTATATCACAGCTAAGAAACATCAGATTGCTTGATTTGACTTGTCCGTTTTATAACTAAAGATATAAATCATCTAATACCTGACAGAATAAAAGTACTTGAAAATGGCCAATCAAATCCACTAAAATATTATTCTGAAACCGATCATTCTGCACTTCTTCTTTTGGTATTAAAATATGTTTTTAAAATATTGATTTGTGACAGGGGTATTTTTTCTTTATTTGTCAGGTTGGGGTGTGTGTGTGTATGTGTATGTGTATGTGTGTGTGTATGTGTGTGTGTGTATGTATGTGTATGTGTATGTGTATGTGTATGTGTGTGTGTGTGTGTGTGTGTGTGTGTGTGTAGGCCAGCCGTCGTGTATTTATAGCAGTCCGGAGAGGAAGGAAGCTGAGCGGATGACATCCTGTGTGTAACCCGCTCACAAAGCTCATGCATGACTTCACCTCAAAGCCCCCCAAGAAGAAAACTGCTTTTTGTTTTGGGTGTAATTGACCGACGGTAACGTCCATAAAGATGGTTATTTGGAGAGGAGGTCGTCTGTCCTGAGACAAGACAACATCTTTACTTGCTAATTCAATGTCGTTGTGAAAAAGTGATTTGTTTCGAGAAGGAAATCTAGACGAAGAAATTAATATTACAATGTAATTCTGAATTCAATCACCCATTTCGGGATCAATAAATATGTTATTTTTATTACACTGTATTTAGCATCTATAGGCCAGTAATATGTTACTTTGAGTTATTTCAGAATGTAATTAGTTATTTTCCGACTATAAAATGTGTTACTTGGTAAATATGTGAATAATTATTCAATTATTATAATTAAATGGATGCATACTAGTATGGGCTCTTTTGCACCCTTTAAGTGTATTTATTTATTTGTATTATATATACTATTTTGTATGTTCTTTCCCACTATGACTATGTATGTCATTAAGTATTCCTGTCATGCTATGTTTATTCTTTATTATTTCGTGTTAGCTGTTCTGTTTGTCTTCTATGTTGAAAAAGGAAGCATGATTACCACCCCAAAACATTCTGTAATGCTTACACTTGTATGCTTCTCCTCAATACAAATATTTAAAACAACTCAATTAAATGGACGCATACTAAAAATCAATGTTTCCGTTTTGCATTTAGGTCGAAAAAAGTATATTTGCAATTTTTTAAAAACCTTTTAAAAGCAAAAAAGGTTAGATGAATCGTCACCTGTTGTGATTTCAATGCACTTATCGTACAGGAACAACTTGAACATGTGAACGTGATACATCTGGAAACACCTCACAGTCTGCTTTCATCTCTAAACTGTAAACTCTAGCAGTCCAGTCCTGAACAAACTGGATCTGAGAGTCGTTATGATTGAATCAGACTGAACCTCCTCCCTCTCTCCAGGAAACCTCGTTGACACAAGACCCTTTCTTTGTTTTCGGATAATGAACTCTGGGTAATCCGTCCTGAGTGCCAGCTTCCTCCGTTTCCTCTTCCTTTTCCCTGCAGAGGGTTTACTCCGAGGAGGAAGTGACACTCTCCGTCTCTCCGTCTCTAATGACACGCAGTCGCTCTGCAGCAGAACATTCATTCAAACAACACGGCAGCAGAACAAATGGATTTACAGATGAAATTTGTTTCCGTCACGCTCTGATCGGCTCCCGGCTCAGTGGGAAGGAAAATTAAAAATCAACCGGGGCTGTAGAGTGGAGCTTTCACACAGTCTCTGCTCTGTGGAGCCAAACCCTTCAATTTCCTTTAACACAAAAGCCATCAAACAGCCAGGAGACACAGGAGCTGCTGAGAGAGGCATGGAGGTTTAAGTGGAGGTAAACGGAGCACAAATGCCCCGCAGAGCCACTTTATCATCATTAACTCAGCGTGCTTCCCCATATGGATGCCCTTACTTATGTAATATAACAGAGAGCACTCCTCTTGTTAGACTGAGCTCAAATACACAGTGAAGCTACATTTGGTCATCAGTGCACGGAAGATAAAGGCTCCTACTCACTTAACATAATAACAATAACAACCATCCGGCGGGTTCATTGCATCACATGTGTCAGCCTGTACCATATCAGTTTTTAGGAATATCAGATATTGCAGAAAATGTTGCAGCGGCATCAAAAATAGAATGATAATGAAGTTAAAGCAGTATATTCTAGGTTTTTATACATGGATTTGACTGAGTCTATGTTGTTCACAGCTGCTAGATAAGACGGAATAAGATAATAATTCAGGTGTCAGACTAAAATACAGACTGGCTCCATTTCCCTCTACATCAGGTATCTGGTCAATGAAAAGGCTAATTAATAAAGTACCTTGTGCTGTGTGCACAACTGTACAATATTATCAATATCACATCATGTTTTGTTGCCAGATAATTCAGATGTGTTATAAGCAAGATATCCTGACAGGTACAAATGATCCATTGCAGTTTGTTAGGTCTGCTTTATTACCATAGCTACAGGACATCCTTTAAAAATAAATATAGTAGGTACATTAGGTTATATTACTCATGAGGATGATAAACAGTTTACAGGGGGTGAATCAGACTGCCTGGCATGCAGAGGAAACACTGGAGCCTTTCAGTAGACCCCCTCAGGTTAGCTCCTATTATTAAGTTGATACACAAAAACGCCAACGTGTAGTGACTCAACTACATCACGAACTATATGAAAATGCAACACATATGCGTCCATTATCGGACAATATTAAGAACCACACGCAGTCTGATATTTGGGGGCACAATCTCCTGTCAGGGTCCCGGATCTGCGTGGTAGTGATTGTTATGTGTTAGTAAAGAGATAATTATGAAAGAAAATAATGGTATTCTGGGAAAACACCAGAATAATGTCAGGCACTAGCTGCATGTCCGATAATGGATCTCACACAAAGCGCTGCACAGGTGACTGTCTAACATACGTCAAACTACGTAGGTTGGCTCATTTATATTAAATATACAAGTATGTAATTAGATTGTGATGTGACTACTCACAATCGATACTTTAACAACAGAAACGTATTTAAATCTCCACCACAGCTTACATTTGTATCAGGCAGCGCAGTGGAGTAGACATCATTGGAAACATCCATTTCAATATTACGCAAGTATATGTCGTCTTGCTTGACATTGACCCACAAACACCTCAGGTACAACACTAAATACCCCTGTTAGATGCATTTGGGCTTGCACTTTTATTCGGTATTAAATTGATCAACAAAGCAGCTGGTATAACAGAAAACTTTACATGTTAGAGAGTATGTGCGTCATTCCGTTTGCAGAGCAACGTACACTAAATACCAGAGCGTCAAGCATCACTAAAAGTGCAAATATTATAAATAAAATGTGTTGGTATCTGGATTGCAATAATGCCGAATTAAATAATAGATATTTCTTACTCAAATTAAGCTATACATGTTACTTTACCATGAATATGCATTGCCCAATAAGCAATGAAACCGTTAAAACACCAATTTGTTCAATGTGGTTCAACGCAACATAATTCAAAGCGACATGGCAAACCAAACACTGTCCGACAATGGAACTTTCAGTGACTGAGGCTGCTTTTCATCACCACAGAACAGAGCGTCAAGCATCCCTAAAAGTGAAAATACTGTAAGGAAATGTGTGGGAATCTGAATACAAATAATGCCGAATTAAAGAATAGATCTTACTCACTCTACCTACGTTATACAATTTACTTTTACGTTAATATTTATTCCCAAATAATCAATTAAACCGTTAAAAGACTAATTTCTCCAACATGGTTCAACGAAACGTTCTCAGAATTCGACACCACAGAACAGACCGTCTAGCATCACTAAAAGTGCAAATGTTATAACCAAAATGTGTTGGTATCTCGCTAAAAACAATGCCGAATTGAAGAATAGATATTCTTCACTCAACCCAGGTTACATATATTACTTTACCATGAATATTTAGTCGTAAATGAGCAATACAACAGTTAAAACACACATGTTTGGTCACGTTCTCAGGATTCAACACCACAGAACAGAGCGTCAAGCCTCCCTAAAAGTGCAAATAGTATAAATAAAATGTGTTGGTATGTGGATAAAAACAATGCCGAATTAAAGATTAGATGTTTCTCACTTAACCCAAGTTCTAAATGTTACTTTATCTTGAATATTTAGTTGCAAATAAGCAATGAAACCCTTAAAACGCCAATATTTTCATCGTGGTTCAACGCAACGTTCTCTGAATTCAACACCACAGAACAGAGCTTCAAGCATCCATAAAAGTCCAAATGTTATAACCAAAATGTGTTGGTATCTGGATAAAAATAATGCCGAATTAAAGATTAGATCTTTCTCACTCAACCCAAGTTCTAAATGTTACTTTACCTTGAATATTTAGTCGCAAATAAGCAATGAAACCCTTAAAACGGACATTCGTTCAACGTTGTTCAGCGCAACGTAGCAAACCAAACAGTGTCCGACAATGGAAACCTCCAGGACTGCTTACCTGCAGCTCGGCCCTCTCCACGTCCCAGTGCGCCCTGTCCACCTCGTAGCGGGCCCACTCATGCTGGAGGAAGTGTAAGATCCCCGGGATGTTGTACTGAGATCTGGCCGCTTCTCCGCCCCCCGCGTCCACAGTCTGCGGAGCTTTAATATTCCCAGGAAAGCCCGAGTTGTTGTTGTTGTTATTGAAGAAGGGGCCCGCCTGCTCGTCCATGGCCGGACCGGGCTGATGCTGCATCTGCTTCGGGTCCGGTACTCTCACCTGAGTCGGTAAAATATCCTCCGGAGGGAAATACGGTCCATTAAAAACGGTCCTGTTTCTGCAATACAACTCCTGTCTGAAGCAGCTGTCAGATGATGCGACGACTGCGAGGTACCGGAAATAATACAGACGCACACTTCTGGTGTACGATTTCAAAATAAAATAAACGTTGTTGCACAGATTTAATGAGCCATTCGCAGTTTCGCTGTACCGGCCGTGTGTACTTAGACTTGCATGGCTTAATCTTTGAGACAACTCAAAATGAATACAGTCCATAACAATTAGGACGTCCCTTTTTGAGAAAAATGGTAGGGACACTTTTCTCAGATATAAAAAAACACTACTGCAACAATGCACGGGAGAAACACTTTCTTATTCTCTATTAAGTTATTACTCATATTAAAAAGTGTTGCAGGTCCAAATCGCACCAGAGGTACACCCAAAAAGTGTGAACAGTCCTGGAGTGGTGGGGACACATTTGGCAATTTCCAACAGTGGTGTGGAAATGTCCCAAATGTCCCATATGATGCATATGATAACAATAATACAAATACAAATAATAATAATAATAATAATAATAATAATAATAATAATAATAATAATAACAACAATACCAAACACCAAAGTAAAAATAATGATTAAATAGGAAATATGTAGTATTTTTTGTGTATTTACTAGTGAATTATGATATTTTTCAGTAGAGTCAAGAGATACAAAAACATGACACAACAGTAGGATGAAATGACAATAGCAGATCAATTATTTATTAATTACCAAATGTCACACATACACTCAACTTGACATTGAAAATAGTTAGATAACGCATCTTACAAAATATAATAATTTTAAAGGGTTTTATTTAGTCCATTCTTTTTTGTTTTACTATGAATCTATTATTAATAATTACATTGGTTATCATATTTTTTAATATATATGTATTTTTTGGATGATCCATTTAAAAATAGTTACGAGAACTCGTTTTACTCACTATAATTCGACGAAGACTTTTATTTTGAAGGCACAGCCGTTTTAATACCGGTATCTCTTTGGCTAATGTAACATCTCTTGACACACCTGTGCGGTGACATCAACCCAGTTTAGTCCCTCCCACTACTGTAAATACTGTCACACCATTGGCTGATCAGATGAGTGACAAGAAAACTATTGAATTAAAGAAGAGCGTGGGCATCACCACACTAGTATGTGTGAAGCAAATCTTGTTGTTTCTCATTACAAATTGAGTTTTTAGCATTTATTTAATAACTCATTTATAGTCTCAGTGTTTAAATAAAATGAAATAAAACAAAATAAAATATTTGTTTACTCCTTTTAAGTCATGGAGTCTTAATTAAATCTGAACAAACACAATTTCTGGCCACGTTAGACTTTAACTTGTCTTTATTAATATTCATTTTGAAAATTGAACATATTATCTTAAATAATAAATCAGACTTTAGTTCCACCTGGAGTAAATTCACAAGCTAACCTGCAGTATACAAAGTAATTCAAACAGCTGCACATTTACCAGCTCTGATAACACTTTAATGATCAATCATTATAAAACATATCATATATATTATTCTGAAATGGACCAATCTGCACAATGAGTTGCTACTTTCACTATATTTTGATGATAATACTTTTCTACTTTTACTTGAGTTACATTTTGAATGCAAGACTTTTACTGTACAGAGTATTCCTACACTCTGAGTACTTCTACTTTTACTCAAGTACAAGATCAGAGTACATCTTCCACCTTTGCTGCTGTTCTGGGTTGTAATATACTTTGGAGCAGTGGTGAAAGAAGTAAGCTATTTCTCAGCTTGTGTTTATGAAACAATCAATAGAGCACTGATTCCTTTATATATTTTATGCCAATACTTTTGTACTGTTACTTGAGTAACATTTTGAATGCAGGACTTTTACTTGTAACAGAGTATTATACACTATGGTACTTCTACTTTTACTTAATAATCTGAGTACTTCTCCCACCTTTGCTGCGTAATCAATGAGAAACATTTACTCAAATACAATTCTGAGGTGCTATTATTGTAGATTCAGATCAATAATTCAACATATAATCAACAATATGATCTATGTAAAAGATAATACAGCTCAGTACTTCTTCCACCTCTGTTAATATTTGTGTACTTTCATCCAGTAGCCTAACATGTTCAATTCAGCTTTTCTAACTCTAATAAAGTATTTGTGGTCTTAGTATTTGTACTTCACCTCAGGGTCTGACAGAGAGCTGCGGATCTAACCTGACTTCAGATTATTCACGATGCTCTGCGGCCATGCGCCAATCAGCTGATGCGCCACAGCCGCCTGTCCCCGCTATTTAACTCCTGCTCTCTGCAAGCCTCATGTTAACCATATTCCTCTCCTTTCCTGCACCACACACAGTCACACTCACTCACTCACTCACTCTCACTCACTCACTCACTCACTCACACTAACACTAACACACACAGCATGCCTCCGTTTGACAAGACCCAGGTGCAGAGCAAGCCCTTCAAACTGAGGAAGAGCTTCGGTAAATGTCTCAAAACATGACAAAAAAAGTAAGACCACTTCTTTAAAAACAACTCTTTTAAAAACTCTGGTGATTTGTGTTTTCTTGCAGCTACAAGGAAACAAGAAGTGGCGGCGATCAGGTCGAAATTCCCCAACAAAATCCCGGTAAGTTTGCAGCAGAAATGCCTCCATTTTAAGCATTAAATGTGTTTTCTACATGTCTGTGTACTCACCGGTTCGCCTGGTGTTTGCAGGTGATCATTGAGTGCTATGAGAGGGAGAAGTATCTGCCTCCTCTGGATAAAACCAAGTTCCTGGTGCCGCATGAACTCACCATGACTCAGTTTGTCACCATCATCAGGTACAATCTCGCTGTTTTTCAAAAGTCTATACGGTTTGAACACGTACCTACTTTCGAAAGGGCGTCATTGATCTGTTTGCAAAGATGTTAAACATTGGGAATCTGACTATTTGCAGCCATTAAACCAGGTGATTAACCAGGTTTTAATATTTATTATTCCAGTTTAAATGGATTGATGGATATGGGATTTATCTTATCGATTAATGTGCTGATGATTTCCTGGTTTATTTGTAAGGTAGTAACCAGTTAAAGCGCCTTTTTGTAAACCAACCCTCCAAAACTTAAAGGGTTTTGAGTTTATACAATTGGGGACTGGAAATCTTTCTCATTGAAAATCCGCCCAATTGTTTAAGCTCTAAAACTATGGAATATTGTTTGTGGAAAATGTATTTAATCTACTTAAGAGGAAAGTCTCATTTTGTTTTTTCTTTTTAAGTTGTCTTTACTTTAATTCAAGGCTGCTCTTTTACATTGACAAGTGGTACTGTGTGAAGCTGGAGAAGAGATTTAAATATATATTTGTTTAGTAAGGAGATGTGGGTTAGGGTGTATCTTCTCTAAATGTTAATCTACAGAAAAACAAACGTCACTCTGAGTCCGGAGTTCCTGAGATGCTGTTAGTCATGATTACACAGCAGAGAGTCCCTGTTTACTACACACTGTTGTTCCTCTTCTAATACTGAGTCCTAATGCACACTTAAGAGTCCTCAACTATTCTTTAAAATGTAATCAACATATTAAACAATACTCATTTTAAAAGGGTGATCTATAATATTAATGGATTACAGTGCAGACGTCTGCTTTTATGTAAAGTGTCTCGAGGATGTTTGTTACAAAACATCTGACTGTTTGACATGGTCACTTCCGATTTTCTCCTTTTTTTTAATGAGATTTAAAATAAATGGTCGGTCACACGCTCGTCTCTGCTGCTTTTAGCGTAATAATTAAACTTGGATTCATGCAGCTTGTTAATAAATGTTGATTTTGAATCAATGAAATAACATATTTGAATGTAAGGACACATCTCTTGAATACATTTAAAAAAAAAAAAAAAAAAAATCTGTTTCTCTAAAGATAGTTTGATTAGAAGCAGTCAGATGTTTGTCTTTTGTTCTGCCAATAGTTTGATGTTAGTGTAAGTAAAAGGGTTTTATTTTGTCTTGCTAAGAACCGCAGTGACATTACTTAACCTTTCTTAACCTGTCCCTCCTTTTCTAAGTCTGGATAAACTGCATTGTAGCATGGCAGCGCTGTAGCTTCTGCAATGAGATGGAGGCTACATATCTTCATGGGTCGATGGCTTATTTTTTTAATTTATATTTTTTCCATGTAGTTATTACTCAAAGATTGCTTCTTTAAAAAATAAATAATGTTGATAGATTATAATCAGTGATTCTCCTTATCTGTGAAGATTATTTGTAATAATTTAGATAAATGTTGAGAATATTTATTAGTTGATTTCACTCATGGCAATTATTAGAAAATGAAACATGTAGACTTTACTCAATCTTTCTAAACTGTTGGAACAAATTGGCCCGTCAGTCACAGTTTACAAATACTTAGTTACATGAAAATAATAACATAATCAAATGTAACGCAACATATTTTTACAACGAATACAAACTGTTGTTATTCTGCTCTTAAGCAATAACCCCTTCACTTTTTTTGGTTCCTGATTTTGTGTTTGTCACAGTTACACAGCAGAAAATCAGCACTTTATCTTCTTCTGCGTGTTAATCTCCTGACTGCTCCGTGATCAGTTACAGCTTCTATCATGGAATATGACGAAACTGCAAAAAGCACGTTTTTAAAAAGCATGACGCATGAACATGCTCCTCACGCAACACTATCCCAAATCAATATTACATGCTCATAGTACACTGGATAGTCATTTTACACTAGAAAATGCTGCTTAGTTTCAAACAACATCTTAAATAAACTATAGTTTTAAAAGTAAATTTTAAAGGAGGTCTGTTACAGAGTTGGTGTCCACACTAATCTGCTGCAGAATAGTTTCCGAAGTTTCCTTTTTAATCTCAGTTTAGCGACTGGTTGTCTCTGCTGGATTCGACAATTCAACCACTCAGTGTTCATTTTGTAATAATACAATAGTGTCTTTCTATGAAGGAGAAAGATTAAGTATATTTTATAAAGGATTGAAGTCACTTGTGTATACTTCATTTAATGTTAAATCTGTCATTTTAAAGACGCCATTTAATCTGGGATTATTGTTTGTACGACATAAGAATGTTGGATTAAGGGAGGGGAAACATTTGTTAATGCTGTGCCGGGTTAATCAACATTTTTAAAATGACTATTTGGATTAATTGGGATAAATCTAACAGGAGGTTTCTTTTCCAAACTCTTATCACTTTGTCTTTTGTTAGTTTTTTTTATTTCTACTTTGATGCATTGTGTTTGTGCGACGCGTTTTAGTTTTCCAATGTGAACCCAAATGCCTAAAGTGCTCAGATTTAAGAGGCATTTGGTCCGGGCTGACGTCTGCAGCCTTGGGTAAGATCGTCTTGATCCATTGAGAGGCATCACAGCTCATCCACAGGCCATAAGACTACTGAATGCCTGAGTTTACACTATTTTATTGATTTTAAGTTAGTTTTATTATCGTAATGCATTGTTGAAGAACTTGTGACTCAAGTTTTTCAATCATTACAGACTACACTTTAGTGGCGTGTTTATATATAACACTACACTATGAGCTGTGGTGCAGTGCAATTTCACACAAAGTAAAATACACAAATGCTCAGAATGAAGACTGGAATCTGGTCAGCCCTGAGATCGAAAAAATAAAACATGTGAATATTTACATAGTGATTTCTTTGCTGGTGGGATAATCTCTCATAAGCTTTTTATTTTTGCTCAATTGAGTGTAATCTCAACCTCTTTATCAATTTTTTCCCCAAGACTTAACTTAACAAAAATAGTGTTTCTTGAGCTGTTTCTTGTGTGTCTACAATGTTTTTCTTATTTTCTTATTGCTGTGGCGCAGCACCTTTTTTCCTTGTGCAAAGCACTTGAGTTCCCAAACGCATACTTAAAATACTCAGACTTTAACACTGGAATGTTCTCAGAGATGCTGGTGATAAAACAATGGCAGCTTCACATTAGCGCTGCGGCTAACCGTGTGCTGTTTGTCCCTCATTAAAGTCTTCTCTCTGTCCTCTGCAGAGGTGGGAAGTAGTGGAGTACAAATACTTCGTTAAAGTACTTGAGTACATTGTTCTGGTATCAGTACTTTACTCCACTACTTATTTTACCGACGACTTTTTACTTTTACTTCTTACATTTTGAACCCAAATACCTGTACTTTCTACATTTTCCAAACCATCTGGTTCCTTTAGTTTGAATGTGTGTTTGGTGGCGTGATCATTATTATTTAGAGTCATTGCGTGCCTATTGATTTGAACACGATCCGTGTATCCATCATTTCCTGGTCTTCTCTAAAGAAGAGGGACCAATGAAAACGTTGTCATGTTGCCGTTGTTCAGCATGGAAACATTCATTAGCTAACAATGACATTATTGTTCTATTAATATAAAGGGAGGTCAGGTACTCTTTAAAACAGCTGCTAGTTATGGGTACTTTTTACTGAAGTACATTTCAAAGCCTCTTTACTTTGACTTGAGTAAAGAAGTTTAGTCAGTACTTTTACCAGAGTATTTTTGAACACGAGTATCTGTACTTCAACTTGAGTAAAGGATGTGTGTACTGTTGCCATCTCTGGTCCCCTGTCCCTCATTAATGTCTCCTCTCTGTCCCTCAGGAACCGCATGGCGCTGCTGCCCACTCAGGCCTTCTACCTGCTCATCAGTAACAGCGGTCTGGCCTCCATGTCCCTCACCATGGCTCAGGTTTACAAAGAACACCAGGACGAGGACGGCTTCCTCTACATGACCTACGCCTCACAGGAGATGTTCGGACACTGACACACAGAGCTCCTAGCCTTACATTTTATTCAGTATTAAATGGCAGCTGCTGCTGCTGGCCTCCGTATCTGCTGTAAATAGAAAACAACATGTTGTATTTATTGTAATATTTGTTACTGTTTTGGGATTTTAATTAAAGTATGTGGATCCAATAAATCTTATGTAAAGAATGACTGCAGTGTGGTGGTCCTGCTTGATCAAATATGACTTCATTAGATTCAAAGCCCCTCTTGAAACTCAATTATTAAAAGTATTACTTGTATATTATACGCTGCTGCAGCTTGAGTAACAGATTTGTAAACACTTTTTCAGGAAAGGCACCATTTGGAAGTGTCTGTATAAGTGTTTTAAAAGTGTTTATAAACTACACTTTTATATCACAAATATTAAAACTTAATACATCTCAATGTTTTTCTCTGGATGGGAAGAGACAGAAAATTATCTGAACGTAATTAAAGCTGTCAAATAGTGAAAGGTACAATATGTACCTCCTAAAATGAGCTAGCGTAAAACGTTTAAAGTTGTAATGCTTAAAAAGTACCTCAAATTTGACAGTCAGCTGTTTTGCGTCTGACTCTTTCCTTTCCTCCTCACTTATCTAAACTACTGACTCCTGCAGTGCATTGTGGGACATAAGTGAGGCTCTCAAATTGAATATTTGTGCAGAAGGTTCATAAGTCAGTTTCTGTACTTTTAAAGTAAACATCCAATAAATGCATTTAAATGTCCAGACGCTAGATGGCAGCAAATATCAACAAATCTGATCACAGAACTTCCCTCAATTGATCAGAAATCCATACGTTAGGTCTAACTCTAAGATAAACTGATAACTAGCTGTATTATGTATATCATTTACTGCATTTAATTTTAGGATATTACAATAATAGGGGACATTTTTTGCTCACGCAGTGTGGTAGTATCTTCACTTTTAAGCATCTGAATACTTTCTCCAACTTTCTCACACACTCACTAATTAGATTGCATCATGATAGTAAAACCACATCTTACTATAACTAACTTTATTTTGGCTAACTAGTTTCAGATATTACATTTTAAAGAGTTTATTTGCATTAATACATGTTATTGCCAAAGCACATTTTTAAAATGCAAACTATAAAACGGAACCATATTGACAATATTTTAGGACTTAAAATCCATAAAAGGAATCTATAAATAACTGATGGATATCACTTAAAGGTGGGGTAGGTAAGTTTGAGAAACCTGCTCGAGATACACTTTTTGTTATATTCCATGGAATGCTCTTAACATCCCGATAGCAATGAATACATTAAATGCGTTGACAATAAATACATAAATGTCATGTGGAAGCCATAGTACTGTAAAAGGCACGACCAATCATCTGAGCCGGCCCGGCTAAAATAACTTGATGGCCTACCTGCCTGTCAGCCTTCCATCTCGTGCACAAACTTATCTCGTGCCCTCATTGGTCATGTGCGTGTTCGTGTGTGTTGGAGGGGGGGCTCTGTAAGGAAGTCTGAAGGAAGGGTCAGATTTTTTTCGCCTGCGTAGTTTCAAATTGTAGTGCACTCGAGCTTGTTTCTCCATTCTTACCTACCCTACCTTTAAGATATATACATATATTATCAAATAGGAATAACAAAGAAAATACACAGAACAAATACATGTAGAGTTATAAAATCAACTAAAACAAAGATTGTGGTGACCACTGTATTACATAATTCAATCTAGGAACTACAGGCTGGGGGTATGGTTCCGCACGGACACATTTGTTGACGATACCTACTGTATACATTGTGTGGCCTCCTTGCTTCTCTTCCTCTTGGCTACTCGGACTGCAAGCCAGCAACATGTCTTTTTCTGCTCCGCAATAAAGTTCACTTTATCACCTCCACAATAAACATTTCCCATTCCTCAAATGAAGATACGTAACATTCACCGTTTTTAAATGTTTCGTCACTTGTGATTGATGCAAGTGCTGACCATGAACAAGTGTACACATTTTAAAGTAAATCAGATCACACATTTATTTTAAAACGTCCACAAAGAGGTGCTCTATTTCTCTGCTGCTTCACATTAAACAGTTTTATCTGTTGTGAGAAAGTGGTGCAGTGGTTAAGTCATTACTTCCTTTTTTTAACCAGATTTAATTACAGACGTCATTAGAGGAGCTGGTGAGAGTGGTTCTCTGGATCTCACTGAAACTCACTTCACGCTCCATTAACTGTAATTGAATTAACAAAAAAGTGATCACGTCCACTGAATCTGCAGAGGAGGAAACAGACTGCTTTAATTCAACTATAGTATGCCACGAAACAAGTTGAATATGTACCAATACATCGGGGATTTTCATGTCCAATGTTAGGCGCTGAAAATCGTATAACTACACAGGATACGGAGGTAGATTTGACCCAATATTATTTGAGTGAACAGAATAATAATCTGTGTGTAAATGTGTAATCTGTGACACATCCCACAAATGCAAAAAAAAATCGGAAACTGACAGATATGTTTTTTCGCAAACATAAAAAGGATCTACAAATACATCACATCATCATGACATGTTACTTGTTAGACGCTTGTATCCAAAGCGACTTACATACTCAATACTGTGGACAATCCCCACAGGAGCAATTTGGGGTGAAGTGTCTCAGGGACACAACGACATGCTGGCTGTAGTGGGGTTTGAACCTGTGACCCCCTGATCCGAGCACCAACGCACAACCCACTGCACCAAACGCACTGTAATACGTAAAAATAATTCCACAAATAAAGAAGATCTGTGAATATTATCATTTACAGATACATATAAAGCATTTGTGGATATCTTTCTAACATATACAACTTTCCATCTGGCATTTGTGAATGCAGTTTGTTTTTGTGGATCTCAATTCTCTGTTTGTTTATGGACTTTTACAGGACCCTGAGTCGTGTATCCTGAGCCGTGGATCCTGAGTCGTGGATCCTGAGTCGTGGATCCTGAGCCGTGGATCCTGAGTCGTGGATCCTGAGCCGTGGATCCTGAGCCGTGGATCCTGAGTCGTGGATCCTGAGCCGTGGACCCTGAGCCGTGGACCTTGAGTCGTGGATCCTGAGCCGTGGATCCTGAGTCGTGGATCCTGAGCCGTGGACCTTGAGTCGTGGATCCTGAGCCGTGGACCCTGAGCCGTGGACCTTGAGTCGTGGATCCTGAGTCGTGGCTGTGCTGTCGTTGTTCTCCTGCCTGACGCTCACCTTACTTCTTCTTTGATGGCGGCCAGAGGGTTGTTGAGAGAGAAACTGAGTGTATTTCAGTCGGAGGTTCAGTTTAATGTCCTGCAGCAATCAGATCAGCCGGTGACCGCAGGCCTCCTGAGGAAGAATCTCTGCAGTTAATGAAGCTTCACACACACACACACACACACACACACACACACACACACACACACACACACACACACACACACACACACACACACACACACACACACACACACACACACACACACAAACACACACACACACACACACACACACACACACACACACACACACACTCATTACGCTGTCTGGTTTTTCTCTTGTTTGGGAAATGGGTTTTGTCTTTCTCATCAATTAACAGACTCTGGGGTTTATAGAGGAGGAAATCAGGGAGAATAAACCTTTACATTAAAGATTTAACTTTTCACTTTAGTTTCCCCAAGTCAGTGAATCCTGCACAGCTTCAATCAATTACTTTCTGCCTATTAGAGTAGGAACTTGTGATGCAAGTTACACTCTTTTATTATCTTTTCTTTTTAATGACTGATTTTAAATACCATTTTCTTAATGTCTTTCATTTTTTGTAAAGCACTTTGAATTGCCTTGTGTTGAAAGGTGCTATATAAATAAACTTGCCTTGCATACAAAATGATACAAATGACCGTATTGTAAACCATAATGTGATTTAAAGGAAAGAACTCAACGCTAACCTCAAAGTGGCGCTAGAGATTTAAAAATATGTGTTCTAATTTTACTGATTTATTGACATTAGAGTCACGTTATCAGCAGCACCAACGGTTGTGAGGAGCATCCTAATACTGCAGCTGTGTCCATACACACACACACACACACACACACACACACACACACACGCACACACACACACACACACACACACACACACACAGACACACACACACTGACTTTGCCTTTTAATATTCACTTAAGGACTTAAAGGATTATACTGATTCTTCACAAGTTGGGTTTTGTTTTTATATATTTTTCGCACTCAGAAAAACAAAGTGACATCACTATGTAACACTCTGGCTTCTATTGGTTATTGATAGGCTAAGGGGCGGGACATTGCAGTTGACCAACCAATCAGAGCAGACTGGGCTCTGGTTTCAGACGGAGGGTGAAAAGAGGTGCTGCAGCACAGGCAGTATGAGAACAATAAAGAGCTTTTTGAACATTAAAGCATTGGAGGCATATCACAGTAGAGACACTACATATAAATATGAACCTGAAAATGAGCAGAATACGTGCTCTTTAGGTGAAATTAGAGCAGATCCGACATTAAAATAAGAGAACACTGCATTTACTTTATTAGACTCTGCGGAGGTCTGTGTCCAGTTTAGTTTCAAGGAGTAAAAGTGACCGCGTCCTTGTTGATATTCTGCGAACAGTTCAGCTTCACTTGATGAGCCATTTGCCGACATAAAATGTCCCATTTAACCTGCGGCTCATTAAAAGTTCATGTGTTCCCTTCACAACCTGGAGGAAGGAGCTTTAAATATTCATGATACTCTCACCTCCACACATCCAGACTCTGTCCTTGCTTGGCTGCAGATTCCTCCTCCTCCTCGTTAAGGTTATTAAATTGCAATCAAACCGTACTTCATATTAATATTCATGCGTTACTCTATTAGACAGGAATAGAGAGAATCTTTCCACTCTAAAATGCTCTATCTTTGATTAAAGCACAAAACACATGACAATGGCCATTTATTTATTTTTGTAGAAAGTTAAGGCTTTGTCATCCAATATTTCAAATACTATTTAAGAAATTAAGAAATATGTGAAAGTATAACAGGATTTGGCAATACAAATAAGAATAGTTTATCATAAGAAAATGTATGTTTGTTGATTATAACACGATAGAACGGTTGATAAAGTTTATAAGGGACAAAGTTGTTTGATGTAAGAGCTAAATGAATGGTAACCTGCTGCAGCTCTTCTCTGCAGGGGGCGCTGTGGCTCCAGGCAGCAAACTCCCAGCATCCTCTCTGTCTGTGTGTGACAGTGGCGTGAAGTCTGACATCACATCTCTCAGGAAAAACTCTGTTTACACTGACAGGAAGTGACCTCTAAAACTCAACTAAGGTCAAGTCCATTTTACATGTTTACGTCTACATTGAAAGTGTTGAACTTCAGCTCTCATTCAGTGCATTTAAAGCTAAAAAGTGTTGAAGAAGAGAGTCAGATTAAATGTCCCTCTGACTGCTACTGATCATGACTGGTTTATTTACACTGGAAAGAGTACTTGAAGAATTCTTAAATGAAGATAACATTTGGGAATATATTATCTAGCGTTTCTGAGTGTCAAGTTATTGCAGCATGGCTGCAAAATATGTGGTGCATAATCTTTTTGAAATAGAAACTTCTTACAGTTTTAAAGCAGATCTTTGAATCTTCAACACTATTTTGTTTTTTGGAAGAGTTTAAACTCTTGGTAGAGTTGATTAAAAGTGCAACAGATATGCTTTTATTTATGCTGATCTAGGCTAGCTGTCTTCCCCGGTACTATTCTGAATGCTAAGCTAGGCTTTCCACATCCTAATGCCAGCTTCCAGTCTTTATGCTAAGCTAGGCCAGCTGTTTCCCCCTGTTCCCAGGGTGTTTCTCAATCTCGAGTACGCTTGCTTGGTAGCACATCTTCCGAGCATCCTGCTTCAGAAGCGAGGCAAGAATACTTCCTGGCATTCGGAAAACGAAGGGTGGAACAGGAGAGCAAGTGTGCAGGTTTGCGTCATATGAGAGGCCCCGCCTTACATTTTCCGCCACAGATTTGGGGAAATGTGTCTGTGCGCAAAGCATTGTGGGGATTGTAAGACCGCGGAGTCTAAACATGTGCAGCCTCGAAATTTCTCCAAACGAAGTACGCCGGGCTCGGTAAAATTCCATGTACAGTATGCTGGACATTGGAACAGTACTTCGGTGGCACTCAATGACGTAGTATGCTTGAAATAGTGGCTCTGGAGCAGCTTTACTCGAGATTGAGAAACAACCCCAGTCTTTATGCTAGGCTAGCTGTTTTCCCCCTGTTCCCAGTCTTAATGCTAAGCTAGTCTAGTGTACCTCCGCTCCTAAGCTAGGCTTTCCACGTCCTAATGCCAGCTTTCAGTCTTTATGCTATGCTAAGATAGGCTAGTTGTTTCCCCCTGCTCCCAGTCTTTATGCTAAGCTAGGCTAACCACGTCCTGACTCCAGCTCCTCCAATGTTGAACTATTCCTTTAAAACTCTTAGAAAAGCTAAATGATCAGTGTATTTACATAAAAACCTACTCTCACGGAACGTGTCAGTCTGAGTAATGCATGCCGAAATATAATAACACCCTATTTTATGTTCTATTTTCATTAATTTTGGTTGTGTTGGGAAATGTTCAGATGATGAAGCCTTTGTCCTCTTTTCCTCTCTTTCTGTTTCCTGTTTACATGGCCGAGCTGACCAGCGCCCAGCCATGGAGGGAAACTGCGATGATGCAATCTGACCTCCATGACTCTTTCTCTCTGTCTCTCTGTGACATGCTCGCTCGCTCATTCACTCTTTTTCTGTTTTATTCGCACACCCCTACTTCCTGTATATGCTCAGTTTCAACAACAGCATCAAGACAGAATGACACAGAGAGGGTTTGTGTTTCTTCTTGTATTGGTGATGTCTGCTATGTTGTTCGATATTGAGGTCTTGGACTGTAAAACACACATACACAAACACAGAGCCGGCCCGACCCATTAAGCGACATAAGCGGCCGCTTAGGGCCCCGCAGCCACAAAGGGCCCCGTAGCAGAAAAAAATTAATTGAAAATAAATAAAAAAATGAAAATATAATAATAATCTCAGTACACCGTCGCCGTGATAAGTATGATTAATTAATTTTGTTAATATGCCTAGATTGCCTACTCTCAAGAGAGGACGGCAGGATGGTAATTTCCCGTGTTCAGTGAATGCAACAGAGGCAAGACACCAGACCAAGAGTTGAATGGAAATAAACCTCTGTCTTATTGGCTGACAGGTAAGGCAGCCAATAGGGCAGCGGTGTTTGGTACTCCAACTTCTGGCTCCCCTCAAAGTTCCCATGAAGCCCTCTGTACCGCACATTTTTAAACTGTCAGTCGGACTCAGAGTTTTTGGAGATGGACATAAGAAAAAAACTTCTTAAAAAAAACGACAATTCTCAAGTGGTGGCTCACACAACAACCCCAGAGCCACCACTTGAGCCAGGTAAACAAGGTATGTAAATGTCAGTAAACTTCCAAGTTATGCGAACACGTAAGCAAAGCATAAATTACAGCTACGTTCGCGGGGGTAAGCTAAACCGTTAGCAAGTAGCTATAGCTAGCCAGATATATTAAATAAACACTTTGTCATACAATCTAAATGTTATGTTTTTTAGCGTTACCTGGTGATTTCAAAGAAAGCTCTCTGGGAAATGTTGACTTACTGTTCGACATGAAGCTAGAAGCTACCTTACAGTACACAGTTGATCCGGAGTCCTGTCAGTTAAAGTGTTTCATAGTTAGCTTAGCCAAGCATCAACCTAGCACTGAAATATATGGATGTTATGTGACAGTATTTCTGAGAAAAAGTCAGCTGAAATGGTGGCAGAGTTGCCACTGCTGTAAGTATCGACAGCATTTTTGAACATATTAACAGTAAATGTGGCTGTTTGGCCACTGACGTTGCCATAACAACACCTGAATTTAAATGTGCAACCTCTTTTTGTGACAGATTTTTGAATGAAATTATAATTCTTCTGAATGATATTCCTATTGACAGCTAATTTCTATGTGAACATTGTGAGATGGACAGCCAGAGAGAATAAATGAGAAACAGTTATGAAATACTATATGACAATACAAGAATACAGGTTAAAAGAGGAGTGATTTGTAAAATATAGGAAAAAGAAAATCTGCTTACAGTTCTGTTTCATATGGGTGTTGAGAGATGTATCCATAGGTCTCTAAATGTTGCTCTCAAAGTGCACCAGATTGATACTTTTAACTTCAATATTAAAAAAAATCTTCCCGGGGGAGCAAGCCCCCGGACCCCCCTAGAGGAGGTTAGGTCTACGGTGTTTACATGCTTATTTATAAAATATCCGGCTTTTGCTAACATCATAAGACAAAAGTTGGTTCTGTGTTGTGTGTAGTGAAAACGCGCTAGAGTGAGGGGGGCCCCCAAACCAAAGCTAGCTTAGGGCCCCCAAAAGTCTAGGGCCGGCCCTGCACACACACACACACACACACACACACACACACACACACACACACACACACACACAGACAGAGAGTGACGCTGTGCAGTCAGATGTGTTTGGAAGTGTGTTCTGCTGCTGCTATTGCTGGTCGTAAATCTAATGTGGTTCATCATCCAAAACCTCCGTCATCCAACATGTCTGCTGAATTGAGAAATCACCTCCTAACCAAATACATATGTCATCATCACTACTCGCTTCAACACAACACCACTGAGGGCAGGAAATTCCCGAAAAAACACAAACTAGGCTGTAGGAAAACAAACAGTCACACGTCTGAAATGGTTCCTTTCTATCCTCTGGATCTCTGGAAAAGTACCAGTTGGTGAAAGTACCAATTGCTCCGGTGGGGATTGCCCACAGTTGTTAGTCGCTTTGGATAAAAGTGTCTAACAAGTGACATGTAATTTATGCACATTTTTAGGTAGTTGTGCTATCTCCTTGTTCTGCTACTTTCTACTTTTGACTGCTATGCATTTCCACTACATTTATCTGACAGCTTAAGTTACTTTGCAGAATCAGATGTATCATATGATACAAATGTATGAATTAACTATGATGCATTAATATAGATTAAAACTACCTGTTCATTTATAGAGTAATTACCAATGGCTCTGTCTTTCCCCGCTGCAAGCGATGAACACCCTAATTCATCACTAATTATAATCCAAAATAATTATACATATTATTACATATACTATATACGTGCTAGTTTATATACACATTACAAATACACACATACACACATTAAATCTGAACACACACGCATTGTTTTTATACAGACATGTTAGAGGGAAGAGGCTGCAATGTTTTACGGCACCCTTATGCATGTACTTTTACTTAAATACGAATTTGATTTACTTCTACGAGTATTTTCACGTTGTTTTATTCGCTAATTTTGGATTTGTCGGACAGTAGTTTGCTTGTTACATACATGAAAATGCCTGAAGACCATACTTTCTTTCGCTACCTTTAACTATTGTGCTTTTTCTATTTGTCTATCTTGTTCAATGTAGTTGTATTCCTGTGCCACTGCATTGACATAAAGACACTTCAGCATATGTTAGCATGGCAAGCTAGACTGAGCTATGAAAGTTATAATTACCCTATGGTGTTTTATCGTGCACAAACAAAATTAGGTGTCTTTTTAATTCAGTTTTATCCCATAACATTGCTGAAAACCCGAAAAAATATAGTAAGTCCACATTTGAGTTGAGACTTTTTGTCAAGCAACATGTCTGCTTGATTTGTTATTAGCACGTCTTCACAAGTTCAAAGATCCCAGATTTAAATTGGCCTTAAAACTCCCAAGGACCTGAGTCTCTATTACTGTAAAAATATGACTTACTGTCAAATGTATTATATCAGAATAAAACTGGAATTTCTGAGCGCTCTCTAACATGTCATGGCAATCAGCAGCTGTGACAGTATTTTTCATAAAGCCAATGTCAGGGCGAAGGCAGGAAGAGTCTTCATCTGAGAGACTTTCTCCGTTTGATGTCTTTATCTGAGATGTCACGCTGAGCTTTGAAGTTTCCCTCCGACTGCAGCCATGTTTGCTTTACAAATGAGCAGCTGAACCTCAGCTCCCTGCAGCGGCGGACATCTTCTTCTCCTCTTCTTCCTCTCCATGTTTTACAATCTCTACAGAAAGGAAACACTGTGTTGTGACGTCCTGACAGCACAGCGTTGTGTTACACTGAGACCTATTTTTGATGTTGTCAACAACATTTAGAGGTGGAATAAAAATCTCTCTGCAATTTAAAACTATTCATGATGGGAGATTTGGTGCAAGGTTATTTTTATTGGACTCTATTAGTTTAAGCTATGTGTTCCTAATAAACTGGCTGCTGCTGTGTCATTCTATAATCACAGACATCTATGTGTGTTTATATGTATGTGTGTATCTGAGTTATGATTCTCTCGCAAAACCTAAAACCATTCTCCTTCAGAATTGGGGTGTCTGTTGCTGAGTAGCTGCAGGAGTCATGTGAAGTTCTTTAGAAAACTTAAAATACTCAGTTTGCCCATCCGGACTTTGGTTAGCATATGCGCTAAGCTACAAAAGTAAAAAAAAAGTCACAGACCATGTCCGCTAACGGCTACTATGGGACGTATGTGAGATGTGTATGTTTGCGTGTTAACGCGTTGCATGTTTTATTCGTAAAATGTCTGGAAAAAGCTGTGTGTAATAAGTACACTGCTTTTGAAATGAAGCTGTCTCTATTTGTATCGGCAAATCTGAACTGCGACTTCTTTCCAAAGCGTTCATAGGACCCTAGGTTTGCTCATTGAGTTTGGTTTTGAAGTTATACAGGCCCTAACATTTTAATAGGAGCTTTTATACTCATGATGTTTAGACTGTCGCGTTGACACCGTGTACATGGACTCACTTTGAAACCCAAAAAGCACAAGTACATCCCAAGGGGGGATGGCACTATGTCAGCAAATAATATGAAATATCTTTACAATTACCCAGAGCCCAAAGTGACTCATTTTTTGTTTGTTAATTGAATAATAGTGTGTACTGTACTTGTATGAACTATAATCATTCAAATTGTATAAATATTGTATTTCAAACAATGCATCATATTTTGAAAAGCTGTATGTGTGTAAAGAAAATCACAATATTTTGCAAAGTATCTACATTTTTCAGATAAACTACGTTACATTACATATTATTAAGCTGATGCTTTTCTCCAAAACAACTTTCATTACATACACTCAATGCACTCGCAGACATGCCTATGGGAGCAATTTGGGGTTCATTTTCTTGCCCAAGGACGTCTCAACAAGTGTTCAAGAGGTGGGAGTTTACTGCTGACTCCCTGAGCAACAGGTAGTCAAATAAAGGTAACAAAATAGTCAAATAAGGTCAAAGTATCTCAAATATGTACTTCAGTGCAGTCCTTAATAAACATAGGGAGTAACATCCCACCCCTGTGCAGATGTTCAGATGTTCAGATGTTCAGCGGAGTTTAATCTGCAGCATGTGGAGATTTATTGCTCTGCACGTCTGGACGACAGCTCTCACAGATACAGCGTGTTGTGATGTGTTTACTCTCTGAAGAAAGAAACTCCCCCGTTGGTCCTTGAATGCATCACTCAGACAGTTTCTCCCTCTGCAGACTGTGGACATGAATCAGTCAGCAGACACACACACACACACACACACACACACACACTCACACACACACACACACACACACACACACACACACACACACACACACACACACACACACACACACACACACACACACACACACACACACACACACACACACACACACACACACACACACACACACACACACACACACACACACACACTCCGCCCTGCAGGACCCCTCCTCTGTTTGTCCCTGCAGTTTAAAGTGTTGTTAGGTGGGACCTCACACTCCAATGTCTCTCAGTGGGATTTATAGTCAGCACTGATGAACTCTGACAGCACAGATTCATTATTTTGTCGTTGGACTGTGTGTACAAACTCACAAGAACATCTGATGGAACACATCCTTCTTTTATGAAAATGTTCTGTGTTTTTTATTTGGTTGTTTTGTTGAATTTTATTGCATTTTCCTGTTGTGAAATCCCTTCTTTTTTATGAAACAAAGTAAAGTTCAAATGGAAAATTGAGTAACACAGCAGATGCCACTGAAGGAGAATTAATGTTAATGTTGGTAATAAAGTCGGTTGTGAAAAAGTTGTGATGTCACAAGAATAAAGTTATTATTTGAGAACAAATATATATTAAAAGACCAAACGTGTAAGTTTACAAGAAACAGTTAGGACTCGTTTTATTTATTTGTTGCTTTTACAAAAAAAAGTGTTTATATAGCAATAAACATGTTTTAATATATTGAGGAAAAGCATGACAAAAGTCTTTAATTTAGGGGAAAAAGTAATATTTTAGGACTTTCCTTTTATTAAAGAGAAACTAATTAGAATATTTAGTCAATAATTGATAATTCTACAATACAAAAAAAGTAACATTTCAGGAAAAAGTTGATCTAAAGGTAACATTTTTTTCTTTGTTTAAGATACAAAATCATAATTTAAATGTTTAAAAGATATGTCCAACATCCTTCCACATTATATTTCATTACTGCAACTTATAATATCCCATACTATATTGTTGAAAAGAGAATAATACGGGACCTTTAAAGTGATAATATTCCGTTTAAATAGGTTTTATTATTGCTTTCAACTAACTTAATACACTTATGTGACACTTGTTGACATAATTCATTTAATAAATATCACATTTTCAATGTATTTATGAATGATTTTCAGTTTGAAAGACACTCCAGGAGTCACTACCATCTCAAAACAATGGGGTCCAACAGAAACCCCCCCAAATGGAACAGGACTTCAGCATCATCGTTGACATGGCAACAAGCTGCCCCGTGTCAAATCAGGGTTGCCAGGTAACAGACGGTATGAGCGCGAGGGTGCTTGAAGGTCGTCTGACGACAGGAAGAAGGCATATGCAGGAAATACATTCACTGACAGTTTATTTTTATTTTTAAATTATATTATATTCTGCATTGTAACTTCTATAATACTACTACTACTACTACTACTACTACTACTACTACTACTACTACTACTACTACTACTAGTACTACTACTACTACTACTACTACTACTACTACTGCTTCTACTACTACTACTACTACCACTACTACTACTACTACTACTACTACTACTACTGCTGCTGCTACTACTACTACTACTACTACTACTACTACTACTACTACTACTACTACTACTACTACTACTACTACTACTACTACTACTACTACTAGTACTACTACTACTACTACTACTACTACTACTACTACTGCTTCTACTACTACTACTACTACTACTACTACTACTACTACTACTACTACTACTACTACTACTGCTACTACTACTACTACTACTACTACTACTGCTACTACTACTACTACTACTACTACTACTACTACTACTACTACTACTACTGCTACTACTACTACTACTACTACTACTACTACTACTACACATACATGTCTTTGTGAGCCTGCGTTAACAAAAAAATAATGCTGACTTACCGGCTTTGTATTCCTCATGGCGCCATTTGTCTGAGGTGAGGAAGCTAAAATGCCAGAATGACGTTTCGTTATGAGGTGTAATTAATCTTGTATCCCCTAGGGCTACTACTGTGACATTTTGCTTTGTCTCCATGGTTTATTGCAGCTTGTGAGACACTTGAAGAACCAGTTGTTTGTAAAAACAGGTTAGTGAATCCACTTCAGTGTGACAGGAGCGCTGCAGGTTATTAGAGCAAAACACTCCTGTAGTTTAACATCACGTCAGACATACCAGACATAACACACATAACACACAGTCATGGGAACAACACTCAGGGTGTTGAGTAGTAATTAGAGGCAGGAAGTGGAACCCGTCCAAAATGACACCTAAGAGATAAAGAATAAGGGTGGAGGAAGTATTCAGAGTATTTACTGAAGGAAAAGTACACCAGTGGCGAACCGTCAGGGCCCTCAAGGTATTCAGAGAATACCCTGGAACACTCAGATAAAACAAACAAAAAATCGATTTAATTGTATAAATAAGATGTAATAAAATGTATATGAAATTGATAAATGAGAGTCGTTTCTGTGTTGTTGATGTGTAATATTGCAGTGTTACGTTGATTTGTTTGTCCTTCTCGGACCATGCACTACGTATTTCAGTGGTTTTGTGTAAGAAAAGAAAGCAACCAATCAGATCTTGTTCTGGGTTTCTGGGTAGAATATCCTTCAACCAAGGTATTCTACATCCTTAATCGAAGGCCCTGGCCGTTGCACTGAACGAGAGCGTACGTTTGGACTGACAGTTTGATCAACCAATCATGTATTGATTTGTAGCCAATGGGCGTATTCTTTCAGAGTTTCCCTCGGTTCCAGGGTACTCTAGAACAGGGGTTCCCAACCTTTTTTTTCCCAAGAGCCCCCCCCCAAATGTCTCCTGTTGGAAGTTGCCCCCCCCCCACACACACAAGGGGGCAACAGCGGTAATTAAAGTTTAAAAGTCTAAAAGATGCTACAACTAAACTGGATGAATGTGAAGTATTTTGACTCAGGATTAATTCATTTGGATTCCCGCTGTATGAAGAAATTAAAGGACGGCGCGGAGGTGGAAACAATTCACAAAGGTATTAAACTGTTTAAAACACATGCTCAAAGTAAGCCGGATTTTGCCGATGTGTTTATGTGGATTCAAAAGTCGTAAATAATCTACAAAATGGAGGAGACCGATCTGATCGGAGCAACTGTGACAAATAATCCAACTGAAACCGGCATGGACAATGACTATGTTTTAAAAATGCGCTTATCCAGATAAGCCTGGTTTGGACACTTTACGGGCAGAAGAAACATTTCTATTAAAGAAAGAATTATACATTTCTGTCTTTTTATGCCTTTAAAAGCTACTAACTTGAATTTTTATTAAAATGTATTAATCATTTATTTTGTATATTTTATTGTAATGTAGAGACAAGGGGGCGGCGGGGGGTGTGTGTCTACAGAAGGTCCAGTTGTGATAGACACGGTTCGCCACTGACTGACAAGACACATTAACCATTACAAGTTAAACTCCTGGATTCAAAACCTTACTCAAGTAAAAGCAAGTATCATCTGCTAAATGTACTTAAAGTATGAAAAGTAAAAGCAATTATTGTGCAGTGAAATGTTCCCTGTGCTTGTTTTACTATTATACATTATGTTTTTTGTATTAATATTAGTGCTGCATTAATAAGTATGTTGCATTTTACTGCTGTATGTTTAAGGTTGTGCTACTTTGAACTCCTTTATATACTATTGTGTAGTTGAATTCAATTCAATAGTTTGGTTGAAGTATTCATTTCGAAATGGAAATACTCAAATAAAGTAAAAGTATTTTGGATTTGTAATTAAGTACAGTATTTGAGTACACATGCTTTGGTACATTACACCACTGTCAGTAAGTACCAGTACCTCTGGACTGTTTTTAAAGGCAAATCCAGTTCAGATAAACACTTCATTTGAATGAGGCCTAAAAGCGTTCCCCATGACGTGACACTGTAAAACGATATTTCCCCATATATAATACCAACACACACACACACACACACACACACACACACACACACACACACACACACACACACACACACACACACACACACACACACACACACACACACACACACACACACACACACACACACACACACACACACACACACACACACACACACATCAAACGACTCCATTATCCCTCTCCTGCGGCTCTCTCCAACAGGGCCGGCCATTCATCTGCCACGCAGGCCGACGTGCCTGGAATCAGATCGCTGCTTCTGAACAATGACCAGAGTGTGTGTGTGTGTGTGTGTGTGTGTGTGTGTGTGTGTGTGTGTGTGCGTGCGTGCGTGCGTGTGTGTGTGTGTGTGTGTGTGTGTGTGTGTGTGTGTGTGTGTGTGTGTGTGTGTGTGTGTGTGTGTGTGTGTGTGTGTGTGTGTGTGTGTGTGCGTGTGTGTGTGTGTGTTTGAGTGTGTCTGTCAGTAAGTGTGACGTGCTCACACCTGAATGCTAATAGAGAAGTACTACGTTCTGGGAATCAGTAAAAGGGCAGGTGGAGGAAAAAGGACAGGCAGGTGTGGCTGGATTTGACAGGTGAGTTTAACGGCAGTGGAGACATCAAGCACCAGCTGTGGTACAGGTGGAGCACATTCCACAGGGGCCCAATTGTGCTTTTTGGGGTTTTCCGTTTCCTGTAGTGTGTTTCATAGGATTTTGTGCATGTAAATGGTCCATTGGACTCCTTTGTTAACTTCCGGAACATAGTAACACTGACCAATCCCAACAGAGCCGGCCAGCTAACCAATCAGAGCAGACTGGGCTCTGGTTTCAGACAGAGGGTGAAAAGAGGTGCTGCAGCACAGGCAGTATGAGAAAATAAAGAGCTTTTTGAACATTAAAGGAAGGAGACATGTCCCAGTAGAGACACTACATACAAATATGAACATGAAATGAGAATAAAATGGCCCCTCTAATGAGTTTGTATCCAACCTAACTTGTGAAAAGTAACTAGTAACTAAATGATCCCTTGTATTTATACAGTATTTGAGTAAATGTACTTTGTTTTGTTTCAACTGTGAGTTTAATTCATATATAATTGTTCAAATGAAAGGTAAATTAAGCTGTCGAATACATGTAGTGGAGTAAAAGTGGGATGTGGCATAAAAACAAAGACTCAAGGGAAAGTGTGAAAGTAAGGGACTTTAGGTACTTTCCAGCACAGCTTGTAAAACTTGATGTTTATGTAGCTGTTGATGTGGAACTCACTCACTAAAACCTATTTGCATACATGCTGAAGATGCCTGTGTGTGAAAGCTGCTGACAGGAAAACATTCTGGTGTCGCAACATCAGCCCGAGCAGGTTTTTTATTTTGTTTGTCGACAGTGACTCACCATGGAGAACTCCCTCTGACCTCCTCTCAACACAAAGACTCAACGTGTGTGTCACAGAGTGTTTGTGTGTGTGTGTGTGTGTGTGTGTGTGTGTGTGTGTGTGTGTGTGTGTGTGTGTGTGTGTGTGTGTGTGTGTGTGTGTGTGTGTGTGTGTGTGTGTGTGTGTGTGTGTGTGTGTGTGTGTGTGTGTGTGTGTGTGTGTGTGTGTGTGTGTGTGTGCGTGTCTGTTTGTGTGTGTGTGAGATCATGGTGGGTGTAGTCTGTCACACAGCCTGCGGGCATCTGCAGAGAAAACGCTCTTATGAAATCACACGAGCTGCTGCGTGTTGTGTCAGCCGGAAGCTAAAGGTCACACAAACAGTTTGACCCCGGAGGAATGTTTGCAATTGTTGACGTTCGTTTGTCATCGCGCGACAGATTGGGAGGAGGATAAATCTGGCAAATATTCAGCAACATTTCTTACAATCTTATACCTGTTAGGAACAAACTGCAGCAGGTCATAGGTGTCGTTTACACTGAGGCTTTTTCAAATGGATGAGTTTGTCCACATCTCTTTTTTAGAGCACAATTAGTTTTCTAAAAAGTATCTTGCATCAATACATGTTTTCATCCATCTGTGTTGATTTGTATATATTAGGGGTGTCCAATATTTTTGAACTGAGGGCTGCATACAGAAAAATGTACAAAGGCCAGGTATTTTGCCTCATAAATTAAGTTATAAACCAGCAAAATCAATCAAATGTTGGTAAATTATGATTGATACTTGAATATACTTAACATCCTACATCCCAGCTCTCCAAAGGGTTTCATTTATTCTGTTACAAACAGTGTTGCGGCTCATCCCTTAAAACAGAACCCTCAGATATATATAATAAGGGGAAATAGGAAGGGTATATTTCAAGCTTACTATGTAAATAAGTGATTGGGGTTTTCTTTATTGACTGAATTTATTTGAAAAAATACGCTAATTTTTAATACATGAATACTGTCTGATATATATTTACATATGTATTTAAGAAGTACAATATAAGACAAGCAAAAGTTTCATGTGTAGGCCATATTACATTATACTTTTAGAATTTGCGGAGACACCCCTAGCTGTTTGTTTATTTTCTACTATTATATCAGGGGTGTCAAACTCAATTTCATTACGGGCCTCGTAGGAATTATTGTTGCACTCAAAGGGCCGGTTGTAACTATAAGACTATATCAAAATACATATATAAATATTTAATATATATAAAATAATGCATTATATTACATTATTGCCTCTGCATTGGATTATTATCTGATAGGGTAATAATTTCATAATTAACTATGTCTGAAAGCAGAAGTCTAGGGCAAGTAATTGCAAGTCTCTTCAGTGAGAATGTCACAAAATTATTTAAAAAGAAAAGCCAAAGAAAAAAAAGAAAGAAAAAAAGGTGACATTAAAAAAAAAAAGGACAAATTCTGAGAAAAAAGTCAAATTTGAGATGCATTGTGGGACATGTAGTTTATGGGCAACGTGCTTCTTTAAATTGGCATGTAACCGTATAATAAACATATTATATTCTTTCAGAGCTCTTGTGGGGCCACCGAAAATGAAGTCGCGGGCCGGATTTGGCCCCCGGGCATTGAGTTTGACACCCCTGGTTTATATGAACAGGTATATGTATATGCCTTTGGCAGCAGGTATACATTACATCATCCATGACGAGCACTTTAATAATATTTAGCAGCAATTTATTTTTACTGTAATTTCTGTCTTTTGTACTCCGCATGTCCATTTTATGTCGACTAGAAATAAATAAATAAACTAAGACCGGTTACACCAGAATAATCTTTCTTCTAGATCTTATTTAATTGACTTGAATTGATGTATTTTTCATTTTGCATGCATTATGGAACATTTTTAACCAGTGCGTGCATTTGATTGCACAACAAACTAGTTTGAATCAGCTGCAACTCCAGGAAAGCACATTCGTATCTGATTCTTAACAGTTCTCAGGGGATTAGCTGATTTGAGTGACATCAAAGTTGATAACACAACCCAGATGTGGTTTATTGCATTGATTAAATCTCTCTAAACCACTAGGCTGTTGCAACAATACCCAGAATCCTCTCTGCTTCCGCAGCAGACCTGTTGCTGCTCGGTGTGTTTTCTGCTCGGTGGTTACAGTAGGAATAGTCTTCAGTCTCAGTTCACTCGGTTGCATCATTTAGAGGAGGTGTATTAATTATCTCATGTCCCTGAAGCAACTCAGGACTCATTCATTAACAGCTGGTTACCGGGGCAACAGCTGGCTTCATCCCCCTTCGGCCTAGAACATATTTACATAATGTTTCATTTCCATTATACAGTATGCTCTATGGACCAGGCTCAGGATTACTAAGTGAATACAGAGAATCATCAGTATATCTGCAGAGGCTTTTCAATCATTTCTAATTCATATTGTGAGTCAAGTAAATGGATTATTTAGTATGTGGCCATCTAATGAGCATTCTAGCATATTATCCCTTTCATATGTAATGTAATCTTTTTTATTTTGTCAGCTTTTTTAGATGCAACCACTAGCATTTTGTTCTTGTGGATCGATCCATGAAAAATCAACTTTTCCCGCCACGTTTTATGACCTATGAGGCTGAAATTTAGCATGGAAGTCAAGTGTTCATGAAGCTGTGTGTATACATGTGTGTGTGTGTGTGTGTGTGTGTGTGTGTGTGTGTGTGTGTGTGTGTTTGTGTGTGTGTGTGTGTGTGTGTGTGGCCTAGCATTACCATCCTTGTGGGGACCTACATCTGTTTATACAGTCACGTGTGGGGACTTGCCTCCCTTATGGGGACACAATGGAGGTCCACATAAGGGGAATCATTCATTTTAGGGTGAAGACTTGGTTAGGGTTAGGGTTAGGTTCAGGGTTAGGGTTAAGGTTAGGATAAGTCTCCAGGAAATGCATGTAAGTCAATGTAATGTCCCCTGAAGTGATGTATACATGGTGTGTGTGTGTGTGTGTGTGTGTGTGTGTGTGTGTGTGTGTGTGTGTGTGTGTGTGTGTGTGTGTGTGTGTGTGTGTGTGTGTGTGTGTGTGTGTGTGTGTGTGTGTGTGTGTGTGTGTGTGTGTGTGTGTGTGTATACGTGGCAGCAGCTATTGCAAATTTGCGCCATTTATAATTCAGTCTTAGTCCTGTTTCAAATGTCCTTGTTGGTCCTTATAATAATAAGTCAATGTCATCCATTTTCTTTACGTCTAACTTCAGGTTATTATTAGCTTGGTGTTTTTATAGTTCTAGGTTATTGATTTAATTATAAAACTATTTAATTATATTTCAAAAGATCCAATGTATTAGTTATTATTCAAACTGTATTTGTATCCCTCTTGCTAAGTTATATCGTCCTTGTCTGTCCTCTAATTTATTTAAATTCCACTAAAATACAATTATAGGCAAAACATTGGAGGTCATGTTTGCGGTTTTGCACAATTTTCTTGAAACTCATGGAAGAACCAATTTAATCTTGCAGCTGAACCCAAGTTTACACAAAGTAGTTTCCACTTTCATTAACATTGAGAAGTAGGGCATGGCCTTGGTGAGTGCCCTTCCAGTGTCATGTGATTTATTTTGTTGTTTTTAGATTCAGTCCACTCAGTTTTATAACTCTTTGTGGGCGGCGAGATAAACTTCCTCTTTGTTGACTTCAAGACCTTACGACTTCCATTTATAAACATGTAAAGAAGTCATGCATGATTGAGCGTGTGTGTGTCTGTGGTTATGTGTGTGTGTGTGTGTGTGTGTGTGTGTGTGTGTGTGTGTGTGTGTGTGTGTGTGTGTGTGTGTGTGTGTGTGTGTGTGTGTGTGTGTGTGTGTGTGTGTGTGTGTGTGTGTTTTGCAGATTAAGATGAGACGTGTAGAAAGGACAGCTCTTTGGCTTGCACGGCCACGCTCTCATTGGAATGCAAGAACATATCTCTCTCTGCAGCTCACCCTGAATTAAATAAAACCCCCCTTCACACACACACACACACACACACACACACACACACACACACACACACACACACACACACACACACACACACACACACACACACACACACACACACACACGCACGCACGCACACACACACACACACACACACACACACACACACACACACGCACACACTCACGCACGTACGCACGCACGCACACACACACACACACACACACACACACACACACAAACAAACATACACACAGACATTCAAACACGTCCTCCCTCCTCTGGGAGTCGTGACAGAAATAGCTCTGCGGCTACAAGTTGTTCTCAGGCCTCTCAGATACGCCCCCCCTATTCCCCCTCTTCCTCCTCTTTCTCTCTCTTTGTCTCCTTCATCATCTCAGTGTTCATGATGTAACGTCGTCACCATCAGCCGTCAGCTCTGCGGCTGAAATGTGTTGCTCTTTGTTAAGCAGGGAAGAGAAAACACAGCTTGATAGAGGGACAAAAAGATCGCATCTCTATTCGGAAAACTAATTCTGATCCTTTAAAGGGGCCATTTTATTTTCAGGGTCATATTTGTCATTTGTGTCTTTACTGTGACATCTCATACTGCCTGTGCTGCAGCACCTCTTTTCACCCTCTGTCTGAAACCAGAGCCCAGTCTGCTCTGAATGGTTAGCTGGCCGGCTCTGCTGTGATTGTTCAACTGCTTAGTGTGTGGGAGAGAAACTCCCGGAGGCAACACATGGATTTGATCCTTTGCAGAACATTACATACACACACTTATATAACACACTACAGGAAATGGGAAATCCCAACAAAAGCCAATTAGGGCCCCTTTAAGTTAATATAACACAATTTCAATATGTTACAACTCTTGCCTGGAACATGTCACTAATGTAAATAAGTAAATGTTATAAGTATACAAATGTCCTGATGAGATGGAGCTTACTTTGAAGAATTTACCATTGATTATTAGCTTATTATTGTCTCCATTATTGGTCAGTTGTATAGTTTTTAAAACATATTAAAAGTTACTTTGTCACAGGACAATTTATTAGCATTATTTAATAGAACAACAGCAAATCTTTCAAAGTGTGAAGCGAGAACTATTAAATGTTATTTTTGTAGTAATTCGACAATTGATTAATATATATATAACATCTTGGGTGGGTTAAATTCACAACAAAACAGATTTAAGGAGCTCCTGTGTGTCTTTGTTTGCAAAATCCTTCTCAGATTTCACATTTCCTTCCTCCATATTTTTCTTTCCGTTCTCTCTGTCGTTCCACAGCGACGTCCCCTCAGGCTGCTGCTGGTTTTCATTACTGCTGATGACAGATTGTGTGTGTGTGTGTGTGTGTGTGTGTGTGTGTGTGTGTGTGTGTGTGTGTGTGTGTGTGTGTGTGTGTGTGTGTGTGTGTGTGTGTGTGTGTGTGTGTGTGTGTGTGTGTGTGTGTGTGTGTGTGGGTGTGTACAGTACTACAGTACAATAGGTGTGTGTGCCAGCAGCCTCAACCCCATGAACACACACACTTCAAAACAAGACAAACCAAGTGGTTCTGCTTGCACACCTGCAGGGTGGAAACAACAGATAAATGTCATGGTGGCGTGTTCAGGTGTCAACGTCTCCACCTGTCTTACAGGTCAGTGCAACAAAGGCGACAATAAAAGGTCACAAATATATATGGTAAAACACCTTGAGAATGCCAACATACATTTAAATGTAATTTAAATAAAAACGAAAAAAAAAACACATTAAAAAAACTGGTAAAAGCAAGTACAAGATTAAAAAACCCATACAAAAAAAGAAAGAAAGAAAATGATATACATTAATATACAATACATTAAAAGCAAGAACCAGACATTTATCCAAGTATTTGAGTCGTGGAGTATTTGTGTTTCTGTCGACATGATGAGTTTATCTCATCATTTTAGCTGTGTTTTTGGTCTCCACTAACTCCTGAGGTAAAGATCTATCTTTTGCTGTTAAATGAGTTTTTAGTTGTCATTTGTTTAGTGTTGTCCTGGGTTCCCAAGCATGTGCATGATTTAACAAAACAAGAAGAAAATAATACGAAAAAAAGTCTTTCTACTTTTATACATTCTTGGTTTTCCATCTGGGGTGTGGAGGTAAAATGTGTTCTTGAGTAAAGTGAAAGTATCCCCTCTGTGAACCGACTGAATACACGACAAACTGAATGAAATGGTACTCCAGGATCAAAGTGGTCATGGCAGAACTTTGTGGTCTGGGTTCAGATTCAAGAGTATTTCCAACATGGCTGCCACAGAGTAAATGGATCATGTAAACATGCAGCCTGCTTCTCTCAGTTTCACGCTCTCGTCTCTATATTTAGGGAGGTCAGCCACGCCCGTGGTTTCTCTGCAATTCCCATCATGCATCAGTCACGTTCTGCCCTGTGGTTGTTTTGGTCGGCGCGCCTAGGGACACGCCCTCCCGTTACAGCCTATTTTATAAACCCAACCAACAAGTTTTACAGAGGGACGCTAGGTCAGAGCTGGGCAGGACAAACACAAGACGTCAGCAAACACATGGATGTATGAATGTGTGTGTGTGTGTGTGTGTGTGTGTGTGTGTGTGTGTGTGTGTGTGTGTGTGTGTGTGTGTGTGTGTGTGTGTGTGTGTGTGTGTGTGTGTGTGTGTGTGTGTGTGTGTGTGTGTGTGTGTGTGTGTGTGTGTGTGTGTGTGTGTGTGTGTGTGTGTGTGTGTGTGGTTTGCAGGCTCCAAACGAGAGGGTGTGTTTGTGTATGTAAACACAGTATGCCGGTTGAGAGCCCGAAGCTCTGAGTCATCGAATCGCCTGACATGTAGAACAAAGCTTCATGTTAGCAGACACTTTTCAAACTCTATTGTCTTAGTGACGTGATTGCTTTCACTCAGTAGTGGGAAGTAAATGAGTAGTGAAATTAAAGGAACACTTGATCCTTAAAATAACTATTAGTATATCAGTTACTCAGTCTGTTTGACCTTGAATTCTTGAAGATTCTTGTTTTGTTGCAAAAGAAGAACTGAGAAAAGTCTTGATGAATTGCATTTAACAACACCAAATATAGCAACACATTTGCAGAGCTCTCAAGTCTCACGCACGCATTTGGCGTGAGACACACGCATTTCACTCCATTCACATGCTCACACGCCACACCTTGTATTTCTCACGCAGAGATTTCTTTCCAGGGTACCGCCCACCAAGTTGTGCCGCAATTTTGTAAACAAACTAGGCTTGTCTGAGACGCGTGCACTCCACTAGCAACCCCCCCCCCCCGTTGACATTCGCGATACAGCGGGCTTCAAACTCCACTAGCACCCCCCCCCCCCCCCCCCCGTTGACATACGCGGTACAGAGGGCTTCATGGGAACTTTGAGGGGAGCCAGAAGTTGGAGTACCAAACACCGCTGCCAAAATCTCACTCTGAACTCTGTTCAAAACTTGAGAGCCCTGACTTTGTTTACAAACTCTTGCACACCTTGTAGGTATTGGTGATTTTAGACTTTGCAGACCATTTACATGCACACAAACCTATAACACACTACAGGGAAGGGAACACCCAAAAAAGCACAACAGGGCCTCATCATTTAAAACCTATCTCTGTGTTTGCATTATCCATTGAAGCACACAACAAGAACGGTTTATGATGAAGAGTTCAAGGCAGCATGGGGAGGGTAACTCATTTACAAACTATAATTGTAATAATGGTGAATGATGTCTTTTAGTATCACCATGTTTTGATTTTCTATTGCATTTCCATGTGACAAAGCATAATATGACCGACTGTAATGGACACTTCTAAAGTAGATTTTTATAGGAGTGAAGAGAACCTCGTTTCTGCTTGGAGAGAAAGAAAGAATGAGAATAATGTAAAATATGCAGGGTTTAAAGTCAATCAGCTAAAACATGCACGACTGTCTGTCTGGATCTTTAAATCTCTCCATTAGGCTCCCTTTTGCATCAGCCGGGCTCAGCGGCTGGGTGTTTGAATAATGCATTGTGGGTAATAGGAGCTCTTTGGTATTTCCATTCAAGCAGAAAGTTCCCATATTCCCCACACAGAGCTAACAACTCTCCTGGCGCTCTGCCGGCTGATAATCAGAGGAGAAGCAGCGCAGCCAACTGAGTGAAGTTCACCGACATCAGGGGAGGAATTTTAAATCTCTGAATCACTCCATGGAGAGGAAGGCTTCGGTTTGGAGGTGGTCAGTTCGTCTGAGCGAGTTTAACGCCAGAAGAAAAGAGGACATGCTATAAAGATGTCTGAACCAAGTGATCACTTATATCTGCTTACACATATTACATCCAGCATGAATTTTAGAAACAATCTTTTGTCATATTAGTTGAAACTAATCCTGGTGTGGCTGGCTTAGACTTCCTGTTCTTCTTGGCCAATCCTACATACTTTGCTAGCTTAATGTGAATGTTAATTATATCATAAATAAAATGTGTTTTTTTCTGTTAACAGTCTCTCAGGTTTCGTGTCTCAAATGTATGGTGAGGGTCACAAATTGAGCCAAAAAGGTTTCATGTTGACTTGTATCCATAACACATATAAATTGAATGCTCAACCAGGAGAAAGGCTGTTGAAGGACTGTTCTTAATCCGTTAAATCATTTCTCGAAAGACAGCTGGAACTCTTTACCGGTTCACATCATTCAGGAAAATTCTCAAGTACATTTCAAAAGGTTGCTAAAAAAAATATTTAAGTATTATAAAGTACATTTGGCCTTAGGATGGCGATAATTGGATGACCATTTCAGTTTTCACTTCATACAGCACTGTAAATTGCATGAAATTATGAGCTGTTTTGTTTTGTTTTAATTTTGTTGTATGTATGTTTATGTATGTTTCTAGTGTGCGAGGACCCCAGGAAGAATAGCCAATGCTCATGCTAGGGCTAATGGGGATCCTAATAAAGACAAACAGAAAGAGTGATAGCTGTGAGTGCAAAAAATTGTTGTTGTCTAAGTTCATTATGATATGTTTCGATAATAACGATCATTTTGGGGGAGTGGAGGGAGGCCAGAAGAGAGGGGCTGTCAGTGTTGCAACTTGGTGACTTTCTCGCGATAGTTAGCAACTTATAGAGCAAGTTGTGCTAGCTACTTTAATTGGAAAAGTGTTATTTGTTTAGACAATTAAAAAAAAATCAATCTTGCTGTGATTTCCAAAATAACAGTGTTACGACCCTCTCCACTCCACGAGGTCTGTGTCCTCTGCTTGTCACTTAACACTGCACTTCTATTGGCTAGTGCTCCAACACATTGTACGTGATATAAGGGTATATATATATAAGGGGCGGGACATCTCTAAGCGGTTGACCAATCCTAACAGAGCCGGCCAGCTAACCAATCAGAGCAGACTGATAAACCGAGATAAACTGAGAAACCTCTGGTTTCAGACAGAGGGTGAAAAGAGGTTCTGCAGCACAGGCAGTATGAGAAATAAAGAGCTTTTTGAACATTAAAGTATGGAAACAGTAGAGGAACAACATATTAATATGAACTTGAAAATGAACATAAAATAAAAGAGCCCCTTTAAGGATTCATGTATTTTTCCGCTATACTTAACTTGCGATGAACTTCTGTATAACATCAGCATTGATTTTTTTCTAAGCATAACCATTATAAAAAAGCCGTATCTAATTAATTTCAGTTCCCCAAACTCAGACAGACAATTGACTCAGAAAAACACTGAGTTATGTTTGCAGGGAACAAACTCCTGATAATGTTGCTGTTCCAGTGAAAGGCTGAGGGCTCAGCTGTTTGATTCCAGGGGAAAGTTATGAATGCAGGAAAGAATGAAGTGATTCACATTTTTCCTCCGTTTAACCAAACATGAGGTTACCAGTCAGCAGGACTCTGTGGAAATGTCAGCTTTATTCCTTCACGCCGGCCAAGTAGGTCACACGTTGTACCGTTATACAACTGATACGTTTCCATTACTTGAATTTTTCTGCAAATTTGGCCAAAACACATTCAATCACTGGCTATTTCCAAAGAAAGCTGAGGCAATTTATATAACTCCGACCGGCTGAAAGAAATTATTAAAATATTCTTACAGGATTATCCTGCAGTACATTATATGATTCTTTCTTCCAGAATAAGTCCATGCTTTTCATTTAAAAAAACACAACATTAGTCAAGAGTAACTCAGAAGCTCTGCATCAATTAAAAAGCAAGTAATGACTTGACAACGACACGATTCAGAGACGATGGCTTTAGTCAAACAGTCTTTACTTTGCAAAAGGTCGGTACACGGTGGATCAAACTCTGAGCTACAAAGACAAACTGGCAAAGATGGAAACGGGGAAACACTTGCATTTACATTTGAAGTCGGAGGTTGGAAATGGAAGTGACGGCCCATTCGAGTTAACTGCGTTCCAGTAGTACAATTCAGAAAAAGATGGACACCCTTTGGCAGTCACCTCCGGTTAGCGATTGTTAGCAATACCGGTTGATAACTACACTATATTTTGTAATTGTGAATACACACATCGTATAGCAACATACCCACATATATAAGATGGGCAGTACCACGTGTAAGGAAGATTTAATGTTACACAAACAGTACAAGTGTTCTCATATGGTGACTCGGGTCTCGGGTGGTTCAAGTTGAAATATCCAACTGGGAACTCGGATACTCCCACTTCCCAGTACACCTGGAACGCAGAGGCTAAATACAGAGGGAGAGAGATGATTATGGGGCACAGGTGAGACTAATTGGGATGATTATACAGGCGGGGAACAATCAAGGGCAGGAAGTGGTGACTCTGAAGCAAGAGAGGTGAGTAACACATAATAACACATATAATATGTTTCTTAATGTCTTTCACTGTTGGAAAGCACTTTGAATTGCCTTGCGTTGAAAGGTGCTGTATAAATAAACGTGCCTTGCCTTGCCTAAAACAGGAATTACAAAATGACACTTGACCTTACAAAGCATAGTCATCGAAACAGCAGTAAGATCAATACATGATGACTTAATGACATATAAGTAAGGTAACAATACTTGAAATCGACTAGTCCAGCTTTTGCACTTTTTAAATAAATAATCAGCCCTCAGATCATTACCTGATTCATGATGATGGAGCAGCTAATTATAACTGAGTCATCCACAAACTGTAGGGATATAATCGTTCTCAAATTGGCTCTGCAAGTCAACTGTAAACAATTAACCAATCAAAGGGTCTGCTGAGTCAGCATGCACAAAATCAGCCCGCTGCATTCCTACAAAAAACATTAATATTTGATCACTTCATTTCAATAATTATATATATACACAGTAGATCAGGGGTACTCAAACTTTTTTGTTAAAGGTCCACTTGTGAATTTTATACAAGGTCAATGGTCCGGATCAATGCCAGTAAAGTCACCCCCCCCCCCCAACCCCCGGAGCGGAGCAACGAAACTGAAATTAAGAAGCAGTTTCGGTGCACTATGCATGGGGCCCCCTTGAGGGGTTTCCCGACATGTCGTTGCAGTAAATTAAAGGGTGTTTCATGTTGTCGTTGCTGTGGACCTTCTTAATCTTTTTAATGTTTTTTTTTATTATTTTGAAAACGTTTATTCTGGTTTGTTTTGTGTTTGTAACTTTTATTTTAAATGTATTTATTTATGTTATGTTTTGTGAGCTGAGCTGTGGAATTTTATATTTTATGTATCTCTCTGTACAGCGCTTTGGTCTGGAGGTTTTAAAGTGCTATATAAATAAAGTTGGAATGGATTAATCTACTTTATTTGGGGGCCCCCTTCTGGTCCAAGCACTTGCCTGTCGGTTAACGGCGCCCCTGTTTACACACACACATTCAATACATACATACAGTATGATGGCTTGAACTAGTGGGAGAAATGGCACTGTTTGTCTGTAGCCAATGCAGAGTCCTGCAATCTGCTGCCATCTCCGCGCCACATTCGAAATGGCTGAGGTGAAGGCGTAGCTCGGAGAATACAGCATTTTCAATAACACTTCCTCAAGAACGTAATCCAACATCTGGGAGGCTTTTGGTGTCATCCTAGATGGAGAAAGTAACCAACATCCCACGCTTTTTGAGACAAATATGCAATTGCGTGTGTTAATAATTGCACGTTTTCACTGCGGGTCGGTTTGCGGATCTAATTGGCAATGTGCGGGTGGCAGGGCGGGTTCGGTATTGCACGTCGCGGGTGGGGGGGCGGGAGCGGGTCTTGAAAATCAGACCCGTGCAGGACTCTGAGCCAATGCCTTGAACCTCGGCAAAAATGGCATTAGAAGCATTAGAAAGTCAAGGTAAACTTGCGGTTAGCTTGCAGTCTGCAATGCGTGTCACGCTCGCGCACACAAGTAAATATATATGCACGTTCATTCTCACAATGCGTCAGACACAAGAAAATATACATTAAAGGGGACCTATCATGCAACATGCACTTTGTGATGTCTTGAGAAGCCCTGCAGTATCCCAGGATGTGTTTTTATTACATGTGCCAAGTGCTAGGACTGTTTTAGGTACTAAAGCTTTTATGTGTGCTGCTCCTCTAGCTTGGAACACTATGCAAACGTTTTTTAAACTGAGCATTTTGGTTCCCTTGCATAATTTTAAAGCTCGGATAGATTAAATGTTATTCGATATCTGTCATTGTGAATAGGTTGCTAATTTATACCCCTGTAATTATGTTGCATGATGTCCTTTTTGTTTTCTGTTGTTTTTATGTGTAACCAATGTGCTGCAGGTCTCCCTTGAAAAAGAGATCGTTGATCTCAATGGGATTTTCACCTGATTAAATAAAGGCTACAAACAAACAAACAGTAGATTCTCAAGAGAGACAGGCAGGTATATACTGTATGTATATGTTTTAATGTTGTGCTGTCAAGAAACCATGGATAATTGATCCTCTTGTGTATCTTTTTAAACCTGCAAAACAAGAAATAACACAAACATTATTTTCTGCAAATGCAAAACAAGCAAGGGCCTTAACATGTTCCAGATTCACTAGAATATCCAATCCAATCAAACTTTATATATAAATAAATAAATACATACAAATATAAATAAATAAATTTAGACAAATCCGAAAGGACAAAAAACAAATATAAAAACATGAGACAATAAAACCATACTTATAGCCACAGACTGAAAAACTCATACACGATGTAAGAACAATATAAAACACAAGAAAATAAAAACCCCAATTTATGTATATGTAATATGTAAGTGTTTGTTAGTTTGTGTTTTCATTTGACTGACTTTTTGAGACATGTATCAGAAGTTCAACACCTTAAGGTTGTTCTTCTAACTTACACTGTTTATATTAATATTATGCTAAAATTGTCAATATTCTGAAATAAATTAGGAGAATATTCTAAAAGGACCACAACTAGGGATTTATTCCAGTAAACAAATGTACAAATGACACAGAGGGGGGTTTCTTGTTTGCCCCATGGCCCCAGAGGCAGGTTAATCTGGACGTGCAGGAAACAAACGGCTGAATAGTGCTGACTCACCTCCACATTTTAAGGACTGAGAAGTGTAAACAAACTCTCTCCTGCTTAAATTCTAGTTATAATGACACAGGAGCGGCTGCAGCTGACTGATTAGAGTCGGAGAAGTTGTTTTCTGCTGCACTTGAGGAATGGAAGTAATAAACCTGAGAGGAGTGGAAGAACAATTTAAAATACAACATCCTCAGGGAGGGTAGAGGAACTAAGGTCGCTAGAAGTTGAGGAAGAACAGAGTTTATAAATACTTTATGTCTAGTTTTTTAAATGGAAGAATTTTTTTTTTTTGGTTGATGTTTTGATCCTTTCCTTGAACAAAAAGCGTAAAAATGTAGGCTTCTGGAAAGGGGACTGTGTCTGCCTTAACAAATGTATCTCTGGAAATAATGATCGGAATCTCACCGGATGTTAACAGACAGTTAAAGAGGACATATCCTGCTAAATATTCATGTTCGTATTTGTATGTAGTGTCTCTACTGGGACATGTCTCCATGCTTTAATGTTCAAAAAGGTCTTTATTTTTCTCATACTGCCTGTGCTGCAGCACCTCTTTTCACCCTCTGTCTGAAACCAGAGCCCACTGCTCTGATTGGTTAGCTGGCCGGCTCTGTTGTGATTGGTCAGCCACCTAGAGATGTCCCACCCCTTAGCCTGTCACGTACAATGTGTTGGAGCACCGCTAGCCAATAGAAGTGCGAGTGTTAAATAGGGATGTCACTATGTTTAGGAAGTAAACAAAGGAGTCCAATGGATGCGTTTCAGGCAGGGGGGAGGGGGGATGTGGGGAACTTTGGGATTGTAGCCTTTGCAGACCATTTACATGCATTACACAACCAATATAACACACAACAGGAAAGGGAAAACCTCCCAAAAGGTTGTGCTTTGTTCTAACTCGGGTAAAAACTAAGGACTTTTCTTATGGATTTCTTTCTGTGAAAAAAGAATAAAACTTTCCGAATCATGCTGTAATCATTTTGTCTTCAATTATCTCACATGTATTCCTCCTTTTCCTCTAAACCTGCTCACATGGTTCCCTCTCTACAACACTGAGGTTGGACCTGGGCTTTTTTACGGTTTTGCCTCAGCAACCAGATCTCTCTGAGAGAAGCCGAGCCATCGCTTCACATGGTGTCGGATCTCGGCCATATTGAATCCGAATGGGAACGGCAGTGTTGGTTTACGCTCCTTCCTTCAATAGCCGAGGGACAATGGGAGCGGGACAGCGAGAGGCCCGACCTCTCCCTGGACACACAGAGACAGACAGAGCATTGAAGAGGATGAGGATCCGTCAGAAAGCAGCGCCGGCTAAAGTTAAAGGCTCAGGTTCTGCGTCTGGAGAAAAGGGATGCTGGTTGGTAACAGTAGACAGGTCTTTATGCCGCAGAACAAACTGCTGCAGTGTCGAGCCGCAGAATCAGAAGCACTGAAAGAAGGTCGGCGGCATCAAGGGACGTCAAGCCGACTTCTGACTGACCTGATTTACTGACAAGTTTACTGACGTGACTGTTGGAAGGAGGAAAATGTCTCAATGTCATGATGTTTAACTTTTACTGTCAATATGTCCAATGCCCAGAGGTGGGAAGTAGTGGAGTACAAATTCTTCGTTACTGTACTTAAGTACATTTTTCTGGTATCAGTACTTTTTACTTCTTACATTTTGAGCCCAAATACCTGTACTTTCTACTTCTTACATTTTCCAAACAGGCTGGTTCCTTTAGTTTGAATGTGTGTTTGGTGGCGTGATCATTATTATTTATTATTTAGAGTCATTGCGTGCCCATTGATTTGAACACGATCCGTCTATCCATCATTTCCTGGTCTTCTCTAAAGAAGAGGGACCAATGAAAATGTTGTCATGTTGCCGTTGGTCACCATGGAAACATTCATTAGCTAACAATGACATTATTGTTCTATTAATATAAAGGGCGGTCAGTTACTCTTTAAAACAGCTGCTAGTTATGGGTACTTTTTATTGAAGTACATTTCAAAGCCTCTTTACTTTTACTTGAGTAAAGAAGTTTAGTCAGTACTTCTACTTTTACGAGAGTATTTTTAAACACGAGTATCTGTACTTCTACTTGAGGAAAAGATGTGCGTACTTTTGCCATCTCTGCCAATGCCAATCCAATGGCTGTGTTTAAATAACATGTTCCTGCCCGACGACCCCTCATAGTACTTTCACATTTACAAGTCAGCATTCACCCAACAGTGGAGGACCTGGAGATTTTTACATTGGGGGGCAAGCAGTTGGCAAGAGGTCTTTTCAGGGTGGCGTGGGATGATGGACGGTAAGCAGATTCAACAAAACAAAAATACTTTAAAGCTATTTGTTGTTATATCATGCCCTAACACTCTACCAAAGCATTCTGTATGCACAACAACAACAACAACAACAACAACAACAACAACAACAAGCCCATGTGTTTAAACAAAACAAAGCTCTTAACATTTTAAAGTATAAAGAGCAAAATTAAGATATAAAATATAACGTCGAAAAATTGCCTCTAGAGTGTAGTGAACTCAATTAGATTTTTAGATTCAACTTTTTTATCATTGCAAAGATTTTAAACATTTTAAAATGTAGCATAGCAGATGAGTTTAGCAGATAACCAAACGTGGTAAAGTGCAAATCATATTACATACAGTATGTATAGGGAATAATAGTGAGGTATTAACATTATATGCAGTAAGGGTTAGTACACTGGGGACAGCAACATTAACAAGGAACCTGTGCTTTGAGCTAATGAGCTAAATGTTTTTTGATCAGTTGAGGTTTTTCACAATTTAAACCAAAAAAGTCTACAGTAGGATAATGTGGTGTGGTGGCGCCACTGGAAGATTAAGTGGAGTCAGTAAGATGTATCCTCTGGGGACCATGCTAGTTATTTAAAAAAGTATGCACATCTTTGCGGTACTGGATTTTACCATTGAATCTAAATGTGACTTACAGAATCGTCTAATTTGAGTGTAATTCTTAGGTTACTGGGCAGGTCAATTATTCTTCTCCTGCACATTTCCAAACGATTTGTTATTATGGCAAACGTATAACCTGAGTGTCTGATGTTTTCTCTGTGTTTGCTGTGAACACTGAGGTTCTTCCGATAGATAAACATCAGTATTGGGAAGAGGGAAATGAGCAGAGAGGTGGTAACGACCTCTTCTTCTCCTGCCTTTTTCCTGTAATTGTCCTCCATTGTTTAAAGGCAGAACATTCTGAGAGAACAAATGAAGGTTTGGAGGAGCAGCTGGTCACCTGCTGTCATGGTGGCAATGGCAGGAAATCCAGTATAAACACTCGCTCGGTGTTAGGCGGCGGCTCTGCTTAATGTTCCTCATCCCAGAGGACTTCTGACTGATTGGGAAAGCTTTTTTCCAGATGCTTTTTTTTTTTTGTTTCAAACAAACCATTCATCTCGACAACAATGAGGTCACCCACTATTCTGGCTCTCCAAACAGGAATCCCTAAACACAGTTCAGCTCGTTCATGTTTGGCTGCAGTGCTGTGTGTGTTCACTGGTGTGTGAGCTATTATGGAAGGACATGAATGGGGGTTAGTAGATTGGACTGGGCACCAGTGACATCAGCTGAGAGCAGGAAGGCTTTGATACAGCCTGGAAACCACCAGGAGGATGTTTAGCCGTCTGAGTAACCAGAACAACAATGCAGTCCCAGGTTGTTGGGTTTCCCGTGACTATTGGGCCTTTGAAACCTTTTGTAAATGATTACACGTTTTCGAAAGAGAAATTGTTTCTTTAATGTTAATGTTTTGTGAAATTGCAGATGATTCACACAGGGAAACATTTTTTTACAAACCCACTGTGAAAACATCCACTGCATAGATTAAAATAAATGTACTTGGGAAATGAACAGGGACAATGCACAAAGTAAATATTACTATATAAAAAAAGGCTACAGATTTAAAAAAAAAAATGTTAACTTTCAATGATTCAAGTTCTCTGTTTTTAATTGTATTGTCGGTTAATCGAGCCATAAATGTCCATTATTTGTCAGAGGATTTTCAATTAAATCTGGTGGAAAATCAGGCAGTTGGTGTGGTGCAGCCGTGCTTTTAGCAACATGCTCACAATACCAAAGCCCTGGTGTTTATTGACAATATTCAAATAGCAAAGTTGAACTTCATTCATGTCTGAAGCAAGAAATGTCCATAAGGTACAAGGGACATTTTGAGACGGATGTTTATCGTACGCACCTGTCACTAAGGCATTAAGTGTGGAAGGCCGATTAGCATTAGCATTTGCTAACTGGAGCTACAAAACTAAACGCTTAGCTGAGGTTGACGGGAATTGGGACCATGGCACATTAGTATAACTCATCCTCTGGGGACCATGAATGTATGATCTAAACTGTATGTTGATCCATTAAACAACTGTTGAGATGTTTCAGGCTGCGCCAAAGGTGTGAACCGATGACACTCATGGCCATTCTTGGCAAAAAAAGCTCATACACTTTCCAGTAGATCCCAGAATTTCTATAATATCCCTAAAAATTGTAGGATAAAGTATTTGTTTAAATAATTTTCCCACATAAAGTGTGTGTTACTGGACTGTAAACAGGTCGGAAAGAGTTAAAAAAAAATAGCTTGGCTGTCAGTTGTATTGGTTTTCCAAATTCAGACAACATTTCTCAACCCCTGTGCATGTTGCCCCTGAGAGTTAGCATGTTGTAAGTCTCAGCCTTTTACTCCAGTCAGCTTGAACTTAGTTAGCTCAGTAGGATAAACGGTGCCCTTTGTGCTGTCAAGCAATAAATCAGATTTCCCTCCAAAATCTGATTTGCCAGATTGCACATTACTCAATCATGGATTCATCTTGATCTGCAATCATTTACTGCTGTTTAATGTTTCACGTCTAATGTACCCTCGTTGCCCTATTTGTCCTCAGAACTATTAATAACTCGAGACCGATTCCAGCTCAACAGTTAAAGGTTAACTCGTACAGGAAAACAGTGACTAGCACACCCCGCTCCGTGGAAATCTGGTGACACACGGGAATTTACCCATAACCCCTTGCTGTTGGCCTTTGGATTGGTGTGATAACAGTGATTACTGCTGATGTCATGCAGTGGGGAGACTCATCGTGCATCCCTGTGGTTGGTGGCCTGAGTAACTGCATGATGAGATGTCGTGTCAAAATCATTCAACAGTTCATTAACCAAAGATCTAGTATCAGAGGAAAGGAACTTGGTTCATTTTTGAAGTGTTAATCAGAGGTGGGAAGTAGTGGAGTAAAAATACTTCATATCGGTATCAGTACTTTACTACTTATTTTTCTGACGACTTTCTAATTTTACTTCTTACATGTTGAACACAAATACCTGTACTTTCTACTTCTTACATGTTGAACACAAATACCTGTACGTTCTACTTCTCACATTTCCCAAACAGGCTGGTTCCTTTAGTTTGAATGTGTGTTTGGTGGCGTGATCATTATTATTTAGAGTCATTGCGTGCCCATTGATTTGAACACGATCCGTGTATCCATCATTTCCTGGTCTTCTCTAAAGAAGAGGGACCAATGAAAACGTTGTCATGTTGCCGTTGTTCAGCATGGAAACATTCATTAGCTAACAATGACATTATTGTTCTATTAATATAAAGGGAGGTCAGGTACTCTTTAAAACAGCTGCTAGCTATGTACTTTTACTGAGGTACATTTCAAAGCTCATACTTCTTTACTTTCACTCGAGTAAAGAAGTTTAGTCAGTACCTCTACTTTCACCAGAGTATTTTTAAACATGAGTATCTGTATTTCTACTTGAGGAAAAGATGTGTTTACTTTTGCCATCTCTGGTATTAAGTATAAAGTAACTTAATTATCTGATATTATTCATGTCAGTGAAAACATACCTGTGTAAACAGTGAAAGGAATATATTTTTGTCCTTACATGATCAAGTTTAAGACCTTTTATGTGGCGCCATTATGTTCAAAATCAAATTTCTTTGTCCAACAATATTACAATATAATGGTCAGGTTGCAATTCAATGTCTGGATTACATTGCTTCTCCCCGGAGGATGGCTTTTTTTAGAATAAACATTCATTTTTTTATCAAAAACAAGCCTGTAGAAATAGCAATATCATCAAGTTACTAGTCAAAATGTTGGTTTTGTGATTGCTGTAATGTTTTTGTTGAGCTGCTATATGGGGGTTTTAGACTCTGAGTTGCCTGATTTTTATCTGCTACTCTCTTTGCCAAGTATTTCCAAACATGTGTTTAAACATAAATTATGAGCTCTAGTTTTTTTGCCATTCTTAAAACTATTTCCCAGGTTGCCAGAACATGTGGCGTTCCCCAGGGTTCAACTCTGGATCCTCTACCATTCAGCCAAATCATGCAATACTATAAAATTACTCATTATATGTCATTGCCTGTTATTAAGTGAAGTTTGTGATTCATTCCTGGCAGTTGCAGTACTTAGGGTCATGACAAAACTAAGGATATTACCCAAAAGCCTCAGCAGTGTTTTGTAAAGTAAAAGTAAGCACGATACTAAATTGGTGGACATGACGACCATTATGCCTGGAAAACCTCATCATGGTAGCATAATCATTGTGAGCTTGTTAGCATGTCTAAACTAGCATTCAAATATTAAAGCCTCACAAAACTGCTAGCATGGGTGTGGCGTCTCAGTGTGTTTTAGATGAAAGTGATTCATAGATTTTTTTTTCCAGCTCAGTGAGCATTTAGTCTCAGCACTGACTCACTGTACTCAGAAGCATTTTGTTATTGCCCTTCAAGGAACAAATCATTCATACTTGTTCTTGGCTCTCGGCCCTCATTGTAGTGAAAGGCGGGGGAGGTTTTTCTTGGCACAGACAGCTATTGGCAGGGCATTTCAAACATTCAGCCAAGCAGCTCTCACCTCAGAGGCTGAGCTCCAATCACCTGGCTCTGTGCTGAAGGATAAAGGAAGTCAGATATCAAGACCAAGGTCACCCACAACTCCCACCAACAAGCCGTCTTCAGTTTACAAAATACTGTGTTCCCAAAAACTATTCATGCTACATTTCCTATTAGGCCAACCTTCCACCATACTGGCATGCAGTAAACTTGTTTTAGGTATGTAGGTGCACAGTTATGGGGGCTGTATGAAAGGTTAATAAAAAACGGTTTGAACCCGTATTTGTTCTATTTCTAACTGAGTATAATGACAATACAAATCGTATGACCCTGAGACCATAAATGTTGCAGTTTACTCCAGGCCATAACAGCAAAAGAGATAAGACAAATTGGTCTAATAGTGGATCAGGATAGAGAGCAGGTGTCCAATTGGTTCACTAAAACCGCCAGACTAAGGGACAGTTTTATCCCACACGCCATAAGACTGTTAAACACCTGCACTTTTGAAAGAACATCCATCTGTTTGCAACTTGTATATATCAATATTCCAATTACTTGGATATAGACTATTCTGCAATATTTCTATTATATTCAATTTTATTTTATTTACTTTCACTATTATCTGTTTTATTGTGTTGCACTGTTGGAGGAGCCTGTGACCTCAGATTTTCATTGACATAACTTCAATGTAGCGAGAATACACATGACAATAAAGGCCTTGAATCTTGAATCTTGAAAAGGGTCAAAACAGGTAAGCAGAGACAATGGCTGGACCACTGAGACAAATCAAATAGACGAATGGGATCAGTTGATATGTTACTGTGTAAACAGGGTTTACTGCAGGGCAAGTGGGAGTGGCATGGTCTGAAAGGACAGAATAGTTCATGGCAGCGAAAAAAGCAGACCAGGAAAATTAGATTAGGAAATGGCTGATACTGAATGACCTTATCCGGGGCCTTCCCTTTGCTTGGAATAAAACACCTATTCTTTCTATTAGATTACAAATCCTTTTTATTTGACCAACTAGACATATTGTTTCATAAATAAATTCACGATAACAAATCAGTAAGCTTAAACTCCTGTATGAGAAATGTAAAAAAGATATATTATTTTTTCAATGTTTTTGTTTTACATGTTAAATTATAGTTTGTGTTTTCTTTGTGTCAGCACCACAAGCTGACTGCGAGACTTCCTGGTTTCCTTTCTGGATGTTTCCCTGTCAGACTAGCAGCATGTTTTGGAAAGAAACTCTTCATGTGAGTGAGGTCATGTGTTTTCTCTGCCAAGTCAGCTCGGGGATGAGATCAGAGGTTACATTACCCAATCATCACTTGATCTCCTCTGTGAAGCCAGAAGACACGACGGCTCCTCGCCAGCGCTGTGACAATACAGAGCAGTGTGTGTTGACAGGGAAAGGAAACACTCCCTCCTTCTCTTCCTCATCCGAAGCTGTAAACACTAATCCACTCTGTCTACCCGTTCACCTCCCCGCCTCGCTGCCCTGCTTTCCCTTTAATTGTATAACCACCATTCAACCAGTGCTGTTTTATCAAGACCCAACACCTGCTGCAAATGTTCATTTTTCATTCAAAAGATATAATTAAAGTGAGCAGTATTTTATTCCACTCCACAGTATTTAATTTTACTTATTTTGTTTAACACGCACATAGTTCACATATTCCTGCATTTCACTTGCACTTGAATTATTTGATGTCTTTTTTAATCTCTTAAAACGAAATATTGAACAAGACTCTGGGCCTTACGTTTTTCATCGCCAAAAACTAAGCTGTTTGGACATATGGCAAAAAAACACTTTAAATGTCTGTTGGCTTATTTCAGTGTTCAATTACACTGACTGTTTTATCTGAGTTTCCTATTGACCTTGGATCCCGATATTGACACTTTAAAATCCTAATCTAATCTGTTCTGGTTGTGATATGAGTGTTATGGCGCCTAAAATTAGCCTTCTGCGATTAGCCTCCAACATGAATGCATCAGAGCTGAATATTTTTTTTTTTAGGACGAGACTTTAAAGCACCTCCTCATGGACTGCTACAGAGCCCAGGAGGTGTGGTCGCTCCTACGGAGCATCGGTTTAGAGTTCAATGTAAATGATATCTCAATCATGTATTGTATTCTGGATGAGGGGATGGACAATAAACACAGGGAACTTTTTCAGCTCGTAATTTGTATAACATGTATGAAAATCTGGAAGACAAGGTGCAAGATGATACTAAATCAGACTATTATAAACAGTGGAACAAATACTTACTGAACTAAGGAGAAGAAAAACCCTGGACAATTCAATCAGGAGAGACAGTTTTGATGTAAGAGTACATATTTATTGCCAGAAATACACATGAATGTAAAGGAGTTTTGGCGATTAGGCCCCGTTGTGCAGGAATATCATTCGGGAAGGGAGAACCGATCCGATGGAATCCCCCGGGGTCTACTCTAGACACTGGTGGTGGTGAATGGATAGCTGGGGTCGGTCTTAAGGGGAGGGGCTTAGCTTGCCCCTGGATTCAGATGGACGGGAGGTGAAGAGGGGAAGGAGGAGGGTTGCGCCGATTCACCTGGAATGAGAGCTGTCAGAGGGGAGAGCAGATTTAAAAGGTTTAGCGGAACGCTATGATAGGCTTGTGAGAATAGAACGTAGTGGTTGGTTAAGCTGGGGAGTGACGCCCCCGATCACTTATTGAGAGGAGAGAGAGTAGTGACATGGAAATAGTGAATGAATGAGTAAAGAAGGTCTTCCTGGTTGAACTTGTGCTGAGCTTCATATCCCAGACTCAGCCATGGGGCATTTTGAGTCTGTGACCGAACTGAGTCTCATTGGAATATAAACGTGCTCTCTTTATGTTATTTATATATTTATGAATTGTGTTTTATGTGTATTATTAATGTAACTTTTGTACTTCCCAAATAATATAAAATAAAATTTTCAAAAAAAGTAAACCCTCGTCCCTTATCTAATTGTATTGCGTTTGGCGCTCTATCTTTTCCTAGTAATTCTAGTCTGGAAAAACATTTGCATGCCTGTTTTTAATAGAAATCAACGTGTCAACAAGAACAAAGAATAAAACAGATGAAAACAAGCTGAAAGTGTTTTGTATTTTTTACAGTTGCATTTTATCTGATGTTTTTAAGACAATTTGACTTCTACATCTAGACAAAAAAACAAAAAATAGGATTGGAGTCAAATATTGTCACTGGTTTGGTTTCCAGAACAAAACATGTCTCTTTAGATGGTAAATCCTCGTCATTGTTCCCCAGCTAGTCTCTAACTGCGGCTGAGCAAGTAAGGTGCATTGGGTTTATCAGGAAACAGCTGGGACTGAATCAGACAGAACATTTGATTTAAAACCAAAACTAGGAGCCAAAAAAAAGAAGCTTTTTGTGTGTGAATACATCCCGAATGTCCTTTTGCGGCGTTACGGGAATCCCTATTGGTTTACACAATACTGATAAGTGGAGTCTTGAGTTTTTGTTTCTCTGTTGATCCAACAGCAAATCCAAATGCTTATTTCACACACTGTGCTCTTTGTTTGAGAGTGTAAACAGCAACATGGATGATAGCTATTCTCATGGATTTAAGGAGATTACACCAAAACGAGGGTTGTAGATTTAAAGGGCAGTATGACATTTTAAGAATTCCTTTTGTTTGTTTTTCTTAATCAGATTCCCTGATAGATCCATGACGTGGTGAGCTTATCTTAGTTTAGCATTACGACTGGAAGCAGTAGGAAACTCTGTTAGATTAGCTCTGTAAAAGAAGAAAGACACCCACTTTCCAAAAGCTGCCAAATATCTCGACATACCAACTTCCGATAATCCTACCACCTTATTCAGTGACCCATATTGGTGGGGGGTAACCCTGAGGTTAGGAAACTGTTCGCAGAACACATTTGACAAAATAAGGATATTTTTGGTAATTATCAGTGTGGGGAGAGTTACTTTAAAGGTCACCAATAAATCCACTTCTTCATGTCTCTTCTACATCAACATGTGTCCCCTCTTCTTCATGTCTCTTCTACATCAACATGTGACCTCTCTTCTCCATGTCTCTTCTACATCAACATGTGTCCCCTCTTCTTCATGTCTCTTCTACATCAACATGTGACCTCTCTTCTTCATGTCTCTTCTACATCAACTTGTGTCCCCTCTTCTTCATGTCTCTTCTACATCAACATGTGACCTCTCTTCTTCATGTCTCTTCTACATCAACTTGTGTCCCCTCTTCTTCATGTCTCTTCTACATCAACTTGTGTCCCCTCTTCTTCATGTCTCTTCTACATCAACATGTGACCTCTCTGCTTCATGTCTCTTCTACATCAACATGTGACCTCTCTTCTTCATGTCTCTTCTACATCAACATGTCTCCCCTCTGTGTAAAGAGACTCTGGAAGGTTCAGGAACAAAGATTCTCTCTCTTTTTGTCCTGATCCATTTCTATAAAAACCTGTCTGAAAATGAGCTGATCAGATTTTGGCCACTTTATGATGTCATAACGATGTTTTGGCTTGTGTAGCTATTAGCTGATCACCAACTAAGGTAACCCCCCCCCCCCCAACCTATCACCTGAATCTCCTCCTAGAGCACCATTGTGTTCTTTGTAACCAAATATCTCTCAGAGGGGCGTGGGGAGGGGCTCCTTATTTTCATCTAAAGTAACAGATAGAGAATCAGCACTTTGGAAACAGGGCCGAAACAGAAGGGATTATGGGTAATGCTGCAATGATCTGTTTGGTGTTTGGAGCCAAACACTCCAGAGACATGTTCTGTATATATCTGAGACCTGTATATATATTATTATATTACATTGATGAAAAACAGAATCATAGGGGACCTTTAAAAAATGTATTACTTTACAATTACTACATGTAAAAAATGTATCACACTGTGAAGGTAATGTAAACTGATTACTTTCCGTTGCTTTCAGATTACCTTAATATAAAATCGATCCAAGAAAGAATAAATATCAATAAGATTTTTTACTTAAATGTATTTTGGAAGACAACAGAACAATTTTCACCTTAGAAAATAAGAAATATTAAGCATCAAATACGCGTGATATATTAAAGGCCAGACCTACAGAAGGGTATCGTTTTCAAATGCTGTTTTAAATGAATACATTAATTAAAAGCAAACACTATTTGTTTACTAACTACTGCATTTAAAACATATACTGTATATATATTCAAAATAAAGAAGAATGGAAGTAGCCTAAATGAAAACTAAAAGAAGGATTCAGCGGTATGTCTCCCTAAAATAAATTGATCTTCACTTTAAAGTTTATTGTAATAGTAATCTATTTTTTAAGTAGCTGTAAGGGTATCCGATCCTTTTTTTGTAACCTATTAATCCCGCTACATGTAATACACTCCCGAGCCTGGTAATGATTGACATTGCTCAAAGTTCAAAGATGATGGGATGATATAATAATTGATTTAACCTGTGTGCAAATCTCGAGGAATCATTGACGACATGCAACCATTTTTATTGATGTTGTAGGTCAAATTTAAACAAAAATAAACACTCTGAGTAATAGATAAAAATACAAAATTAAACAAAAATATATATAAGAACTTAAACAGCATTAACGAGACAACAACCAACAAACAAAGAAAATCAAAAACAGCTACATTCAAGGGCAGAGAAACTTGTACCCATAGTTTTAAATTGACCTCTATGTGCAGTTGCGTAACGTTATAATGAGTTGCAAAAAGTGCAGTTCGAAAATACACACATAAACTGATGACGTGGTTATGATGAAAAACTGATGCAAAGACATGCAATCTTTGTCCTTGCACCTCAGAAGGATTTAATAGATTTTAGTTTTATTTTGGAAAAGTTTTATAGTCTCTCTCTCTCTCTCTCTCTCTCTCTCTCTCTCTCTCTCTCTCTCTCTCTCTCTCTCTCTCTCTCTCTCTCTCTGCTTCTCCAATTAAAGCTCTGAGTCATGGGGTTGCACAATAGCCGAGCTGCGTAATCACATAAAGCCGGCTTATCTGTCTCGCCAAGGGCACCCAGTGTACTC
>NC_136912.1:8188164-8218164 GCF_949606895.1 Notothenia rossii | reverse complement strand
CTAGCTGTGGCTTGTTTTTTTGGAGATACTTGTATCACTTTCTTTTATAACAAGTTGTTCTCATTTTGTCGTTACTTTGTAAATTGCCTGGTGAGCCCTCTTTATTCTTCGTCAATGAACAATAGATTTGAATTTTGCAAATCAGTTTCCTCTTTCTTTTTTATCTTATATTTTGTTGCTTCCCTTTTAGCCCTAGATTATTGGGGAACGTAACATTGAGATAAACTAAATATCAACTTAAAAGTGAATGTATGTTCATAACCAAATTCAAGATTCAAAGTTTTTATTCTCATATGCTCAAAGCTACAGTGTAGAAATGGCAATTCAATTCTTCTGACCTGAGCTCCTCCAACAATCCAACATATATAAAAAAATACAAAGTAGTGCAAAAAGTCTATATACTTGTCACTAGCTTGTTGACAGAATATTGTGCAGGTTTAAGGAAGTATTGACACCACTTCTCAGCTGCTGAGGAGATCAGAAACTAAACCCTGGAGCTGCAGCAGGGTGTCAAGTCTCCACAAGCCCTCTGAGTAAATCTGCTGATGAGGGAAGTGAAGGTTATTTTCAGTCACGGTGACTTCTGGGACTGTAAACGGTTAATCATTCCTGGAGCCCCAGTTTGACCTCAGCCTCACCTCCCAACTCTTAAGTTTTTCCCGCGGCTGGTTTCCCATCGTGGAGACTTCCTCCCCCATGTGAAACTGCTAAGCTGAACAAACTGACGGGGTCGACCCCTGCAGACATGAAGCCAAGTCTGCAGATCTCCCATCTGAGAGGCCTAAGAGAGGCTATTTAAAGACCAGCTGATCAGGAAAAAACACACACAGCTGACAGAGCTTCATTAGCTCGTAGCGTCTTATATCCTGAGACAGGTTTACAGTCTGATCCAGACGCAGGAGGCTTTGAGAGGAGGAGGCTTTTTATAGCTATTGCACTTACTGTAAAGGCCTCAGGTTGCTTTAAAGAGAGTAGTTTTTCCACATGCAAAAGAATAAGTACCTCTTCTGCTGTTGTATCATATTCTGACTGCATACCAGTGGCCTCATGATGCCTTAAGCATCAACTTAGTCCAGTTGTAAACACGAAAAAGTGACAGAAGTATATATAGCATATTTACTATCCTTTGTATCCTGTGTTTGCATTTTGTTGGTTTATTATAGTGTCACTTATTCTGTGTAGTTTGTGAGTTGGATTAAAGATACTCTGTAGATATACTGTATATATTTCACTGTTGATATGCATCCGTTCATTCCAATGTTTACTTTCTATTTTTTTGTATTCATGTGCAATGCCTTCTTTACATGAGACTATATGCAAAAGTGGGATTAACAAAGTACAAAAGTACTGTTAAATAGAGATTTTGAGAAAGATATTCAAACCTGGGCTAACACCGCATTAAATGGCTTTCATTGTCAGATTCTTTGTTTACCATCCATATTGATGATTCTATGTCAACAGGTGTTTTGAAGCTGTGAATGTGTGAGACTTTTATTTTGGAAGAAAAGAGAATTTAGGAAAGTCATTGAGAAGCTGTAATAATTTGACACAACATGGCACCAACTGACACAAGGGCTGCTCAAGTTAAACATGTTTTACCAACTACTCATGTGGGTATTAGTCTGCTTCACAAATAAACAGAAACAGAGAGAAATGAGGCAAGAATGTACTTCCTCTCTTGTGTGAAAACACTTTGAAATGATCCAATGAAGCACACTAATGGCACATTTCCACTACACTAATAGTTTCCATTTTGGTTGCGTTTCCACTTAGGGTAGTACCGGCTAGCGGGTACTATTTCACAGTTTTTCTGGCCCCATAAAATCGAGGTTCTTTCCGGGTGAACAACCAGGCTGAGTCGGGCTGAGTATGCTAAATTAGAGAGAGAATCGCTGGCAAGGGGGCTACAACTACAACAAGATGAACATATTTGACCGTGATTTAATTGTAAGACACGTTTCAAAATGATGCCGAAGTAACAACATACTGATACCGGTTAGTAAAAACCATGAATTAAGGCCTTGACAAGTCTGCACACAGACGGCAAGCGAAAACCTTTTAAAATGCGTGTTTTCTGAATGGAGATCGGCTAAGCTAACGCAGTATATGCTCCGTCCACACTCACAACAACGGCCTATACAGACATAAATAAACCAGCGACTGTATTCGCCATGACACAGACAGTCTGTGGTTTGTACTTGTTTAACTTCTGTCAAGTTTCTGAACAGATATGAGGAGCTGTGAGCTCTGAGGGCTAACAGCTAACGTAGTTTTTCTGTGGTTCTCATTGAAGATGACGTCACGGCTCCGCCTACTCTGCGTTACTGCCCTAGCTACTAAACTGTAACGGCCCGTCCACACTACAGCTTCGACAGCTTCAAAAAACGATTTCCAACGCGTCTGCCCATTCACTTTGAATGGGGTGACGTCACGTTGCCTCGCTTTTTTTGCCGAACTGAATTGTGGGTAGCAGAGCGGAGCTTTCCTGGCGTTTCAGGCTGCAAAAGTTGAGCAATGTTCAACTTATGAAGCTTCTGAAGCTTTCGGTGGAAGCGTCAGCCAATCAAATCATATGCCAGTACAAGCTCTAGCCAATCAAACCGCTGCTTGTGTGTCAGGGGCGGGAGATTCATGTGATTGGTTGTTGGTCGAGCTTCAGACACGCCCACCGGCAAGCTTTTTTTGAAGCTGTAGTGTGGTCGGGCCGTAATAGAAACGCAGCATAAAGTGAGCCAGTCCTAACAAGGCCTAACGAGGCCTAGCCATTCCGAGCGAGGCCGAGCGAAGCCCTGTAGCGGAAATGCGCCATAAGTCTCAGAGGTTTGAAGCATTAAGACAAAGCTACAGTAAGAAGGGGTTAAGGGATAGTTTTTGTTGCTGTAACAAAAAGGATTGGTATCATTTGTGGGATTCTCCTTGTTTATATTAAATAAATACTTTAGATTCTTGTTTTAAAAGGGATTAAACAAAAACATACATGTTGATAATTGTGTTGTTCACTGTCATCAAGTATTAAATCTCCTTGTAGTTCAATTTTGGCTTTCTTTGTTTTGATGTGTGATTTAAGAGTTTATGGAAATGCCTTTTATGGGAAGAGGTATTAACTACATGTAAAAACACATTTCATATCGGTATATACATATATTAGTATGTCTCTAGTCTGCAGCCGTGTCTCAGATGTGTTCAGAGATCCTGAGCTGAACATGTAACTCCTCCCGTCTGTGTTTTGCATTTCGGCGCTGAGTGAATTATGTGGGAAATGTCGTCCAAGCTGTCAGCTCTTGTTTGTGTTTCCATTTGGGAAGTGAAATCACATGAAGGATTTCCCCCTCCCCGCCGCGCTGTGCGAGGCGACAGGATGATCAGTCAGCTGACGGAGGGATTTATGGGGGGGGCTGCAGGTTGTAAAGGGTCATTAGGAGAAAGGCTTCACAGAACCAGCAGCCATGATGAACTCATGTATTAAAACAAGATGCTATACGCAGCAAAAATGTCGTGAAAAAAAGCCAAATATTCCAAGAAGCATAGTAAGAATCACCTACATCTACCTATTAACTACAGCGCTAGCAACTAACATGAAGTCGTTTTAAAATTGTGTCAGTTTTAATGTTTTATAACAGCTTCTTTTATTTGCATATTGACCGGTAATGTGCCATTTAATTTGTGTTTTACGACCGCTGTATTCGTCTGCCTGTATTGTTTTGTGTTCATCTGTTGTAACTTTGTTCATGCTGCCCGCTTGGCCAGGTCGCTCTTGAAAAAGAGATTTGATTCTCAATGAGACTTTTACCTGGTTAAATAAAGGATATATATATATATAACGTCAGTATGGCACCATGCTCATAATCACAATGTTCACATATATATAGCAAGTTTAAAGGTTAACACCTTAGTTTAGCCGGTTAGCATGCTAACATTTACTAATTAGCCGTGAACACAAAGTACAGCTGAGGCCGATTGAATGTCTCGTTCTGCAGGTATTTGATAAATGAAAATAAAACAGTGGACCAGTTAAAAAGATGACCTGATCTTCGTGATGTCATAGTGAATTTACACTTAGGCCTAGTCCACGTGTTTACAGGTATTTCTGTCAAAATAATGTGAAAAGTCACCGTACATTTATGTGTAAACATGTAAAAACACACATTAGAAATCTTTTATTTGACCATGTTGGCCAGTCACTAGAAGTTACACCTCCTAAAGGAGATAATGGTGCACACTAAAAACAAAAGAACACATCCCTGTGTAGTCAACCCAAACAATGCTCTGTTTCCAGTGACCTAAAACCTCTGTTGGGTGTGAAGAAAAAGGCCTAATCAGCAACATTTAGAAAAAATGCATGTGTATACTGTATGTGGACTTTCCCTTTGTAACGTGGTCCCATTTACCTCCACCTATTAATTACTACAGTATTCCCAATAGGTTGTTTCAATGGAGACATTGAGAGTTGCAGTGGATGCAGCTTTAAATGTGTCTTGAATCTAAGCTTTAGTTTTGGAAAAAGGTCCCTCTAAATCAACATTTGTATTTGGTTGTAAACAGCTGTGGGCCGTAAACATATGTAAAGCAGCTCAGGGACTCAAGAGTGATGAAACTCTACGCAACTACCATGTCAAATGCTCTGAATTCTTCCCTGTCTTTATGTAACTCTGCTGCATTTCACCTCCTTTCTTATCCCTCTGCCTCAATGTATTTCCCTGAAGCTCAGGATGCAAACGGCTCACTGCTCCAGCACATTTGCCTGCAGCAGCCGAGGCGTCGCTGGAAAAACACGACGCATTGTTCACCACCGCCAGCCTCTTCCCTTGCACTTCCTCTCCCTCTCTTTCCATCAGCTGACTGGGTAAGTGAGGCCATGTCATGATACCGCGAAGAGCCCGAAGCAGAGTTCAGGCTGTGGCTAAAATGATGTTGACTCACTGCTGGCCAGACATCAACATTATTACACATCGGGCGACTCTGCATCATTTGACCTTAACACCAATTGGGCTTGGCAGTGTGGATTAAAGAGGTCCTATTCTGCTCATGTTCAGGTTCATATTTGTATTTAGTGTCTCTACTGTGACTTGTTTACATGCTTTAATGTTCAAAAAGCTCTTCTTATACTGCCTGTGCTGCAGCACCTCTTTTCACCCTCTGTCTGAAACCAGAGCCCAGTCTGCTCTGATTGGTTAGCTGGCCAGCTCTGTTGTGATTGGTCAACCGCTTAGAGATGTCCCGGCAGACCATATCATTTGTGAAGAACATAAAAAACAGATTGTTCTTTTGCCCGTTTGTTATTTGTTTTGAAGGTCAGTAGACCGAGCAAATGACATGATTTTTTCAATGCGGCAACAAAAGGAAATAAAATGTGTAAATGTCTTTGCTCCACGAAACCAGTTTTTAAATAGCTGACAGATTTTGATTTCACTTCTTTAAAAAAAATAGGAACTAAATAACTGACTAAAGGACTTTAATAGACAGATTTGTATAAATACAACTCTATGAGCAAACCATACACATGTTGTTATTCAGTAGTCCTTAAATCAGACTTAAGCTTAAAATAATAAGTTAATAAGTGTGATAAACTCCTCTTTTTAAAACCTTGAGTACAATTCAAAGTACAACAACCCTACAATAACATTAATAAGAAAGTAAACACACCATATCTATGAATACATTTTACAATAATAGTTTTAGTGTCTCTGAAAGATGAAATATCTCAAGTCACTAAAATAGATGGACATAAAGCTGGTCCTCAGCATACAGACAGCAGCAGCACAGAAGCAGTATGGATTACTCTGCCTGGCTACAACCGCAGAATTCTGTGATTGGCTGTTGGCCCTGTGACGTCACGGGTGCCTGGCACTGGAATGCATGAGAGGGATTGAGCTGAGCCTGCATCTGAACAGCTTCAACACTTGTTGCTTTCATTCTGAATGTTTCGCTTTACAACCCATGATATATTTTTCATCACATGCGTTAAATGAATTATGTTTTACTTTAGCTTGTGCTCTTAGTGGAAATAAAAAAATGTAAGTATGGAATATTTTTATATATATATATTTTGTCTATCAAAATAAAGTGTGTGGTTACAGCACTTGTTGAACTCTCACAGGAGTGTGTGTGCAGGCAGTCAGCTGAACTCTCTGCTCAGGGTTTTGGGTATTTATAAAAACCTATTTTGCTCCCCTGTGGGCAGAGAGCAGGAGAGGATAGGAAGAGGTCTCACTCTGCCTCAAATACCTGAGATCCCATTTTAAACACAACGTTTGGAGCTAGAAAAGGATTTGAAATGTTGTCTGAAATGCCTCAGTTTTATTTTTCAGTGGACATACAGTCGTTGAAATGTCAATGTCTCTTTTTCAGATCTGATTTCTTTGGGGATGTCTGATTTCTTCTGCTTGGGTTGCAAATGCTGACTCTGTTTCCTTTGCTTAATTGTATTAGGTCAGCAAAAACGAATTTGGTTTCGGTAAAATGTTGTAATTCTTGTCAAACTTCATACCACTCACATGACCGAGGTCATTTCTTTTTAATTTTCAGCATTTTGGAAACGCCTTTAAAAGGTTTTGAAGGTCCTATTTCCCTTTTTATAAATTGTTATTGAATAATTATTATTGCTAAAAAGCGCTGCTTGTAAATTTGCAATCAGTATAACTGAATTCAGGGTTGAATGGGAGGAACAGTGTTGAAATACTTTTCTTCAAGTAAAAGTCCTGCCTTCAAAGTGTTATTGAGGGTAATAAGCAATACAATGTAGTAAGGAGTGGGACATTTTGGAAAAATATATGACATTATTGGATTCATTGGCCAAAAGTGCTTCTTATGCTGCCATACAAATACCATTTTGTCTACTGTTTATATCAATAATCTGAATCTGCAAAGTAGCTAGTATTGGATTTTGTCAGACAAAGCTATGCAATACAAATTACAAAATGTGTTTCTAAAATGAGAACCGTCAACGGGAAATACTCAAGTAAAATACCTACTTGAGCAAATGTACTTAGTTATATTCAACTACTGGTTAGCTAACAGGAAGTGTTGCAATGCCTCTTCTAAATGGCATCAGATATATGCTGACTTTTGCACTTCCCCTGGTTAAGATTGTTCTACTTTCTGCACAAAACTACTGCTTGTAGAGCTGTATGTGTATTTATTTTTAAACAAAAACATTTATTTTATTATTTTCATACTTTAATTGTTTTTTTCTCCATGTCATTTTTCATTTTCTCTCTAAATGATCCTCTTAATTCAGAATCGGAATCAGAAAACAGAATCGTTTTATTACCAAGTAGGTTTACACATTTGCTCTGGTGTGAATGTTGCATTCAAAGACATAGAAAGGAGCAACAAATACTACTTTTATAAAAGCAATGTGTGTTTGTGAAACATGCTTGACAACAAACCTGATTCAGGACATTTCTGTGTTCAGTTTTGTTTCAGTATAAACCAGCACAGAGTGATACCTCCTCTCACACACTTTTTTCTCTCTCTCTGTGTGTGTGTAAAGCTCTCCGGATAAAGATAGAGAGAAACGGTGCGCATGCGCCCTCAGGGGTCTTCGAAGAAAAATCCAGTAAATAGAACCTGGAGCCCGAGAGTGTCGGCGCTGACGTCACGGCCCTACATTGAGAGAGCTCGAGCTGAATTGTAAGCACGAGCCTCAGACGGAGGCGCGCCGAGGCGAAGGACACAACTACTGCCATGAAGGTGTGACTGCTGATCTGTAAAGGAAGGAAATAAAACATTTTAAACATTTTATTTGGTGATTATTTCTTCAAACAGACCGACATTTTGGAGAGTTTTGCATCCGATTTTTACAGCATGTCCTCCGCGGCGGTCGCTGCCTCCAGAAGGCAGTCCTGCTATCTGTGTGATTTACCCCGCATGCCATGGGCCATGATCTGGGATTTTACCGAGGCCGTGTGCCGCGGATGCGTCAACTACGAGGGCGCAGACCGGATTGAGTTTGTGATCGAGACGGCGCGGCAGCTGAAAAGAGCGCACGGTTTCCAGGATGGTAGATCTCCTGGACCGGGGAAGAACCACCACCACCAGCAGCAGCACCACCAACAACAACACGAAAAGATGAACCACCAGGCTGTGGGAGGACCAGGAGACCCGGGTTTGCGTCCCCCGCAGCCGCTGGACCGATACCCGCTGTCCGACCGGCCCCCGCGCCTCGGACCGGAGTACCAGGGTGGAGGAAGGCAAGCAAACGGCCTCCCTTTACCGAATGGGTTTCCAAAACCAGACGAGCCTCCAGAGCTGAACCGACAGAGCCCAAACCCGCGCAGGACTAGCACGGTTCCTCCCAACCTGGTGCCTTTGGTGAACGGCGGTATACCGACCATTCATCCGCTGAACGGCCGCCCTCAGATGGGTCTGGCCGGGGTGCTGGCCGCGCCTGGGGAGCAGAAGGAGATGAAACACAGGCCGGATAGTCTGCAGGACATGTCTGACAGCCACAAGGAATGGATAGGCAAAGGCAAAACAGTGAGGGACCTGATGGCGCTGCACACTTTCGACAGCAGGTTTAAGAAGGACCACGCCGCCATGCAGAGGGTGATGGGATATGAGACCAGTGCCACTTCCTCAAAAACAGGTATAGGAACTATTCCTGGGTTTTCTTTCATGGATACAGCAGAGGGGAGAGGTGGGAGAAGTACTCAGATACTGTACTTAAGTAAAAGTAGAAGTACCATAGTGTAGGAATACTCTGCTACAAGTAAAAGTCCTGCAATCAAAATGTTACTCTTGTAAAAGTTGAAAGGTATTATCATCAAAATATAGTAAAAGTGCCAAAAGTAAAATATGTCATTATGCGGATTGGCCCGTTTCAGAATAATATAGGCTATATGATATTTTGATTATCATTCATGTATTTATCAAAGCTGGTAAAGGTGCAGCTAGTTTTAATGACTCTGTATACTGCAGGTAGCTTGTGATTTTACTCCAGGTGGAACTAAAGTCTTGAAAGAGTTGATTATATTTCACCTCATTAATCTAAATCTGCATAGGTATTAAATAATGTAGTATTTGGCTATAGTGTGGTAAAAGTAAAAAGTAGCAAAACATTAAAATACTCTAGTAAAGAAAAGTATATCAAAGTGTTTAAGTACAGGACTTGAGTAAATGTACTTAACTACTCTATGCCCCTGCAGCTATAGGACTATTTCTGTGTTTTGTCCTTCTTCCCAGCAGTGGGATATGTTAAATTGGCATGCTCCTTTAAAAACAGGAACCTAATAGCCCTGGTATTATGTGTCAGCACATTGTACGCATGCTGCTGACATGCTGGGTAATGCCACGCTGCTGAAATGGCCTCGTTCACCTCTGTGCACGCGGAGGTTTGGCAAAGAACAGCAGCGACATAAACAAAGCTTTATTCAGTGTGTGTGTGTGTGTGTGTGGTGTATGTGGTGTGTGTGTGTGTGTGTGTGTGTGGTGTGTGTGTGGAGAGAAATGTCCTGTGTTTCATTATTCACAGAGCAGCATGCTGGAGTATTTGTGTTTAGTGTTGTTGTGTTAGACTCAATATTCAAAGGTGTTATTGCCATATGCACAAAGCTACAGTGTAGAAATGGCAATGAAATTCTTCTGACCTGAGCTCCTCTAACAATGCAACATGTATTATAAAATACAAAATACGCTGTGTTAACCCTCTTCCTCTTCCTCAGACAGGGGGAAGCACCCTCGCAGCATGAAGAGGAAAGCGTCCCCAGAGCCAGACGGTGAAGGCAGCGCCCCCAAAATGAACGGTGGTGACGGCCAGCAGTGGCACCCCTCGCCCTCTGAGATCCTAAAAATGCCCCCAGCCGCCCATCCAGGTTTCTCCTCCGCTCCCCCCTCCACCATCTCCCCTCACTCCCACTCCCGCACCTCGCCCCCAGAAGCCGCCACAGCCCAAAACGGCCAGTCCCCGATGGCGGCACTTATCCTCGCCACGGATAACGCGGGAAACACGGGATCACCGAAAGACGGAAACCAGGTTCACTCCACCACCACGGCGGGGGCGCGGCGGAACAGCGGCAGCCCCCTGTCGCCCTCCTCCGCCTCTCAGAGGAGGTTGGCACAGAGGGAGGGGTCAGTGAGCGCCGTCCCCTCCGCTCTGGACCCCATGCAGAGCGCCCCAGACTCTTCTGTGCCGCCGGGCAGCGTGCCGCTCTGCTGCACTCTGTGCCACGAGCGGCTCGAGGACACTCACTTCGTCCAGTGCCCGTCGATCCCCTCGCACAAGTTCTGCTTCCCGTGTTCCCGGGAGAGCATCAAGCAGCAGGGCGCCACCGGGGAGGTGTACTGTCCGAGCGGAGAGAGGTGCCCGCTGGTCGGCTCCAACGTGCCCTGGGCCTTCATGCAGGGGGAAATAGCCACCATCTTGGCCGGGGACATAAAAGTAAAAAAGGAGCGGGACCCTTGAAATGATTCACCAGTTGTTTTTCTGGATTTTTTTTTTTCCCCTTTTGTAATCCGACTGCAGGACATACAGTAACACACACACGCCCCGATAACATAAATCATCCAGCAGGCCCCAGAGAGACGGACATGTACATATTGGACACAAGGGAAGTGTTATACTTCGTTAACATGGCTGTATAATTTTTTTTTTCTTTTTCAATACATTGTGTTTCTATATTTTTGAAGATGAAAAGGTATGTACTCTTCATAACAGGCTCTTCCTCCCCCATCACACTTGTTTCTTTTCAGTCGTTGGTGTACTTTAAGTCTGGAGACAGTCCTGTCCAACATAGAATGTGACTAATCTGAGCACTTGGCAAAAAAATAATAATAAAAAAAAACAAAGAAAAATTGCTTCTAGCTGTACATGTATGCACTTGTTTAAGAAAATAACTTGCCAAATACAGTTTCAGACCTTGTAATAATACCTCTAGTGTCTCTGTGGTTTTGCTTATTTTCCATAATCAGTGAGCCAGGAGTTGGTTGGAGAGTCATGGTTGTGATTCAGCCATGATGCAATACCTTCCAGCAGGAACAAACCGGCTTCCAGGGAAGAGTGGGTGGAAGAAAAGTTGAGGAGGGAGATAGAGGGAGGAGGTGAAGGCCGGGATAGAAGTGTGTTGCATAAACGTTTCGTACAGTAAATCACACGTAGGCGGGCCGAGGTCGCTCGTTGCTTCGTGTCCTGCAAGAGCTGCGAGATAACAAGCGGCTAAAAATAGTCTGCCGTGGAAATACTCAGGCGTTTGTTGATGCGTCATAACGCTTCTGACAATATGTTGCTTCTGGATTGTCTCCTCACGTTGCTGACTAACAATCCCTCTTGGCACAGAATCAACCTGACAGCTCATCAGGCCTGTTTTCATTTTTTTTTAAGAACAAATCTTGGCAGCGTCCGTGTTGTTGACGGATCCCACGCCCTGCTTCCAGTGAAAGCATACAGGAGACGTGAGGTCATGAGTGGCGGTCCGCTGGGACAGTAACGATGGGTTCTTCACTGCTTTTTCCACTTAACTCGCTCTGTCACACTGTCTGGATGACGGAGGCGCCTCTGGGCTCTGTGTTGGGCCCCCGGGGGCTCCAGCGTCACAACAAAGCTGCTTCATCTGACAAAATAGCTCCTGTCAGAGAGGATTTAGCTTGAATGTTGTTTATTTTGTCTTTCTTTCTTATCCAAATGGCACATATTTGGCTTATTTTCCTTGAGTACTCCACATATTGTGGTTCTTTCACTTGTGGATATTCTCTCTGCGTCACATCCGGCTGGTTTTGACAAAATGGCTTCGGTCAGAGGATTTAGCTACGTTTATTTTGTCTTTTTTAATTCAAATGTTGCATATTTGTCTTATTTTTTTATTCTACATAGTGTGGTTCTTTCACTTGTGGATATTCTCCATCCTTCACATTCGGCTGGTTTTGACAAAATGGCTTCTGTCAGAGAGGATTTGGCTAAGTTTATTTTGTCTTATTTTATCCAAACGATGCATATTTGGCTTATTTTTAAGCTATTTTTAAGTGAATATTCCTCATGGTGTGATTCTTTCACTTGTGGATATTCTCTCCGCGTCACATCCGTCTGGTTTTGTCAAAATGGCTTCTGTCAGAGGATTGAGCTAAGTTTATTTTGTCTTTCTTTTATCCAAACGTTGCTTATTTCTGAGCTATTATTAAGTGAATATTCCTCATAGTGTGATTCTTCACTTGTGGATATTCTCTCTGCGTCACATTCGTCTGGTTTAGACTTTAAAAATAACTTGAAGGAGAAGCAGTACAGAGGGGCCCCTGCCTCAAAGTAGAGGGAGGATATAAATGCCTTGCTCAGGGGTCACGTGATCCTCGGTGGAATTCCTGAGTCACCGTCTAACCCCCCCTCCCTCCCTTCTTCCTCTCTCTTTCTGTCTCCTCCCCCTCTCTGCTGCAATAACACGCCTTCCACTGTTCAAGGTTGATCACACAGAGCGGATGAATGGGGGTCTGTGTGTGTTTTTGCCGGGGCCCCCGCCGCTTTCAGAAACCATTCAGAGCTGCAGCCAGGAGAAAACGTTAACCCTTTCCTGGCTCTCTGGCTGCTTTCCCTGCAGACTATCTGAGCCCTGGCAGATTCAGGTTTCAGACCTCGAGCTGACGCATCTCATGGTGCATTTAAAACTGAAAAACTAACTTTTTAATCGTTTTTGAAAACTTAAAAGTTGCACAAAGTTAGCTGGAGTAAACTTTTAGTTAGTTTAGTTTATTTGTTTATTTGTCAAGGACCATGTACAAAAACAATATCAATCTCAGAGACGCTAACAGTTTTACAATTTAACACTTGTCTGATTTCAGGCTAAAATGTCAAATATAGTTTGATTCCAGCCTCTGACTTATAAGGATTTACCAATTGTTTAATATTATTATAAACTCAATATCCTTTAGGTTTTGGTTGGTAGAAAAGAAAAGAAGCACTTTATCAGAAGACACATTGGCATTTTCCACCTTAATCTGACGCTTTAGTTGATGATGACACAATGGCTTAACAACAACGAACACAAACTCAAAATGTTCACAGGCAGATTCAGGTTTCAAATCTCCAGCTAACTAATTTCTTGATGCATTTCAAAACAATATTTTTGACTTAACCACTCTAGTTTTAGTGACTCATTAGAGACAGTAACAGTCTTTGCAACAGAAATATGTTATCCATATCTTTTTAATATGAACACATCCTAACAATTTCGCAGATTTCAAGCAAAAATGTTAAATATTGATTGGTTCCAGCTTCTGATTTAATATTATTTTACCTTTTTTCTCTGTTTTATGTAGTTATTAACTCATCACCTTTTGGGTTTTATACTGTAGTAAAAAGAAAACAAGCACTTGAGAGGACACGCTGGCTTTTTCCACCATTACATTGCATTTAGCTGACGCTTTTATCCAAAAAGAAAGAGATAACACCATAACACCATTACATGGACACTTTTTCACCTAACAACAAAAAAATACTTGAAAATAACCTTTAACTTTAGACTTTAAGAAAATATATCAAACTGCTCAATAAATAAAATGGTAAAAACAGCCTTTAAACATCCCAAAAATACTTTTGTAGGGCTTTTACGAGTTTTGGTCTCTTGCTGAGCCAGTGAGATTAAATCAGTCTAGGTCAACAGACTATGAGCTCAGCATGCTTTTCATTATGTAACGTGTTTATTTTCAATGGATGAAATTCCTCTTTACTCTCCGTTGTAACGGACTCTCTCTAGATCCAACATAAACTCTCAGGCATCCTGTTCAACACCACATCATCTCAAAGTTAATGCCGAGGTTTTTTAATAACAGTAAAACATGTACTCCTAATCCTTCAGTAAAAGAACAACTAACTGATAAGTAATGGTAGACCCTGCCAAAGTGAAAAATTACATTTCTCCACACTTTAAAACCTTTTCAAATACTTTTATAGCTTTCACTATGTCTGACTTTAGCTGTCTTTATTTGTAACAGGTGGGCAAACCTTAAATGTAAAACAGGTTTCTACAGTCACAAAACTACAGCTGTGAGATAAAGTACAAACCGTACAACAGTTGAACACAATCATTTGTGAATGGAGGAGTAGAAATATGTACATTTTGAGAATAAGGTTGTTTAATCAACCGTGTAGCTTGAGGTGAACTTACATGTTTTTTAACTCAGTTTGTGAATCACCAGGGGCCCTTAAAGGGGCCTGAGAGCTCCCTCTACAAAGCTCAACATGCCTTAATTTGAGTATTATTGTTCTTTATTGAAAAGGAACGAAGACTCCCCCGACATTTTTCACTTTCACATTCCTTTAAACAAACAACAAAAACTCCCAGATGGGTTTAAAGCGCTGGTCGGTCGGCTGCTCCGTTTGAAGTCTGCCAGCCAATCAGACGGCCAATCTAAACCAGATCCAGACCTCCGCCCCCTCTCTCTCCCCCTCTCTCTCTCCCTTTGGCCGGTTCATCTTTGGCGTGAGGTCGTCCTCAGATTCCAGCCGAGCCAGCTCATTTCTTTTCATCTGTCAATGAAACTCAACACCCAGAAGGCCCGAAGAGCCAGTGGCCCGAGATTAATGGGTTTGCTCAAATTACGTGGCACAATCGGAGAGAATAACTCAGGGTTTCTCCCCCCTTCCTGTTCCCCGTTCTCTCTCTCTGTTCCCTCTGTTTGTTCAGCTGTCACTTGCCCAAAGCTCACCTCCTCCTCTTCCCTGACTCTGAAGTGCAGGATGGGGCTGGAGGAAACACGCCTTGAACAGCAAACACACAGCAAGCAGGAACATCAAACCTCAGCTGTTCTCACCTCAGTGAACACTGCCAACAACAACATGAGGAAAACACTGAAAATACCCCGCGATTTCATCACAACCGGCTGCAGACTCACACTGATATTTAACAAGGAATTACTCATTTTGAATTCCCCCTGATTGACCCTGCTCCCATGGTGGTCGTGTTCCATTTGTTGCACACTTAATAAGGTGGGAAACTCGACCTGGAGGGCTTGTCTTGTCTAGAAAAGTGGAGTTAAACCATTTCACTAGAGGAAACATTTCATATTTATGTCATCATGTCCAAAGAATATACAAACACAAGTAATACACTGGTGTTGTGTTGCTGCTGTCTAGTTGCAGTGGAACTATTATATCGGCCATGTTGGGGGAAATGAACTAAAGTTGCACTCAGAATGAATAGTGAGCCAAAAAGGTGGCACTTCCACTTTGGTTTAAATGTTTAAATGAGTCTTAATTTGTACAAGAAGTGGAGGCCGGGCATACACAACAGCGAAATAGAGGAAAATATCAATCAACCAGTGCTCATGGTAAGTTGAACAATACATATACATTTGAAACGCTCTCCATTGGACTCCTTTGTTAACTTCCCTAACATATAGACATCATTATACATGATAGGCTAAGGGGCGGGACGTCTCTAAGCGGTTGACCAATCACAACAGAGCCGGCCAGCTAACCAATCAGAGCCGACTGGGCTCTGGTTTTTACTATATTCTTGAAGATACATGTACATATTAGCTATTGTTCCAGTCAAATGTCTTTGTTTTGAGCCTTCGAGTCCATTCAATAGAATACTTTTGACTTTATTTGTGCCTGTAATACTTCCATACTTTTACTTTAACTATAGTAAGGTTTGAAATATAGGACATTTGCTTTTAGGGTAGTATTTTAACATCGTGTTGAGGTCCTCAAATTGCCAGCTTGACATTTCTCTGCCGTCGCGTGGCCGACCATGCTGCTAGACATTATCAACACGTGCTCCCCCCCCCAATAAAGAGCCTTTTGAACATTAAAGCATGGAGGCATGTCACAGAGACACCAACCTGGAAATGAACATAATATGTCCTCTTTAATGCTGCAGTAATATTAACCCAGAAACATCATAATAGTAAAACACAGGCACCATTTAACTGCACATACTTTTGACTTTATTTGTGCCTATAATACTTACATACTTTTACTTTAACTATAGTAAGGTTTGAAATGCAGGATTTTTAATTTCAGTAAAGTATTTTAACATCAAGTTAATGTCCTCAAACTGCCAGCTTTACATTTCTCTGCCGTCACGTGGCTGACCATGCTGCTAGACATTAGCAACAAGTGCTCTCCCCCCCACAACATGCTGCTCTCGAATGCTGTGCTTCAGGGTTTAGGGTGGGCTGATGTTTACCCTGTGCCCCCGGGTCATTGTGTCCAAACGAGCGGCTCACACACACCCCGAGCCTCTCTTCATCTGGAGTGTGTCCAAATCCAAACGCTGTTCAAAAGGTCAGCCCGCCCCCGCATGAAAAACGACCCCCAGCTCAGGAACATGCTGCAGTTTCACAATGATCGGCCCCCGCCACATCAGCACTTTCCCAAATCTGCCCGGGGGCTTTAAAGACCCCACACACACACCCTCTGCATACACACACGTACACACACCCTCCCTCCCTCTCACACACACACACACACACACACACACACACACACACACACACACACACACACACACACACACACACACACACACACACACACACACACCCTCGGCATACACACACGTACACACACCCTCTGCATACACACACGTACACACACCCTCCCTCACACACACAGACCCAGTGTGTGCAGTGTCAATACAGATGACTGTACTGATAGATTTGATTGTAAATACTTTCAAATACCAACATTTCCATTTAACATACAGTAGGTTTAGTAGACCAAGAAACAGTGGTAAACATAAGTACTCAGATATTTTACATTAAGTAAAATTAGCAATACCAAATTCAGAAACACTGTTACAAGACAAAGTAATGCATTAAAAATATGACTTCAGTAAAAATACAAACATATTGGCATTTCAAAATAATATTTCTTATAGTAAAAGACAATATTTATTATTAGAATAATGTATATATCCCTTTAATGTTGCAGCTGATGAAGGTGGGTTACTTGTATTTAACTTTCATTCTGCTGGGAGACTTCAAGGTGGGGTAGGTCATTTTAGAGAAACAAGCTCGAGTGGCTAGAATTTGAAAATACACATCCGGAAAAAATCTGCTACTTCCTTCAGACTTCCTTACAGAGCCCCTCCTCCAACACACACGAACGCGCACATGACCAATGAGGGCACGAGATAAGTTTGTGCACAGATGGAAGGCTGACAGGCAGGTAGGCCATCCATTTATTTTAGCCGGGCCGGCTCAGATGATTGGTCGTGCTTTTACAGCGCTACGGCTTCCACAGATGACATTTGTTAATGGATTTTTTGTCAAAGCACCTCAGATATTCATTGCTATCGGGATGTTAAGAGCATTCCATGGAATATAACAAAAAGTGTATCTCGAGCCGGTTTCTCCAAAATTACCTACCCCACCTTTAACCTTTAATAATACTGTATATCATGTTTTATTTATTGAAAATATTTCAAATTAATAATACAAATCAGATAATAGTGGAGTAAAGGACACTATCCCTCTCTAAATGCTAAGTTAAAGTATAAAATAACATAACAAGTGAAAATACCTTTAAAAAGTAATTAATACATAAACATGTACAAACTGAATAGATAAGAGATCAATGACAGCAAAGACATCTTGATACAATCGATAAAAGCTTTAGATAAGTGAACATATTTATTATGAAAGTTAAGGCAGAGGAAAGGAGGAGATGAGACTCATAAATCAGAACGTCTTTATAGAGTGAAGGTCAACGGATGTAGGAGTTTGGTTGTTGCTAAACACTGAATGATTGATTCAGATAAGATGTGTCATAAAACATAAATCCTTTCATAAAGTGTGCAGGACGGCAACTCCTTTGATACTTTATGACTTATATATCCTTTGTTATTTAGTTGAAGTAGGTCAGTCTAACTTATTCTGCATATATATAAATATATATTATTCTATCTTTCAATTGTTAATACACAACCTTCAATTCCTGTGCAATGTCTTTTACATGCTGCTGTAACAAAAAAAGGTGCATCCAATCTAATCTTGTCTAGAACAGTGCCCATATATTAACAGATGAACCCTCCTAAATCAGTCTGACAGGCAGCCCTGCTCTGACTGAAGCAGGAAAAAGGAAGGAGATGAAGGAGGAGGAGGGGGGGAACATGTGAAAGGTGTGTTGGGTGTTTGAGGTGTCGCTGTGTGGGGTTTTGGAGGGACGACGGAGGGTCAAAGCCAGCAGCTGCACTCTCTATAATTAGCCGTCGAGGCGAGCAGAGGCTCCCGGGCCATTAATCAGAGAAGTCCCAGCAGCGAGCACCAAGAAAGGAACGCCGTGCTGTGTTGACTCTTTATCTGGAAAAGAGGTTTACGGAGCGCAGGCCCAAATATAGCTGCCAAGGGCCTGTTGCCTGGATATCCCTGCTGGAAGGTAAACAGAGGGGGACGCTGGATCTGCCACGTCAATGAGCTGGCAGGAAGTAAAGGCCAGAGAGAGAGAGAGAGAGAGAGGGAGGGAGGGAGAGAGGGGAGGGAGGGCGATCCCTTTTATCCAGGCTGATAACCTGAGAGCAGCAGACTGGATGTTTGCCGGCTGGAGAGTTAGCTTTACAGGAGAGCTGAGGCAGAGTCAGAAACAGGTTTATTACCAGGTAGGTTGACACGTACAAGGAATTTGACTTGACGTCACGGTGCATACATAAAAGTAAAACATCATTTTTAACTAACACCTGTTTCGGATTTGTAAGCATACCTGTCTGTCCCGAGAAAGGTCAGAGAATATAAATGAATGTCTGTATGTATGTATACTTTGCCAAGACTTGGAAGGAAAGGGGTAATGTGTGTATGTGTGTGTGTGTGAGCAATAACGTGGAGATTTGAGTGGACTGAAAACTGAGGCGGGTGTGATTTCTATGTATGTTATATATTTGTGGAATACATTTTTAAAAAGTACAAATATTTTTTAAAACACAGATAGAGAACTATTCTAAAAAAATTATAATAACATTTACAAACAATACAAATTATACAAATACATAGCAGTATTTACATATAGAATGGAACAAAATATGTCCAGTAATAGAAAAAAGAACAGATATTGTGTGCATTAATGTAGTGCATAGAGTGCGCCTTATCTGCCCGACAATTTTATTACGCGGCCGACGGAGCAGAACAAATCTGATAATGATCACATCAGACCTGCAGAGATAAAGCCGACAGGAAGCTCTCTGCCGCAGCATCTGTCTGAAGTTAGAGAAGCCAACACAAGAACCATGTTAACAAAAAACCAGACATGACAAACTTGAACTCAAAGTGGGTAACTCCTGAACAGACATGAGATGCATTGAACAAATATTTTAGTTTTATAGCAGAAGTGAAAAGGGAAGATCTTGTGAGAAACTCTATAAATCCACCAAACATAATAATATAGTGAGACTGGCCAACAACATCTGACCCCAAGCATTTCTTGAACAGCAAATATGAATTGTTTCCATCGAATCAGATTTAATAAGGTAGATACTTAATAGACAATGACCCACAACAGAGCCTTGAGGTACTTGAGGGCAGTCAAATAATGTGAAATAAGTGATCAGGCCCGTCTTACCAAGTAAAATAGTTCCCCAGTCGATCGACACCACCAAAGAAAGAAGATCTTTTTCTATAACATTACATTACATTGCATTTAGCTGACGCTTTTATCCAAAGTAAGTTCAGTAAGTACACTACAGTAAGTGTATTCGACCAAGAAGATACAATCTTGAAGAAAATCGAATCGTATAAGTACATCATGTTTCATAGAGCCAAAAAACTTCAAGTGCTACTCAACTGGCTTTAGATAAGCCAGTCCTTTATTAGTATATAAGTGCTTTGTTAGTAGTTCTATCGCTCGAAGTGGAGTCGAAAAAATGAGTTTTCAGTCTGCGCCGGAAGATGTGTAAGCTTTCTGCTGTCCTGGTTTCAATGGGGTTTTGCTGATGGGAACTATAAATAGTCAAAGTTTGTGTCTAAATGAGGCTTTGGAAGAAAATGTGGGAATTGAACCTGCTGTTAACCTTCTGTTTTCCAATGACAGCAAACATATATGAGCTGTGGCTGTGATCGTTTCCTGTCCTTAAACAAGTAGTTAATATTCCTACCATTGTGATTGAACGTCCTTAAACCTTCAAAAAGTATTTAAAACCCAAACCATCGTATTTGCCTCACTCTAAAAAAAGTAGTTATATCCGTGAACGTGATCGTATTAAGCCATGGTGGATAACAGATTAGAAAACGGTACACACATGCAAAGTTGAGTTGCAATGGTTTTGGCATTTAAAGATGAAAGAATATCGTCTTGTTGATATGTGTTGTGGTGGTGAAATAAACAATATGTTGACGTTGGGAGAACTTGTTGAGACCATGGACGCTTACTCATGTCTAATTGAAGGCCAAAGCCCATTTTAAAGGAAGGTATTTGATGTGTTCTGACTACTACTCTGTTTGGTGTTTCCTTTACACACTTTGATTAAAGAGCTTTTACAAAGACGAAAGCTGAGTGTGTCATTCATCCGGTCTGCGTAGTTTAACTTTTTGGCAAAAGGTTTTATTCTTCCTCTTCCCTTAAGCCTCGTTGTTTCATCTGCTTCTTGGCAAACATCTCAGAGGTCTGCTCCTTAAAGAGGGGCTCCCATCCTTCCGGCTTCTCTGTTTAGCCTCAGCTTTGAGCGTTAGCTTATAAATACAGTGTGGTTTGAGCAGGGCGGAGCTCTCAGCCGCGTTGGGGGGCCCGGATCGTCTTCTTCAGATCTGCTTTGTAATTAAATATCCCCCGCAGCAGCAGAAAGGCTTAAAGAAGGAAAGAGCTGCTTCCCTGCCAAATGCCTTCTGGTAAATGTGTAACAGCTGCTCAGCACTTTCAACCCGGATTGCTCAATATTTGGGTTGTTTCCCAAATCAAAGCCCTATACCTTTGAACCCTCCTCTCCCTCCTCTCCCTCCTCTCCCTCCTGCAGGACGCTGCTATATTTGATGTGTGTGTGTGCTGACGTCAGCTCGTCTAATCTTATCTTCACTTTCACGAGGGAAAGATCCAATCAGTGTATGTCATTTGTTCACTGTGTTTTCCTGAGGCGTCTGTTACAGCACTTTACAACCTGTCTGCACTTTAAACATGATACTTTAAATGAGAATAGATTATAGATGGAAAAAACCAAGGACAATCATTTAAAATAAAATCCTACGTTCTGCATCATTTGAGGGAAAAAGCGTAACACTTTTGAGACTTCAGCCATCAAGATCCGCAAAATGAGTTAAATACACATCAGAGAAATGAAAATGCTGGAAAACTCAGGGCACTTGACCCAGAAAAGAAACACTTGGTGAGAGGCTAGACAGCAGCTTCTTGGAGCCTTGCAGCCTTTTCCATTGTCTCTTTATAAATTCCACTCTGTTATATATCAGCGACTTGTAGCATTTGAAGCCCTGAAGGGTATCCAAATCTTTCACAGACCTGAAACTTGACAATGTCATGCCACGCTCAGCCGTTCAGGGTGACATTAATTGACTTTGGTCCGGCAGTTCCTTCCTTCGAAGTCAAAGTTGGAACGACCGTGCAATCTTGTGCGTACAGAGTTCCAGAAGTTACCTCGGACCTCCCCACATCTCACGCGATCACCACGTGAGGAATGGGATGACTCATGGCAGAACTGTATTTTGGTACGAACTTCTTCCCTGGAAACCCAACTTACCACTTATGAGAGCTGTTTGCCATCTGCTTGGTGAAGAAGACCACCTGCTTAAAGTTGGATTAAGAATATTTTAAGTATTTCTCCAGCAGGGCTCAAACAGTCCAGGATGGAGAATAAAGACATCAGGATGCAAAAAGACAGCCGGTTTTGACGCTGTTGGAAATGTGGACGAAGCAGTAAAGTGTGACACAGTTGAGTATAAGGACAAGATGGCATGTATACGACTCCTAAAACGGTTGCTCGATCTGGATGCTGAGTCGTTCTTCCTACATTACAGATCAAAGTCAAATCTAGATTATAATTGATTTTATGCTTGGGATCATATTCGGTGTTTGACTCATGAATCTTAAAAAATGTTCAGTTAAAGATCTGTCCGTGTGTTTTGTGTTGGATTTTGCTGCCTTAAGAAATGTCTCCTGTATTGACAGTCAAGCTCACATGCTTTTGGTAATATACGTTTTTAATACTCATATTTTTATTAACATTTTAAATTGTATAAAAGAGGTTGTTTCCTTGTACCATGGAACGTGTGTTATTCTGTTGTTCCTGCAGCTTGTTTTCAGTGACATTATCCTCTGTGAAATAAACACAATTCTTATCTTGGAACTCCTACAACTGCCATGTGGCAATATCTGCCTACTGAGAATTGAGTGTTTATTGTGCGTGTGTGTGTGTGTGTGTGTGTTTACAGGGCTGTCTCTGAGACAAAGTCCAGAGTGAATGTGCGTGCAGGGTCGGGTTTGGTTCGCTGAACAACAGCAAACACGTGGTCTGCTGAACTTCACAAACAATTTAGCTCTGTGTCGGCCTGCGTAACGCTACGTAAAGCACATTTCGCTAAATGTCAAACTGTTTATAGCATGTGATATACATGACCGTATGTCTGACGCAGGCCCGCATGAATGAAGGCCTTTTACAAACGTCCCAGAATGCTTCCCTGTGGAACGCCAAAGCATTGCACAAAACAAGCCGGATTTATAACTGCATGCCAAAAAAAACCTAGAGATTTCTGACCCCCAGAGAGGAGGAAGCACCGGATTAGCACCCAGATGCGGAGGCGTGTGGAGAGATTCTCCATCTGACTGGCAGTCAGCTGATAGCAGGCGGATAAATGGAGGCAGTGTGTAGAGGCAGGCAGAGGAAATCAGGTCACTGCTGCTCCGAAACAAGGACACACATTTCATTTTCTTCTCCAAAGAGGGGAGGGTAAACAACTGCAAAACAGGATTTATAGTCTGGGTTATTTTTATTGGAGTCATGAGGTTTCCAGACTGGTGTTCTTCCTCTGCGTGCTCCAGCAGTTTGTCACCTCGCTGACATTAAAGTCAACAAACCCAGAGGGACTTTTAGAGGACTCTGCAACAGGAGGAAAACACCTTCACTTTTAATAGGCTCACCTTTTTTCTTTTTTTTGTTGCATACTTTTAACCAGAGCACGTAATTCGTCAACATATCTTTGTGCCCAGTTTCCGACAGCACAAATCAGCAGGACATACGTCAGTGTTAGCAGCAACTGCTACAACATGTGGTTTAGTAGTGCAGGGGAAAGTGACAGATTTGTGGGGGCTTCATAGGAAGAACTGAGTCAAACAATCATTTTTTAGTGCATTGACAGGCACTACTAACTTGCTTTTTGAATAGTTTTTTTATATGTCTGCTGTATTTTATCTGGCAGAAATGAACTTTTTGGGCATTTCATGTGAAAAACATCAGTCTCAGCAGCACTGTGTAACCACCAATAAAGCTACAGCTCAAGGATAAATAGTATTTGATCAGCTGCACGTACAGAAAATAAAGCTTTTGTTTGTTATCTCTTTTATGAGGTTAATTTAGAAGTCTGTAATGATTTGGAACCGGAGATGAGAGCATTGCTCGGTAGCTAGCTAGCTAATAGCGAAAGGCACAGCAGTGCGATTTGAGATAACGCTACACGGTCAAAATCCACACTTTGCAAATGTTTCACAGCGTACAACATGGCACTGGATGCAGATCAGAGATCCATCTTCATCAAAGAATCCATGTTGCGGTCCTCTGGAGGATTAAAGAAGGTTCTTTTCCTTCTTCTGCATGATTAATGTATGTCCTCCGCCGCCACGCCCCACTGATGTGTATTTTTAGACACCCATGTCAGGGAGTGCCATCCTTTGTTGGCCAGGATTCACATGATGTATGAAATCATCTCAAAACCCTCCTCCCTCCATCCCCTCACACACTCTCTCATTCCCTTTCTTCCCTGGGCTCTGATATCTCCGTGAACTGGGGCACAGAAAGACTCTTTTTTCCCAGAGAAAAAAATAACTGTATAAAACTTCCCAAGCTGCCTCAGAGTGTTCTCTTTATTTCTCAAATCCCCAAACTGGATTGTGAGTGAGGAAGGCGAGGAGGAAGAGGAGAGAGAGAGTCGCTGGGTGACAAGAGATATTTGAACAAATTGACACCGATTTTGTCCCAGCGGTAACGAGGATCACCTGAGAGCGAGGCTGAGGAGTGAAGGAGGTGACAATTTGTTCCCAGAGGATGCAACTTTATTGATTTCATTCTGCGGGATCCAAGAAGTGAAGATGAATTTGTCTCTGTGACACACCGACACACAACTGACACACAACTGACACACAACTGACACACAACTGACACAAAACTGACACACAAAGGTTCTGGGAGGTTTAGTTGGTTAACATAAAAATACACTTTGTTTAGTCTTTTTTTTAAGTGTTCAAATGTTGTTGACCAGTGCTCATTAGATTTATTTTGAACAGAAAACATGACCAAGAACAATTTAAAGACAACCAAAATGGTGATGAAGCTAGCTGGTAGATGTACAGAATAATGACTTTATAACACCTGCACGTACAGTATCAATATGGCTGAGAACAAGTCTCCCTTGGCACTGCGACTTATACACTAGCTTATGGAAAATTATTGTTATTGTTATGTTATTTAATTATGTGAAAAGTACCAACAGAGTTTGTTACACTCACACCTGTCCTTGCAAAACAAGTGCAGGTAGGAACCACAATCCCTCTATGGACTTCAAATAGGAAATTCAATCTTAAAAAATTATCTTGTATGTTTTGGTTCATCACTTGCACATAACATAGAGTCATTTGATCGAATTATTTACATGAAAGCTTTGTTCAATGCATATTTAACTTTGTAAATTGGCGGTTACGCTGCAGACCTGACGGAGAAAAAGCTGGTGATAATACAGCAGCTGACCTTTAACCCTGTAACGTCTACTAGCACCTTACTGGGTCATCTGTGTGTGTGGATGAGTAACTCACACTTTCAAAGCCTTGTATGAGTGTGTTACGTAAGCCTCAATGTGTAAAATGAATGGATTTATAATGGCTGCAGCGGGGTAGCCCCGTTTAAGCGCACTAAGCGTCCTCGCTCAGGTCTCAGGCTGCCTCGCTGGCCGTCCGAGGCCGTGGCGCATTTCCATTACAGTTTAGGACCTGGGGTAGCAACGCAGTGTGGGCGGGGCATCTGTGCAGAGAAATCCTGGAACACTTTCACATTTCGAGTTGTTCCGTCGAGCTCCCGCTGGATTTTATCATCCCCAATGAGATGTAGGAACGTCGTCACCTCCTCGGTCGACCACGGTGTGCTTTTCTTTGACGTTGCCATTTTTGTATCTCCTCCGTTTACAAAAATGCTGCGTATAAAAATGCTGCAAGCTTGCTTCTAGATATATATGCGATGCTAGGGATGATCTCGCGCGCGATCTTGTGACGATTCTCTCTGTACAATCAGCAGTCGAGAGTGTTGACGTCACTAGTTCCGCCCTGGCCCTGGCCTGATAGAACCACGATTTTATGGGGCCGGAAAAAGAGGGAAAAAGTACCCGCTAGCCGGTGCTACGCTATATGGAAAGGCCACCAAAAACTGGTCTGGCCGCTTGAGGACGATTAAAGACGCTTAAACGGGGCTACCCGCTGCAGTGGAAATGCGCCATTAGAATATCTGGATACAGCGTTGCGGCCCAGTTCACTCCTATGATAGTTGCTCAGTGGCGCATTAAACAAAAATGGTATGAATCTCGAGAACAGGAATACACAGAACTTCCACATCCATTGGGCCCTTTCATTTTCTTTAAGCCCCGCCTCCAATCTGCTCCGTCATGTCCGGTTTTGGCTCTGTAAAATAAAGTGAAAATAAATTATTTCAGCGCATTTTACAGCTTAAAGAAGATATAAACAAGTGCTGTTCAAGTGTTCATAGTGGTACACAAAGAAATGTGTACGCTGATTTACAGGATTTTCTTTTACAATGTAAGTCAATGGGAAAAAGTATTTTGGGGCCCATGGGCATCACACGTCTGTCACTTCAACTGTAGTACCACCGTTCGGCCACTACGCACATTTGCTTCAATGCCCTTAATGGACACTTAGTAAAAATGTGCTGAAGATGAGGCATCATCACAGGTGGTGTCTGTTGAGTGATGAAACTGAAACTCAGTATCAAGCTGCGTAAAAACCTCCCTTTTCTCTCGTGTCGTGTTTCTCTCCTGACTCGTCAGAGGCGGAAATGCAGACATGTGTTTCTAATCCCGGCCGCAGATCAGAGCCAATCAGCCGGCTCTGATAATTTCAAAGGCTCTGACACAGTAAACACAAGCACAGCGAGATGAAGAGTGTTTACCCTGCAGCTTGTTTCACTTGGTGTCTCCTCAGTGGGGAGGTGGAGCTGCGTCGTGTCACTCAGACTTCAAAGAGCAGCGGCTGCTCAGTCTTTTGACCTCCTCCACCTTTTGTTTCTGAGCTGGACCGTCAGATCGGCTGCCGGGCTGGCGGCCTTTGACCCCGTACTTCCTGCCCACTCTATATCAGAGATGAATTCTGATTGAAGATGTGAAACCCTGTTATTTTATGTTTAATACTTGCAATGCAAAGGTTTCATCTTTTCGCTGAATTCAACTACGGGCGCTTAGGATTTTTGAAAATTGAGTGTGAGAAACGTTTAGCCGTACACCCTCAGCATCATGTGCTGAAGTCAGCATAACAAATTCAAGTGAGTCTGTCACACTATAGTGAATAAAACAGTGACTTTGATGCAGTGGCGGCTCCAGAGTATTTTTGTTGGGTAATCTATGGTAGAGCTAACCCATACAGTGGTGGGGCTCAAGTCAGTATTTGCAATGTAATTACATACACGCTCCCCTTGACAGTGAAATGCCACACGTGAGGTTTAGATTATTTTCCTGTCTCAATCCAAATTCAACTGTATGAAATAAAAAAGCACATTTGTCTTGTAGTAAATAAAAAGGGCGACCTGGAGCCAATCCTGCAATTTCCCCACAGGTGAAAGAGTTGACATGCTGAAAACCCAACCCCTGCAGGGGGGTCTGGGGGGATTTTGAAATACTAACATAAAATACACTCTCTTGAGAAGAAAAAAAAAATCTATTACTACACGACATATTTAAAAAAATGAATGCCATTTTAGTTTTGTGTTACTTTGCTCTGAAATCTGAACCTGCTGCTCCTCACAGAGAGAAGAGGGAAGAGGCTGTGTGAATGGATTTACATTGTGGGTAAGGGTGGATAGCCCCCATTGTTCTGTGTGTCAAAATGAAAGACAGCCCACACACCTATCAATCATCAAACCGTGGGGTCTTATTCAATTACGTGTTGATTTCTATCAACACGTAATGTTGTATCGATGTATATAGAGATGTACTACAGCAAAAGTATTCTCCGTCGGGACTTCCTGCAACAACACCACGCCGTTATCTTGATTCTAATTGGCCAGAAGACATTATCAAAGATGTTCTATTAAGAAGACGATCACTACGTGACAAAAGTTTTCAAAACCGTTTCTAGTCTTCGGTATTTCCAGACAAGTGGCTACTGAAATCAATCTTACTAACTGCTGTCTGTGCAATTTACTCTGCGCGAGTTGGCGGACTTTATTTTGCTTACTTTAACATCATTTTTCATAGTGGGGCTAAGATGGGGCTAGCCATTTCTTGGCATGGCTGTAGCCTACCCCAGCCATACCCTGGCGCCGCCACTGCTTTGATGACACGTCTCTAGTTTCTAGTCATCTACAGGAGATAAAGTTGTGTATAAGAAGAGGATGGTGCTAGTCCAATGTTCCTAAGGGAATTTGCATATGAGCACATCCAACATGCTAACACACGTTCCATTGTGTCACCTATATGCTGATAAACAAGATTAAAAAGCGACACAAGTCCGACTTTAGCTTAACAATGGTGACACACAGCCATGTAGCCTGATGTAGTTATTTAAAAATAATGACGTTAGCTTTTCTTTTCTGCCATTGCATTAACCCTAAATAAAATGGCAAAGTGGCGTAAATGTGTAGAGATTTTCCAGCTGAACAAAACATGTAAGTATGATAAACGTGTGATGTCCACAGAGCTTATTTTTTAGCAATAAACTATAATCCAATGGGAATGCTTTCTGTCGAGGGAGCCATTGCAATGCTAACATCTGGGTCGGCCAATAAGAACACGTCATCACTGCATCACTCCCATGACAGATTTCTCATTCAACTTTGACCTTTTGCACTTGCCGAACTATTGACCATAACTACAACAAGTTGTGAAATATTTGTTCCTACTATCCCCTTTTACTGTTTGATTCTAGTGTGTTGTTGTCAACGTTAAAGCCAGAGGGTGAGCATACGCAGCAGCTCATAAAGCATAGAAAGAGGAGGATGTGATGAACAGGCGTGGTCTGGAGCTCCTGCTGTTAACAAACCGCCGCCTCCGAACAAAACTTCCACTGGATTTTCTGCACAGATCAAAGGCTCTTTCCTGCCGCTGCAGGCTGTGAAACATGACTTTATTTCTCCTCCCACACTCCATCCATGCATACCAATCTGACAGCTCTCACTATTAACCAGTGTGTGTGTGTGTGTGTGTGTACATGTGTGTACATGTGTGTGTGTGTGTGTGTGTGTGTGTGTGTGTGTGTGTGTGTGTGTGTGTGTGTGTGTGTGTGTGTGTGTGTGTGTGTGTGTGTGTGTGTGTGTGTGTGTGTGTGTGTGTGTGTGTGTGTGTGTGTGTGTGTAGCCTCTGGCTGCATCTGTATATATCTTCTAGTAGTTCATCGCTCGGAGCGGTGTGTTTTTAAACTTTGGTTGCTCTTCCCGTCTTGTGTTGTGTAAGAGCTGAAGCCCACACATCCGGAGTGAGAGCCCAGAAAATGAGCCTTGTGAAAACACAAAAAGGGAGAGGAAGGAAGGACGACTTTTATCAGACTTAAAGGAGTGATCGATACAACTCATTTTTGCTTAATTTGGTCTGCATTAGTTTCTTCCATCGTAGGCTGACTTTTAGCTCACCTTTGCTAACACTCAACTCCAAAGCAAAATATCTCCAATTCTACGACACAGATTACTTATAAATAATGTTTAGATACTTATAATCTCTCTGCTGTTTCCCATCTGCCAGGGTGAGCGAAGCAGGACTCACATTCACTTTATTTCAAGGCTAAAGTATTTCACATCTCTCTCCCTAGTGAACTCATTCAACATTGACAAGGATCTCACACCAACTGAAAGACAAGCAGAACTTAAATACCAGCAAGAGTGATCAAGACACAGGTGGGGAGAGAGGAAAACCACAGGGGCACCAGGTGAACACAATCAAACAATCAGGAGGAAAACAAAGAGACAGGCAGTAAGAGCAGACATAGGGGGGTGCACACCTTTCAGAATAAAACGGGAGACAGATCTTAACAATAAAAAATAAAACACAGACAGATCGTGACACCAGTATATTCACTCGTATATCATCCATGTTTCTTTTTCTAGTTTCTGTATACTTTCCAATTGGCTAGTCATCTGCCTGTGTTGCTCTGTTGAGGCAGGAATACTTGGGTATGATTTAGACATTAAAGTTGGAACAAATATCTGGCAAGATGTGGTGTACTATGTTGCAACGCCTTGTGAAATTACTTTACGATAACATTTGGCCAAAACATTGATATTTTCTTGGCAGACATCTATTGCAATCATAAACCAGATTAACAAGAAAATGTAAGTGTTGTGAATCTTTGAGAAAGACCATAAACCAACTGCAATGGCAAGCAGCCTCTCACGAAATGTATTTATTTTAATAAGCAACTTAATCAAAGAATCCCTGCAATTTCTGCGATAATGTAATTTAAATAAAGCTTTAATAGCATTATTGTTTGCTGTGCTGTTTTTTTGGTCCCTTCTTTTGTTCTTTAAAACCATGAAATAAAATCGCAGCGTTACCAGATGTGCGATAATGTTGCCTTTATGCGATTAATGATGCCAAAAGTGCCATTATTTAAAGGGGACCTATCATGCAAAATGCACTTTTGTACGTCTTTTATACATGAATATGTGTCCCCAGTGTGTCAGGGAACTCACCAAGTGTCAGAGAACACAACCCTCTCTCTTTTCC
>NC_136912.1:8173420-8187964 GCF_949606895.1 Notothenia rossii | reverse complement strand
TCCCCACAGGAGCAGAGATTTCTCTCCCTCTGTCATTGTTAGCTGTGAACATCTGGTTCCAGCCATGATTCGTGGAGGAGCGTCTCCCTCCCCTGCTCTTCCTCCTCGTCTTCCTCCCCTTCCTCCTCTTCGTGGTCGGGGTTGGGATCGGGTTTTGTGGGAAGGGGAGAAAAAACTCTTCGGTGTCAGTCACAGCCTCATGGAAAGTTATCCAGCAGGCAGGATATGTTTAGATGGCGGTTGAGGAAAGGGAGGAGGGGGAGAAGCATACTTGTGAAGGGGGGATGTTTGAGTCTGGGAACTTTGCCAAGAGAGAGAAGAGAGAGCAGGAGGGAGGATGAGGAGGCGGGATAACATAACATCTTATTTTAGAATTATGTCTCCTATTTAAGATGTATCATTTGGCCAAGCAACCGTTGCATTGGGTTTCATTTTGGAATAAAGATTGAATGCATTTGTAGTCAAACTGGTAAAAGAAAAACAAGCTTACCATTGTGCTTTAAAAAAATATTCACTCTTCTTCTACTGTTGTGCTGACTTTGTGATTTTCTCTATCATTTCTTTATCTTTGGATCATATTTAGAGTTAGTAATATTTTTGTCAATTTTACACTGCTTAAGCTTGTATAGTATAATAATGATCATGTTTCATTTCATCATTATTATAATTTGTTTGTATTATTGATTTGAAATAAATAAAATAAAATAAAATGTATTTTGGGATTTATTTACTTATTTATTATTATTTTTTAAATTATTTTTTTACCTAATTTATATATTTATAATTTTATTGCATGTGTGGAGAATGGGTTCTGTGTTTGGGATAAGTGGGAGAAGGGTTAGAAAAAAAAAAGCGGCGACATATTGGTATCATGCTCCTTCTTAATTGTGTTCACAAACATATGCACCTGGCAAAGTATTAAAAACCTGATCTTCCATGTTACCCTTTACACACACACACACACACACACACACACACACACACACACAACACACACACACACACACACACACACACACACACACACACACACCACACACACACACACACACACCACACACACACACACACACACACACACACACACACACACACACACACACACACACACACACACACACACACACACACACACTCACACACACACACACACACACACACACACACACACACACACACACACACACGATACCAGCAGCCATGTTGTGACTGATAATAGTGTTTAAAAGTGTAAAATTCCCACTGACGGTCATCACCTTTTTTGGAGCTCTCCTCATCTTTTTCAATTTCAATTTCAATTCAATATTTTAGGATTTATTGTCGTTAGCACATTAGCTACAGTGTAGATACGTCAATGAAAAACTGAGGTCACAGGCTCCTCCAACAGTGCAACATATATAGGTCATAGAACAGGGGTGGATTGTTGACAGCAGTTTACATTTTGTTTTCCACCACCAATGAGCAGTGTGTTTTTTTAAACATGACCAAAACATCTTCTTTCTTGTGTTTATTTGTACTTCATTTGCGATCCTATCTTCCTGCTGTATTCCTTAAAATTCACTTTTTGATTGACAGATGATGAGCTGTGTTGTCATGGGTTGTCGCTGAATATGTATTTGTTTTACCTTTGCAATGGAGGTTATGTGTTTGTCAGCAGAAATATGTAAAAACTAATATCCAGATTTTTTACAAAGCCAAATCCTTTTACTAACATTGCGAGATGCCTGCAAGAGTGCATGGCCTTCAGTGAAAAGCTGTTTTGAATAAGAAATAAAGGAGTTGAACAAAACATACTCAATATGCAGAAACAGTAACAGTATGTGTTGCTGCACAATGAATGATTGAGACTTTGACTTCTGATTATTATCTGTTTGCAGCACGTTTCTGCATGTTGATGTTCATAGAAATACATTAAATAGATAAAGTCTATTAAGCATGAATTAAATAGAAATTAAGCATTAATAATCAGTCCACAAACACCCGATGATGATCATGTGTTTGCTTTCCTGTGTTTGCTCAACCTGGGCATCAGTTGGGAAGTAGTGGAGTACAAACACTTCATCACTGTACTTAAGTATATTTCTTCTGGTCAGTACTCCACTACGACTTTTTACATTGACTTCTTACATTTTGAACCCAAATACCTGTACTTTCTACTTCTTACATTTTGAACACAAATACCTGTACTTTCTACTTCTTACATGTTGAACCCAAATACTTGTACTTTCTACTTCTTACATGTTGAACCCAAATACCTGTACTTTCTACTTCTTACATGTTGAACCCAAATACTTGTACTTTCTACTTCTTACATGTTGAACCCAAATACCTGTACTTTCTACTTCTTACATTTCCCAAACAGGCTGGTTCCTTTAGTCTGAATGTGTGTTTGGTGGAGTGATCATTATTATTTAGAGTCATTGCGTGCCGATTGATTTGAACACGATCCGTGTATCCACCATTTCCTGGTCTTCTCTAAAGAAGAGGGACCAATGAAAACGTTGTCATGTTGCCGTTGGTCACCATGGAAACATTCATTAGCTAACAATGACATTATTGTTCTATTAATATAAAGGGAGGTCAGGTACTCTTTAAAACAGCTGCTAGTTATGGGTACTTTTTACTGAAGTACATTTCAAAGCCCATACTTCTTTGCTTTTACTTGAGGAAAGAAGTTTAGTCAGTACTTCTACTTTTACCAGAGTATTTTTAAACACGAGTATCTGTACTTCTACTTGAGAAAAGGATCTGCTACTTTTGCCCTCTCTACTGGGCATGCAGACTGAGGGATCTTTTTCCTCCTGCAGAGAAAAGTGAGGAAGCGTCTACGAAGAGGAAAGCCAAGCTTCCACTGCGGTCGACCTACTTTCACCAAGAGCCAACTCTCCATCGAGGGGAAAATGGCAAAAAAAGATGGAAAATCAATCCTCAAACGCTGCACTCAAAGCAGGGTTCAGAAGAAACTAGAAAATGGGATTTAAATTGCTCTAAATATGGATGTTTTCGAGCTCTGAAGCTCATACTCTTGAGACGCTTTTCTTTCTAGTTTGGATTTGAACTACTTCACTGAAAACCTACCGCCACACTCAGAGATGATTATGAAAGAAATGTATGTTTGTTGTCTAGTTGATTTTATGATTTCACCCTGACTTTAAAGTGCAACCTAATACCAGTTTTCGCCAAACCTGTATAACACTGCAGTAAAATGAGAAGCCCTGGAAGTCAGTAAAAACAAGATTTTCAAGTATTTTATCTTTAAAGAATTGATACATCTTTGCTTTATAGGGCCCCAAAGACCACTATGTGGAAGTTGAAGGGGGTCGTAAAAATTAATTAAGTTAAAATACAAGAATTGTGGGGAAAACTAAGACTTTTAAATCCCAAATCCTGCTTTAGTGAAGCTTCTTTAAACCATAAAGCAGACATTTTAATTTTTGCATCCGTTGTTAAGGTTATTTTTAGAAAATGTAGATGATTCCCCCTCTTTTCCGTCTTTATGCTAAGCTAAGCTAACCAAATCTTCATCACAGATCTTCAAAATAGTAGTATGGATGTCATTATCTAATAAAAAAACAATTAAAGCTTATTACCAAAACGTCTAAATAATGATGTAGGCTCAGGGCTGTTGAGTGTTAGCATGAGGAGCTGTCAGGACACGCCGGTGTGACGGATGGAAACCTTAATCACCATCTCAGACCAACGGGGGTAAAAATAGTTCCACTATAAACACCAGCCCCTCGCCCCGAGGGTTGCCGGGTAGACTTGGTGTCTATATTTGTACAAAGACCCAGGAGTTCATGTATGTTTATGTATAAATATACACGTACTGTATAAACACTAGATAAAATCCACCCATACATCCCAAACACCTGACGGAGTAAAACCCCCTCCTCACACTGCGCGTCTTTTTCTGGATACATCAAGTTATATTTAAAGCAAGCATCTGAACCCCGACCCAGTGAAACCTGAAACCCCAACCTTTACCCTTCACACACACACACACGCACGCACACACACACACACACACACACACACACACACACACACACACACACACACACACAACACACACACACACACACACACACACACACACACACACACACACACACACACACACACACACACACTTTTAGCTCCGTACTTGTGAGAACCCTCACTGACTTAAAATACTTCTTAACCGCTAACCTGAACATGAACCGATATGAAATGTATCCTTAAATAACTGTAAAACATAAAATTATGTCTGAAATTGACATTCTTTAAATAGCTGCTTTCCAAATTATCTATCTTTATCCACACATTTATTTTCCTTCCAAATGCAGTGCTATTATCGAAGAGTTCAAACAATATTCAGATTTCCTCCACACTTGTCACTCAAAATGTCACTCACTTTTTCTAAAGCTTTTCAAAGAGATTTGCAAAGGTTTGCCATAAAAGATCCTCTGTTGTTCCAAAGATATTGGCACTTCTGAAATATTTTTATTTGCCAAAAAGATCAAGAAATATCAAAACTTAACGATTAAAAGAACAATAGCCGAAAATTATTTACTTTAAAAAAATTGTCAGGTAGTCCATCCTTTCTTCCATCAATTCAACATTTCAAGATCAGAAATGTCCGTACTCTCAAAAACTGTCAAATGTCTTTAATCAACTGGTTTTAATATTTAACCCCCCTATTGTCTTCGTGTTCCCCCCCTTACTTTGGTGTTCGTGGTCAAATTTGACCGGTCCTGTTTTAACTGCTATTACATTAACACAAAAAACATTAATCATCACCACATTTCATTTAACACCCTTTCAAACTGTACATATTGTATCAGACTATTGGTGTACATGAAAAGTGCAGTAAATATACAAAGCACAGACACTGAACATGTATTGCGTGTGCCATGTGTGATCCATGTGGGGGGATGGGCACATAAGAGCGGGAAATGTGTCAAATTGTTCTGTGTGTGTGTGTGTGTTTGTGTGTGTGTGTGTGTGTGTGTGTGTGTGTGTGTGTGTGTGTGTGTGTGTGTGTGTGTGTTGTGTGTGCCAGGTGTGATTCACATGGGGGGATGGGCACATAAGGGGGGGGGGAACACATCTAGATGTGTTTGTGTGTTTGTGGGTGTTTGTGTGTGTGTTTTATCTGATCTGGGTGGTTACTAATTCCTTTTCTTTATGGCGGTCATTTTTGACCGGGAACACCGGGTGTTACAAAGTTGACTAAATCATCCAAAATTCAATGGAAGTGGTGATCCGCAATTTCATATATTCAAATGTCTACTGTGAAGGATATCATAAAGCCTTAATGAAATCAAATGTAAAACAAAAAAGTTATGAATGATAAAAGTAAATCGGTCAAATCGAAGACAACAGAAGGGTTGAACTGGGATCTAAACTCCTCAAGTGGTTCAGCGCTGAATTTTAAATCCTGAGATATAAATGAAAGTTAGCCCCCTGTGCTTCCATCATTAGAAAGTTAGACGGAAAAATATGTGAAATAAACTTTCATCCTGTTCTGATTTCATTGAGTGCTGAATTCTTTTATGTTTTTCTTACGTGTTCTTTAAAGTTTCTGAGTAAACAGAACCTGTTTACTTGTGTTGCGTCTGCCCTACTTTTATATCACAGAGGATTATTTTCTTCTTATCAAAATCAGCCTGTGTTTAACGCTCTCAGCCTAATCTTGTCCTCATTTTTCTTTAAAAGCACGGCTGCTAAAAGAGTAAACACATCAGTGAATACATAAATATAGATGTACAATGCAGAATGAAAGGCTTGAACCATAATGAGCTCTGGGGGAAAAACGCTGACTGCGAGCAGGAGGCTTCGGGTGTTATTGGACGAGTTCGACATCAGAACTTTACTCCTTTGACCTTTGGGCTGCTGTGATACTCCAGCTGCTCTACAAGGACACTGGTTATTTCTGGTTCTTTAAAAAGTGTTCAATGTGCCGTTTAACATCTTGATTTGGTGCTCAAAAATTGACTTAAATGTCTCTCCAGATCATCTGATATGACATTTTCTTTATCCTTTTCTATTATTATGTCTTAGATTTCTATAAGTCAAGACCCTTCATCTCATTACTTATCAGTTATCTACTGCATTACATTACATTACATGTTAGACGCTTTTATCCGAAGCGATTTACATACTCAATACTGTGGGCAATCCCCACAGGGGCAATTTGGGGTGAAGTGTCTCAGGGACACAACGACATGCTGACTGCAGTGGAACTCGAACTTGCTAACCCCTGATTCGAAGTCCAGCCCTCTAGCCACTGAGCCACAGCCGCTCCCATTAGTAGTAATACACTGTGTCTTATCACGTTAATCTGTACTTAAACTTGCTGTATTGACAACATACAAGTACCCGGATGGAGCAATTATTGTGGTCGAAAAATGACCAGCTGTTCTTCATGGATGAATACAGAGAACTGGATACAGCGTTGGAGGTGGAGACCCATTCATTGCTATGAAGGTGGCACATGAAGGCCTTCCTCTTGAGAACACACATATCTGGGCCAATAGAGCAAGCGCACTTGTGTTTTCCCTAAGCCCCGCCTCCAATTCACAGCATCATGGTCAAATAAATGGAGAGGTAAAATAACATTACATTAGTTTTTAGCGCATTTCACAACGTTTATGCCCTATTGATTTAGATACGGGTTATTCAAGTGATCGTACTTGGTAAGTCATCCAATGTAAGTCAATGTTAGGAGGTCTTTTGGGGTCAAATGACGTCACGGAAGTTGTTGTAACACCGTTTGGCCATTAAGAAAATGTGCTTCAACGTCTTGCACACATCCCGGGGACTTGCTGCAATTACACTTATAAAAGTGAACACAGCTCTAAACAAATACAAATGATCAGTTTATTATATTGACCTTTTTCATTTAAGACCAATGATCAGAAATGATAACCACAGATGCTTTCAATTGAATTAAATGAATGAATTCCTTGAATGAAGCTTCGGCTTGTTGTTGTGTTTCGGTAATTTTCAGACATGTTTTTTCGCCATTGTTGCACACTGAAGATATTTCCATATATAACCAGGTGTCAAACTAATATGCGTTGTTTCTGCAAAAGTGCATGTGTGCGGCTGATGCAAACAAAGCAGCAAAACTCCAACTTCCATGTGTTTTCCTGCAGCCCGGAGCACATGGCCCGGTGTGAGTCGCCTGTATCGGGTGTCGAGGAAACCAAAGACGCCTGACCTGCGCTCATGAAGCCAGCCAGTTATATTTAGAGCAGCCGTTACCCTGCTGCTACACAACAAGATCCCAGCCACGCCTCAGATAACCACCTACTCAGCACAAACGATGTCGGCGAACTGGACGGCAAACGACGAAGATTTATGAGATCAAACGTATCGCGTGTCGCTCAAAGACACCTTGCTCTGCTCTTCATGACACTGCGACGACCCCAAAAAAGATCCGGGGAGCGCAGAGCCAGAGGCCAACGCGTTGACGAAGCAGAGAAGGTTAGTGTAAGAAATAAAATCAATATATATGTGCCGTAACTTTAAAGTAATAACACTTTTTATTCTGTAACCGGATGTTCACGATATTGTCCACACGCTTGACTTCCTGTCTGGCGGACGGTGTTTGTAGCATTAGCATGTAGCTAATATTATTTTGTGTACGTGAATATAAGGAGAATGACACGTGGTGTTGTGCACACTGTCTTCAATTCTCACTTATAGACGCTGCAATACTATTATTAGGGAATGTTTAAATGACCAACAGATATTCGAAGATTGCAAAACTAACATCAGAAAACGACAGACGTGCCTTGGACCCGCCCCCGTCGATGCTAAGCCAATGGGAGAAGACTACAGATGATAAACATGTGACACAAGCAGGAAGTCACTCTCTTTCTCATCCCCTGCGACTGCATGGAGCATGCTCGGCCAGGCTAACCTTTTGCAATTTCATTGTATCATTATATCATTGTTTTATTAAATGCTGTTGATTTGTAAATACGATTGCTGGACTCTTTTCAGATAATCCTAAACTCAGATGGTAGAAACCCCAACATTAGCCTTAACTGTGGTAGACAGACACAGTGAGAGACATGCCGTGGACTTTAGTAGTGTTTAAAACAGAGGAATTTCAATATGGAGGATATCTGGAGGTCAAATAATCTTTTAGGTGCAGTGGATATTTGTTGGCCCTGCAAATCCTGACAGGTGTTTGGTTGAATACATGTCCGCTCAGTTTAAAGTTGAGCAGAGCTTTGCCAAATTACGAAGGTCAGCAAACTCACTGGCCTTTAAAAAAAGAATTATATAGGCAAATATAACCTATTATTGTGTATACAAGTTTCTAATGAGTGACATATATCATTAGCTGAGGTTGTGCTGATTTCTGGGATGTGTAACACTTTATTATACTGCAAAGAAAGGACAATTTATAAGGCAAAACACAGAAATATACAAAAACGGAAATGTCCTATGTGGGTCTCAGAGGGTTAAAGGAGCCTCAGTCAAAGCATGCTGGTTTACTACATACTATAATTATATTATAGCCCAGAACAGAAAATAGAGGGAGACTCCTGTATACAGTAGGTGAGGCTGGATTTCCACAAAGTGAGGCTTGCAAAAATGAATCAAAAAGTTGTGCAGCAGAGGCGGAGATATCCTGACTTTGTTTAAAAATATGTAGTTTTATTTTTACTCTTTCTAGTCCTGAAGATGCCCCGTACAAAGTGTGTGCTGTTGCATGCAGTTACATACAATTGGGACATGCTACTTGGTTGTAACATTGCACCTTAACCTTGACCCTCTATCTCATATATCAGCTGTGCAAAGGATTGTGGGTCAGAAATGCATGCTGGCTTGCATACTGCAAAATGTGATAGTGCAGTAGGACATCCTGGTATTTTTGGCATAGGGCAAATTTGTTGGGCCATACTATGAAACACATTTCTGGTAGTCAAAGTAAGTCTTTAATATGTACACTATTGTTCATTTCCCATAATGCCCTAACCCTTTTTTAAAGCCTTTTTTTAAATCACAATTTTATAAAATGTAAACACTGTAAAAAATTCCTGCTTGAAAAACAAGTTGAACAATTAATGAATACAAGGTGTTTTCACCAGAAATAAGTACAAAGATCTGCCAATAGTACAAGTGAACATTTGCTTGGTAAGATTTTTTGAAATAAGAAGTGATATTTAGATAGATCAGATCTTGTTGGAAGCTGGGAGAGCTCATTTTGAACTATATTTGACCCGAATCAGGAAATGCTGTGTTACTATATCTGATGTTAGTTGGTGATTTTCCAATAAATATGTGAAAGCAAATAAATAAACAAAACTCAAAATAAGATTTTTTGACTTAACAAGATGATACATTGTCTAAAAACAAGACCCGATATCTCACTGCATTGTTACTTCTGAAGTTATTATGTCTTATAGCAAGCGAAAAGACATATTCTGACTAGATATTACACACATATACTTGGCAAGATTTCAAGTTTTTGTAGTGAAAAGGCTTACTCATCATGAAGAAACGTGATAAACTGTATAAAGCAAGTGCCACTACAAATGATGATAAGATGACTGAAGGAAAGTTCAAAAAGGCTCTATCATTTAAGTCTTGCAGTTTATTAAGAAGATTACCACTTTTTTTTAAATGGGACATCCACTTACAGCTGATGATAAGACGTATAAATCGTTCTACGCTAATGGGGTGAAGCCTGCGAGCTAGTTCAGGCAGTCAACTTGAGCACCAATCATACATTAACACGTGACGCATCTCGTCCCTCTTACAACCAACCAAACACATTCTCCTAAACATGCCGCTCTATTTAAGCTGCCAGGTCTTCCTGCCTCTGCTTCGCTCATGCTGCTGCTGTCACTGCTGTGTTCACTTGCGATTACTACGTTCATGTTCCTGCTGCTGTGTTTCCATACTTGTCAACCCTCCCGATTTTCGCGCGAGACTCCCTATTTCATTGCCCTCTCCCGGTTTCCTCCCGGGGTCATATTTCTCCCGCATTTCTCCCGTTTTCTGACAAAATCAGATTTACACACGACTGTTTCCACTCGGACTTTAATACAGCTACACCATTGTTTGGTTTCCATGGTAACACGTCTCTTTAGTAGCGCGCGCAACTCAAAGTCTGAGAGGGTGAGGCAGATATTCACAGAAAACAGAACAAGAATCGACAACTACTCTACTCTCTGCTCACTTCTTTCCTGTAAAATACAGGTCCAGCCCACACATGCTCCATCAAGGACAGTGCTACAGGCCGCAAGGCAGTGCACTTACAACTACAATAAGCATGTTAATGTTAATCTGCCCCCCCCCCCCCCCCCCCCACCCACCCCAGAATTTTGCATTTTGAAATGCTCCCGATTTCTGAGGTCTAAAGGTTGGCAAGTAGTGTTTCATGTTGCTGCTGCTCGCCTGCCCCACCACCACCCCAGCTCCACTTGTAGGCTTGGGGGATAGTTATCTAATCATCACTCAATGTTCTTTGTAAATCTGTGGAGTGATGAGACCCGAGCCTAGACGCCAAACTCAAACTATATGCTGCTTCTAATAAACATATTAAGAAACACGTGAGTTGTCTGACTGAACTAGATGAAGTGAAGACTGGAGTTATTCAGAAACGTTGTGAAAATTACAAATCGCTAACAGCACAGGGACATTTATGAAGACCAGCTGACAGAAACCTCAACCTTTCAGAGATTTTCTGGGAGTTATAGAAGATCTGATGGTCACAAAATCGAACTCTTTAATCTGATCCTCCAAAACTACTGCTGACAGCGTTACGGATGAACCGGACTCCACTCAGCTCCACAGGGTAAATCCACTCACTCTGGTGATAACAGATCTGAATGTGTGTGTGTTTCTGGGTTTCCTGGAAACATCCTGCAGTGCCAGATCAGCAGGTTGAGCCGTCGTGTCCATTCGTCTCCGTGTTATTCAACACCAAATCTGGCAAATACGGTCAGCTCTATTGGACCTGAAGACTCGGAGTGTCCTAAACAGTATCAACGAGTCACACTTAAAGATCCAATAAATACTTTTTTCACAGATCTAATAGTTGTTCCTACCCCAGAGGATTATTTAATTGTCTAGCACAGCGGTTCCCAACCTTTTTCAACTCAGGGCCCAGTTAAGAATCTAAAAAATGTTTGCGGCCCACATTCAACCATAAACAATACGGAGGCTAAATTAAGTACTGATTGGTCGATTCAGAACATGTGACACGTTGTTAACCCAGTAGAACAGACCGCTGTCAAGGGCTGTAATGACCGTTGCTAAGGAGGATCAAGAAAGAGCAATACTTAAAATCTTAATGATGAAATGTTTCCACACAAATCATAATGTTTTACAAATTATTTGGCGGCCCACTTGCGATGCCGCGGGCCACAGGTTGGGAACCGCTGGACTAGCAGTTTTTTTATTATCTTCTATAGCTTTTCCAATTTGCTTTTCAGTGACACGGTAATAATAGTGGTCCACAAATATGGTAAATTGCATAACTTTAAGTGGAACAATATCGCTTTTTCTTGCAGGAGTATCAATCAATCTTTGACACTCCAAATAAATATAAAGAAATGTGTCCTTTTTCCCAGCTGTACCAAACTCACACTAATCCCTAACCTCTGTTTAATATTGGATTTCCTCTTTCTCGACCTAACCTAAACTGATCCAACGCCTTCATCTGGTTAATAGCAAGTTAAAACAATAGTTAGTCCTGATATAATAAATATAAGTCAAGGTGGGATTTTAGATAAATTATCCACAGTGGGATTTGTGCTGAGCTGGGTTTTATCGGAAATAATGCCAACACATCAGATGTGAAGTGCTTTATATTAATGAGTGCTTTAGTGGGCCGTCCCCCAGGAGACGGACTGGTTGATGATGTGTGACCTCTCTGATTGATTGAAGCACCTCCACCTCCTCTTATCGCTCCTGCAAGCGCTCACAGATTTCAGGTCAGGTCCACTTTAACTCTATCAAAAAGTGGATAACGTATTTTTACATTTTATATTTTTGTAGGACGACTCAGAAGTAACCGTCACAAAGGACTCCCTTTACAAAAAGCCAATGGGGATTGTTCCATTCAAATTTAGCAAAGGATGATCTCTTTGGAAAACAAACCTTTATGATTCATCAGGATATTCTGCACAAACGAACAAACCCGGGCGCCGTACATAATGAAGATGAAGAAGGTGAAGATTCAACTTATTGTCATTACGTAGTACAGGTACTATGTAACAAAACGGTTTCTCTGCATTTGACCCATCCTAGTGTTAGGAGCAGTGGGCTTCCATTATGTACATTCACCAGTCGGGTATTTACTGACGTATTTAATGTCGTAGAACAAAACGTGAAAACCTGTAAAGCTTGTGATAACCACAGACCTTATTTAATGCATGTGACCAAAAAAACATTGACTTCGAAACAAGCGAACCAGACATACTTTAACACTGACTGACTTCCACATTTTAGGACTCATTCCTGCACCACGCTATAGATCTTTGCAGATATGTGTGTGTGATAACATCTGCAGCTGCTGTATAACATTTAGCTCCAGGCTTGTTGGCGGTGACGTTCAGGGCCGAGCTGATGGCGTGCCGACGTCGCGACTTAAAGCCAGAATGAAAGCGTGTAATCTCTGAAATGAGAATTGACCGGCGCTGTCAGACTTGATGTTATCCCTGAGAGTCTGTGGATGAAGCTGCCATTATTCTAATTAAACCAGGCCTGCGAAGGTGTGATGACAGCGAGGAGAGGGAATGACAGAGCATGAAACACGGAGGGAAGGCATCTTTTTTTCTGAAGCAGAAACAAAAGAGGATTAGCTTTTTAAAACCTGAAACCTTTCTGTGATTAAAACAAAATGACAAAGTGATGAGAGAGGCGGGAGGCAGACAGAGGGACAGATTATCTCTGGGTTCGGTTGTCATTTCTGCTGCCAACAGGATGAGAAAGGACAATAAACTGAAATTGAGTTTTTACAGCAATACTGTTTGGTCTCTGTGTCTATGTCTGCTGCAGTCATTCACAAATATTGGAGGATTATGGGTGGATAACAAGAGATGAATTTCAAGTATTTACTTGTAATTCTTGCCAAAATCTGGTCCAAAACCGCATCTAGACATCATTTTCATTAACAATGAATATGGTAATTTTTACCTCAACAAGACGTTAACATTTTTGCTAATTAAAAATCAGAAACCAGAGAGAATAGCTTTTGTATTTGTCCACGGCTCATGGGGATCGTATTAAATATCCTGTTCCATTTAAAGATATTCAGTTGACAAATATGACAAAAGAAAGCAGCTGTTTGGCCACTTTTTAACACTCATCTATTTATAAATTAAAGGTGGGGTATGAAATTTATTTCAGAAACACTTTTTGTTATATTCCATGGAATGCTCTTAACATCCCGATAGCAATGAATATATGAAATGCTTTGACAATGAATCCATAAAACATGTAATCTGTGGAAGCCGTGGCGCTGTAAATAGCACGACCAATCATCTGAGCCAGCCCGGCTAAAATAACTGGATGGCCTACCTGCCTGTCAGCCTTCCATCTGGTCATGTGTGTGTGTGTGTGTGTGTGTGTGTGTGTGTGTGTGTGTGTGTGTGTGTGTGTGTGTGTGTGTGTGTGTGTGTGTGTGTGTGTGTGTGTGTGTGTGTGTGTGTGTGTGTGTGTGTGTGTGTGTGTGTGTGTGTGTGTGTGTGTGTGTGTGTGTGTGTGTGTGTGTGTGTGTGTGTGTGTGTGTGTGTGTGTGTGTGTGTGTGTGTGTGTGTGTGTTGGAGGAGGGGCTCTGTGAGGAATTCTGAAGGAAGGGGCAGATTCTTTCCGGTTGTGTACTTTCAAATTCTAGGGCACTCGAGCTGGTTTCTCCAAAATGACATACCCCACCTTTAAGTGACTAAATGCTTTGTCTGTTTTAAGTAATAAACTAGCAAACACAAAAGCATCCTGGTCAGGGGAGCTGCTCGGCACGTTCATGCAAACTTGATGAATCACAAATATTTTTGATCTGTTGACAAAACAGTCTCACCTCAAGGTCCATTTAGCTGTTCTGGATAACATCACACGGTCCTCATCAACAGGAAAAGGATGCAGATTGTCTTCGGGACTCGAATGATAAATCCCAAATGATGAAAAGAACAGAATAAAAAACTCAACATCTCTAAAGTGTAATGAAAGCTGCTTAATCTGCTGACGATGTTGAAAATGAACTTTTAACCTCAGAATTATCTGAAACTCAATTGTTGTCAAGGTCAGCCTGTTATAGTTTAGTTGTATAACATAAAATGCACATTTCCTAATTATCTTTGCTTGTAAAAACTAAACATTTATGGCTTTCTTCCTGTCATTTCATAGCTCTGCAATATCAACCCTCACCCAAACACCCAGTTAATTGTGTTACCCAAAACTAACCACCTGGTTTTTTGTGAACACGAATGTGTATTTTGAAGGCATTGTATGCATGTAACAAGCATTAACTGGCGTGTGCAAAACTGACGTAGTGATATGAGGACAGACATGGTATCAGTTCCTTTGAGTTGATACATG
>NC_136912.1:8168420-8170920 GCF_949606895.1 Notothenia rossii | reverse complement strand
ATTCGTTCCCCCATTCTTTGTGAACTTTCCCCCCCCCCTCCTTCCTGTCTCTCTTGCATTTGTTTGTCCTTTGAGATCTGGCTCGATCTGGCACTGGTTTTTTGTATCTCCTCCCTCGATCGCAGACATCCAGTGCTGCCAAATCTCTGTGTTTCTGGTTGGTTAGATAAGAGACTCAATTTGCCAGGATCCCCGTCTTCCTCTGAGCAACAACCTCCTTAATCTCCTCCGCCATCTTCCCTCGCCTTTCCACCCTCACATCCCACAAGCCCCTGACAGGCGGTCGCTTTCAAAACTGAACGACCCTGCCGTGTTGAGTTGATCGTTACTGGAGGAGACAGTTTGGTTATCTTTGACAGCTTGATGCAAAACAATTACAGAGTGAGGAACAACGACAGCAAAGAGGCCCAACTAAGAGAAGCAAAATGCTCACAAAGATACCAAAAACAACCAAGAAGAGACACAAAAAGAACCTTAAAGACACAAAACTATAATGACTACAGAGGGACGCAAAGCCTATACTGTAAAATAAAGGCCAAATGGATAAAAAGACTCCTAACAACATGTATTAAGAGATTCACGAAGGCCACAGACATTAAAAAGATTACACATAACAGACAAAGAAAACACCAAAGAGAAACAAAACTGCCAAAAAAGAAATGAGAAAATGACCAGAAAAGACCTCGAAGACTCGATAACAACAAGCATCAGCATCAGCACGAAATAAATCCACACATTGAGGCCAAAGACCACAGTCACTAAAACGTAGCAAAGAGCAGCAAAAATACACAAAACAACCACAGAAGAAATGAAAATACCAGAAAAGAGACAAACAGAATGACACATGATGAGACCCAACACCTCTGTGCCCCGGGGGTCTTCTCATAATCTGTCGATTTGTTATACTTTTAAAAAGACGGGGATTTGTCGACGCGATCGACAGCAGTTTGGACGAGATCTGGTTTGAAGATGGGAGATTAAACTCCGATGCTTCAGTTCACGTTCTCTCTCCCTCTCTGTCCCCCCTTCTCTCTGTGTCTCTCTCCAAACTTTTTGGCCTACTTTTTCGGTGCTTTGAAAAATTTTGTTTGGCGAGGGTTGGATGAAAGTTGTCGGGGTGGGGGGGGGGGGTTGCTGGGCAGAGGAAGCGAGTGAAGGACTTTTCCCCTTTATCTTCCAGCCCAGACCTCCATCATCTGACTCTCCCTCTCCCTGTTTCTCTCTTCCTCTCTCCTCCTATGTTGTGAGATTACTCATACACTCAAAATTCTTGCATCCAGAATGAAAAAAACAACTCATTTTTTATGTGACAGACGGCTCTGAAAATGGGATGAAACACAAACTGGCTCTTTGAAGCCGTTTCAGATCTCGTGGTGAATTTTCCGACACGAAAAAATGAGATTTGATTTTTTCTCCTAAAGACGATATTTAGGAGAGCAGTGTAGAACATATCTAATTAAGTGTCAATTTCAAGGACAATTTCATATTTCAACTACATTTATTCTGTGAAAGAGCCAATAGTTTGTGTGAAAGCAGGTCATGAATGCTAATTTACCCGAATTGAGGCTAATGCTAGAGGCTTCTGTTAAATTACTCCGGCAACTCCAGCCAAACTCATAATGAGAATGTGTTAGCCAAACTCATTAGTCTGAAAAGCATTTTGTAAAAGGGAAACATAAACTACAATGCAACAAAGCATAAAGCCAACCCAGTGATGCTGTCAATGTGATTCTTTAATAAGCATCCTATAGATTTACAGTAAAACGATATATACAGTATATACCTGTTTTTTCCATCTCAGGAACATTGCCAAGCTCAGGGGGTTCTATCCAACGCTGAAATGGAGATGGCTATCCATGCCTTTATTTCATCCCGGCTTGATTACTGTAATGCTCTGTTCTCCTGCCTCAACAAAACATCAATAAACCGGTTTCAACAGGTCCAAAAAGCAGCAGCCAGATCACTCGTTCCAAAAAAACATGCCACATCACTCCGATCCTTTCTGCCCTGCACTGGCTCCCTGTCCATCTCAGAACCCAATTCAAAGTATTGTCTTCACATATAGAGCCGTCCATGGCCAAGCCCCAGCCTACATCAATGACCTGATCCATCCTCACAGCACAACCCGGGCCTTGAGGTCCTCTGAGCAAGGCCTCCTAAGGGTGCCCCGAACCAGGCTAAAGACTAAGGGGGACCGTGTCTTTGAGGCTTTGGAACGAACTCCCCCAGAAACTAAGAGCCTCTGCCTCAACAGACATTTTTAAGGGGCATTTAAAGACCCACCTTTTTCGTCGGAGGAGGTGAGTTAGTATCCGTCTTTCATTGGTGTTTTATCCTATGTGTTACCTGCTGTTGTTTTATGCCTTTTATTCTACATGTTATAGTTGTACTGTGAACTGTGTCCTGTGTACTGTACTGTAAAGCACTTTGTACATTCGTGTTGAGCTATAAAGAAAGTTTGACTCACTTTACTTATCACTCTAATCTTATATCTACAGTT
>NC_136912.1:8118420-8163420 GCF_949606895.1 Notothenia rossii | reverse complement strand
ATATAGCAGAAGCAATTGACCTTGAAGAAGCAACCTTGTGAATGCATGTCTCTAACTTGTCACATAATATCTTCACAGTGTTTTATGAGTATTTATACTAAAGTGAGGAATCTGAATACTTCCATCACTGCTCACTGCAGGTTGTGAAATGTCTCTTTTTACCAGAGGACATGTTGACATGTGTCAGCAGGAGCTGTGAAGCTCAGCCACATCTGATGTGCTTCGTCACTCTGCTCTGTTTCCTGTTGTGGTCGTTGTCACTCGCTGAGCAGACGACCGTTTTACTACAGGAAGTGAGACAGGAGTCAGTTTCTCTTTTTTCTCTTTCTTACAGAGACAGAAAGCAGAGGAGGAAGTGTCCGTTGGGTTTGTTTTTATTGTCTTGGGTCATGTGACGTCCTTCAGAGCTACTGTTCACTCACTTCTCCTTCTTGTTCTTCTTGAAAACTGAACTTGTATGACAGCTCCTGATTCTTTCTTGACTTCTTGTTTGCAATATCTTTACTCTGTATAATTTGTTTTTAGGTTTTAAATGTTGCAGCCCAATTTAAATCTAAGTCTTACAGTAAGTGTTAAGAACTAAGGAAGCAGTTTACACACTAAGGGATGCATTTATTAAGTACTTGTGCAACAATTGATGGTAAGAAAAGAAGGAGCTCCCTTATACTTGCAATGAAATATGAAATAATAACTAATAGGACTGGTTGGGGAAACTCAGCCTTTAAGATAGTTTATAGTTGTCCAATTGTGCATTAATACTCCATTTATACTAATACATTTGATTTATATAGCACACTTTAAAGACAAACGTCATCTCAAGGTGCTTCACAAAGTTAAAAGGAAAAATAAGTAAAAAGATATCTAAAGCAGCATATTGGATAAAAATGGCAATATAAAAAAAAATAAAGGTTAAGAGCATAAAAGGTTTAAAAATAAATAAATAAATAAAATAAAGGACGGTCAGTAAAATGCGGTGTGGAACAGGCGGGTCTTGAGGCATTTCCTAAAAACTGAGAGTGATGCCGAGGTCCGTATGTTCTCTGGAAGCTGATTCCACAGACGTGGACCCAGGGAGGAGAAAGCACGGTTTCCCATGGTGACCAGTTTTGTCCGCGGAACAGCCAGGAGATTGGAGCTGTCTGACCTGAGTGTGCGTGAGGAAGGGGAATGTTTTCTGGTTAGCAGTTCCTGTAGGTAGGTGGGGCCAGTGTGGTTGATCGATGACGTTGAAGACCATTATGAGGACTTTGTAGTTGCCAGTGGAGTGAGTGATTATTACTATTATTGCTATTACTTCGCGTCAAAAGGAGCCAGTTAAGGTGTTCCAGTCACGTCCAGCTGGGAAGAGACCGAGGGGTAGACCTAGGACCAGGTGGAGGGATTATATCTCTTCGCTGGCCTGGGAGCGCCTTGGGATCCCCCAGTCAGAGCTGGTTGATGTGGCCAGGGAAAGGAACGTTTGGGGCTCTCTGCTGGAACTGCTACCTCCGCGACCCGACCACGGATAAGCGGGAGAAGATGGATGGATGGACTCCTATTATAATTGAGGCTCCACGTCTGTCTGGATCATGGATGTTTAAAGAAAACTGAAGGAGTATCAATTTTTGTGTTTAGGAACCAATAAACAGAGCTATACATCTATTTGTTTGGGGGGTTACCTGACACCAGGCATTTTAAATTCAAGTCATACTTGGATCCGAGTTCAGGTTCACAATCTTACCGCTTTGTGGCTTTTATTGTCATGTGTGCATAGCTACAGTGTAGTTATGACAATGAACGTCTTAGGTCACAGGCTCCTCCAACAGGGCAACACAATAACAGAGATACAATAGTGCAAGTAAATAAACTAAAATTGAATATAGTAGAAATAGTGCAGAGTAGTTTATATAGAAGTAATTGGAATATTGATATAAGTTTCAAACAGATGGATGTTCTTTCCAAAGTTTGGGTGTTTAACAGTCTCATGGCCTGTTGCATGTGTAAAATCTACTGTGTCATGATGGTGGATGATTGGACCCTGGTATGTTGCATGTTTGAAAAGAAGTGTATGTATAGTTAGTGAATCCTCTGCAGACCCAGTCTCACGGTCTGAGGTCTGACAGACACGCAGCTGCTGGATTAGCTTCAGCGGGGTCTTTGCTCCGTGTGACCCTCCATAAACTGTCAGGATTACCTGCAGGAGGTCAGCAGAGGGTCAGGGGGTCACCTCCCAGTGGCAATGGGTGAACATGTAAATGTAAACATGAGTCAGAGGTCGCCGGCGGCCAAAGGGTGATCATCTCTCTCTGACCTCAATTAGCTTTATTGACAGTGACAACAATATGTTGTTGACAAAGCAAGAGATGAACATACCGTCAAAGTCAAGTCAAAGTCAACTTTATTGTCAATCTTTCAGTTTGTGTGTACAGACAGAGAGGTCGAAATACCGTTTCCCACAATCCCGAAAACCAAATATATAAAATATATGTATATAAATGTGTATATAGCTATATTTACACAATCAACAGACACATTTGTACATATGCACACATTAAGACATAAATAATGGCACAACAATCAATAATACTGTATTCACACAAAAAAACACTTTGTAAGATTTAACACAGTACCTTAATACTCTCTTATACTCCCTCTCTTGACTCAATTAGCTTTATTGGCATTGACAAAAACATGTTGTTGACAAAGCAGAATATGAACATACTGTATTCACTCAACAAAACACACATATCAAAAACAAAACACTACTGTTTGTACGATTTGACACAGTACCTTAATACTTCCTTTCTTTGGGGGATCTTGTAAAAGTTGTGAGTACCAATGACATCAGGTTACATCTCTGATAATGTATTGAGGGGCAACACATATGCATTACACATATATGTATTTGATCAATGTTTTAACAAACACACTCAGGTTCAAGGTATTTATTTTTACCTGTAGGTAGATTTGTTTGCAGATACAAGACCAGATCCATTGTGACAAACATTTTAAAACAACACAGATAATAGATAAGTCAATCAAACCATGACATTAAAGAAAAAGACCAAATTGACTCAATCAAAGCACGGTAAAACAGGACCATCATGGTTTTGTTCATTTTAAAATAGGACAGTTTCCGTAAAACAAAACAAACACTGGTGATCCCTTTTGAACACAGCTTCACAATTTGCTTCAAAGTTCAATTTTAATAATAGATCCAGAATATTTGTAAGGCTGCAAAAATCTCACTTTCTTTCCAGATCTACAGAACGTAACATCAAGCCAATATTACATGTTTTATTTGAGAGCACATCCATGTGTCTGTTATGACTGTAAACGGCACACCTCTGAGAGAAGAATAACCGTCGAGGCTTTCAATAATATTTTGTTCACTCTCTTCTCGTCACACCGAGGAAGTGAGAGTCGTAGTAAAGAAGTGAGAGTGTTTCTGAGGTGAGACGATGACTCCAAATCACGTTTGACGGTTGGAGGGTTTTCCCGCTCAGGGTCTCTCTGAGTGAAGTGTTTGTGTTTTTTCTGCAGATGACAGTGTGGTGGTTACACACTCTCTGCTGCATCCTGTGCACTCAAACCACAGAGGACTTACACAGCAACAACTGCAGGAAAGCATCCAAACAAACATGCAAGAGGAAGTTGAACATGAACCTGTACTGACTTTCACTCTTTCTCTCATGGTGCTTGATATTAAGCAACCAGTCAAGCCAACATTAATTACACTGTAATCTGAGTTTTTCCAATTTTAACTGTATTGTAGTATTTTATTTGAACTGTACAATGTATTATTTTACTGACCTGTACTTCAATAATTTTTTGTAATTGTTTGTGTGATAGAGATTATGCAATGTTTGTTGTGTTTGTTGGTTGTTATGTACCTCCCTGAGGACTGCAGATGGAAATGAGCTATTAGCTACAATCTGGAATAATTAATCTCTTCTCTCTTTTGTGATTAATGTGTTTGTATGCATGGTCCTTGTTGAAATAAATACATAATAATAATGAATATTAAAGACTCAGGGTGTCGTAAGTTCAGACTGTTTACTGGCAACAACAAATGGAAAGAACAGGAATAGAGAGTTTGACATGCTAGACCGTGTTTGATAATAACACATAAGATGATAAGAGGGGACACCGTCCTGTTGTAAATCCTGCTGGTGTCATCTAGAGGCATAAAGTTTAATAAAGTGTTGGACAACAAACAACAAAGTCAAGCTAAATATGCAAATGTTGTCCTAACTGAAAGCTAGGAGGGCTTTGAAATCTAAAGTGTTTATCCTCTGGAGAGCAGGAATGGGTTCAGAGATTTGTATTTGCATGTTTAGCAATGTTTAGATAAGATTAGTTCAATACAAGAATCAGTGTTTCTTCAACGCAGTTCAGCGGACAACAGACATCGAGGGGCTGCCGCTAATGTTTGCTCGGCTCGTTCTCCTGATCATTTAAGATTGTATGCAGGATGTTTTAACCGAGAGACAAATGATCAGCAATTCACTCCCAGAACATGTTTTGAAAGAGTGGCTAAAAACTGGAGACAATGTTTGTGCCATTAAAAGGGACTGCATGAAAAGAACCAACACATTGATTAACAACACATTTTCTTTAGGTTTTAAAACGGATTTGTGAAATTTCTAGCTGATTTGCCTCCACTTGACTCCTTTGCTTATTTCCAGAACATAGTGACATCACTATATAACACTCACATTGCACGTGATAGGCTAAGGGGCGGGACATCTCTAAGCAGTTGAGCAATCACAACAGAGCCAGCCAGCTAACCAATCAGAGCAGACTGGGCTCTGGTTTCAGACAGAAGGTGAAAAGAGGTGCTGCAGCACAGGCAGTATGAGAACAATAAAGAGCTTTTTGAACTTTAAAGGTCCCATGTCATGGCCATTTCTACTGATCATAATTATATTGTTGAGGTCTACTAAAATAGATGTATATTGTGCAATTTTCCAAACTGACATTGGTTTCTCATACAGCATCTCTGTACAGTATGTGTATTCACTCTCTGCCCTAAACGGCTTGTTGGAGGTCTTGCCCCCCCTCCCTGTGAGCCCAGTGTGCTCTGATTGGTCAGCTCGCCCGGGATGCTGAGAGACTCGTTGCTGCGATCTGCTGCGAGCAGAGCGCAGCAGAGCGGAACTCATCCTGAGCACACACAAACACTCACAGCCAAAGTAAAAACAATAAGTGTGTCTTGATATTGAGTAAGAAAAAGGTTTATAACGCTGTGAGAATGGGTCTGCGGAGAGCACTTAGTAGCCCGAAAAACGTTGACCCATTGAAACAGTCGTGGTAGATACCTTGTTTGTTTTAAACATCATAAATACACAAACAACAATGAATACTTACAGGTTGTGTACCCGAATCTCCCGCTGGTCCAAACAAAGTAGGAACAGCATCGCTCTTCAGTGCCCTACGCTGTACATATCCGGCATGAATCGCTGAAAGGTTTGGGAAGCTTTGTTTCGTGAAAGGCTGGCAGAGGGTGTGGCCTCTGGGTGTCCCCACGTCAGAGTACCCAGGAAGAAAAGGAGAAATCTCCAACGAGGCGTTTTGGGGAGGTCTTTTCTGTGTTAGAGTTTTTCTCCCTACAGGGTGTATTTTGAGGGTTTTGACTCTGCAGACCGTTTACATGCATAAAAACCTTCATAACACACAAGGGGACGGGTAATAACCGGAAAAGCATGACATGGGACCTTTAAAGCATGGAGACATATCACAGTAGAGACACAAAATACAAATATGAACCTGAAAATGAGCAGAATAGGGCCCCTAAAAGAGAACTTCTACCCCTATACTGTTATGATCTGTGTTCTGTAAACATGTGGGTATAGAGACAGAAAACCCCAAACAGTTCCACAGTTCCACATTGTGTCAAATGTTTTATTTACTCTGGGCCAGCGCACATACAGTACCACTTACATGTCAGATGAAGTCATCTCTGAGTTTCCAAGCGTTCTCTCGTGGCTCTGTGGACGTTCACAGCGTCTGCTGAGAGTTCCCTCACCTCGGTGTTTGTCCTCTGTGACCTCGATCAGATCGTGATGAAGACGTCTGTGGTCAGATCGGCTCCAGAGAGGAGAGGAGGAACAACCTGATCTCTCTCCTGCGGCTCCAGAGCCTCACTGCCGGCCAGAGAGCGCCTGATGTGGGATGGAGAGGGGGGTTGTGGGTAATCCTATAGCCAAACAGAGAGATCCGGATCACCATCACAGCGTTTGCACTGTATTTATGATACTGCTGTTCAGCTCAGTTATTCTAATAGAATTGCACAATGTGAAAGTGTAAAAGTATTCGAGTTCATTGGTGATGACGGAAGTATTCATGTGCTGCACATCTACTTTAATACCACACTGTAAACATACTCTGTTACAAGTAAAGGTCCTTGACAATGTTACCTAAGTTAAAGAACATAATTATGTATAAGAATGTCACCCTGTGATGTTTATTCTATATACTGTGATGTGAGGGGTAATGAGTCCTAAAACCAGGAGAGACTTAGCATTTTACCACTTCTGTTTCCCTCGTCATGAAGTCAACGTTTAATTTAACGTGTGTGGTGAAATAAGCTCCAAGTTAACACGAGCTGAAAAGATTTTGCACGTTTTGTTCTCAGACACAAAATGCGCCAGAAAATCCTCCACTAGTAGATGACCAAAGCTTCAAGCGTCGTACAAACGCAAAAACATTAGCCGCTTTTAGCTTAGCGGTGGTGATGTGCAGCCAGTGACCGTAATGTTGTCCCTTTATAGCCTAGCGTTAGCTTTTTATCAGAAACGTTGCTATCAGAAACAATCTGAGCAGGCATTAGCTCCCCCTCATCTTTTTTTTCAAGATAATGACTCAGATCAGCAATTTTCTAATGCCCCTTTCACACGAAGGCTTTTCCCGTTCAAGCTCCGTGCTAGAGCTTTTCTGGTTCGGAACCGGTTCAGCTCCCGCTCTGTTCACACCGCCCGGAGCCCGACTGGTGCTGCGTCATTGCGTCATCGTTTGCGTCATGACGTAACCGTTTGCGTGCCTGCTTCATAAAGCCAAATCGACAACAACAACAATGACCGATTGTATTGAAGCGCTACTCGTTTTGGTTTTGCTCTGTCGAAACGAAATGGAAGAAATGGGACGACTTTACAACCAACTTTACAGTCGTTACATGCTACATTAAAAGGTTCTTTACAATCATCATCATCAACTTCAACGACGATTCGGTAGGAGAATGAAGGTAAATATAAGTCCTATTCGATGGCGTTAGAGCTAGCTGTTGTTAGCCTTTGCATGCGCCAAGCTCAAAATGCATAGCATTAATTACTATGGTATAACGTTAAAACTGATTCTCAATGTTATTTCCACAGATCATGTTGAAGCTGGCGGAAAGGCGGATTTCGCGTGTTATTTGGACACAGCCCAGATCCGACGTAAGCGTGACGTATGCGGTGCTTGCTTTCTAGACCGACAACTTTTTGGTGCTTGAAACAAACCGGATTCCGGAGACACCGCTGCGGTGTGAACAGGAAAAACCGGTGCTTTTCAAGCTCCAGCTCCGAACCGGCCCTGTACCGCGTTGGTGTGAAAGGGGCATAACAGGGCTGAAATAGAGGGATATGAGGGATGTCTAAAATGCATGATCTGTTTGGTGTTTTGAGCAAAACACATCATAGACATGTTTTTTATATATTTGTAGGCTATATATCTGACACCCATAATATATGCCTCAAAATAGCAGACCATTAAATATATTTACATGTATGTGTGCCAGTTTCCCTATTATGTTAAAAGATGAGGATAGAAACAAATCCCTGTTGGCTTTACTCCCTCGTCCTCTCCTCCCTCTCACGTTCACAGACAGCTGCTGCAGAGCTCTATCTTCTGATCCTTGTTAAGATCTGACAGTCACCGTGCTCCCGCCACAACAAAGCTGGAGGCCGTCGCTCTGACTCACTCGTCTGCATCCCCGCTCTCCATAATGACGGCAGCGCTCCGTCACCCGCGGCTAATACCTGCCGCCTGATAGCTTCATCTACTCTGCACAAGGAGTGATTCCCTTCTTTGACCCCACTAATCCCTGTTAGGACATGCCTCAGCTTTCTCGTGAGGCCCATTTGGACAGGATTAGTGTTACAGCGAGGAGGCGGGGAACTGTAATCGTCACCGGAGCACGTGTGTAATTTTGGTTTGGTGTAAATCTGACATGCTAAATTTCACAGAGGGTGCTGGGTGTAAAAGTCCAGCCTGCTTTTACCTCCTGTGGAACAAAAAGCTGGAGGAAAATGATTCCAGTCCGCAGAGCATTGTGTCAGTAGCAGGAAAGACGGTCATGACGTGAAACTCAATTTGTTCAATATAATCTTCACCATTTTGGATTAGCGTTATAGCATGCTAACATTTTCTAATTAGAGGTAGACACAAGGTACATCTGAGGTTGAAGGTATTTCATTCTGCATGAATTTGGTATAATAATCAATGTATTGGACACATTCAAATGTCTATAGGAACAGAAGAAAATGATCACCAAAGTTTTTATAATTCATCCTGACAGGAACATCACTGTCTTAACTTCATTTCATCACAATAAGACAGGCAGTTGTTCAGATACTCAACTAAAAAACGAAAATGTAAACATCATGCGGTGTTAGAGGAAAAGTCGGAAGGCTCCATCTTCTGGGGAACATGAATGTCTTCACAAGATTGAATCCCAATCCAAATCCAAATAGTTGTTTTCAGTATGACCAAAGTGATGTTTTACAACTTGATTTTGGGCAAACGTTGTAGTTGATTAGCCTTGGACTCAAAGTCAAAATGTATTGTCTGTGTTTTCTACAAACAGGGAGTTCAAAATGTAATTTCTCGCTGTTCCAAAAGACTATAATAAATAGCTTCTCTGCCTTTGTGTGTCAGGGCCTTTAGAAGTGACATTGAGAGTGATGGTGAGATAACACAAATACTAAAGGTCGCCACAGACTTGAAGTTTTCAACATTAAAAAAAGGACGAGATAATTTGTCAGGGAGGTGAATAATAAAAACAGACTCTACACTACATTAAAAATATCTAATGAAGCTGTTAAGGGTCTGGTCTGTAAACGCTCACATCGAGCACTTTAACTGTGTCCTGACCCGGAGAATAACCCACTCAGAGCCCTCCACATGCAGCTTGTGTGTGTGTGTGTGTGTGTGTGTGTGTGTGTGTGTGTGTGTGTGTGTGTGTGTGTGTGTGTGTGTGTGTGTGTGTGTGTGTGTGTGTGTGTGTGTGTGTGTGTGTGTGTGTGTGTGTGTGTGTGTGTGTGTGTGTGTGTGTGTGTGTGTGTGTGTGTGTGTGTGTGTGTGTGTGCGTGTGCGTGTTGGATGAAAGCTGACACTCAGTGCAGAGATTACATCACAGCGTTGGGTTAATCAAGATGAGCTCATAATGTGAGATGATGGATTTCAGCTCTCAGACGCTCTCACCTTAAATAAATCATCTGCACTCTACTTCCTGTTTGGGTCGAGGGCGAAAAGGAGCTCAGAGCGGTCGCATGACATCAGCGTGTGAAGCTCTGCAGCAGATTATTTAATGGATGTGATGGGAGGAACACCTTGGAGCAAAAAACATTACCTCAATCAGAGAGGATATGTTTTTGTTAGAAAAATATCGCACATTTTTCTTTGGGTGCAATTCAGTGCAAAGATTTAAGAGAGATTATAATTTTTTTAATAAGATGATTGTATAGTTTAGATAATCTATAGATATTTATAGTTGATAATGAACAAATCGACAACAATTGACAACACTGCTGTAGATGGAGAAAACTGTTAGAAAAACTGTGGGTCAAATACAGTGGCGCCTCCAGAGTATTTGTGTTGGGTAATCTATGGTAGAGCTAACCCATACAGTGGTGGGGCTCAAATCAGTATTTGCAATGTAATTACATACACCCTCCCCTTGACAGTGAAACGCCACCCGCGATGTTTAGATTATTTCCCTGTCTCAATCCAAATTGAACTGTATGAAATAAAAAAGCACATTTGTCTTGTAGTGCATAAAAAGGGCGACCTGGAGCCAATCCTGCAATTTCCCCACAGGTGAAAGAGTTGACATGCTGAAAACCCAACCCCTGCAGGGGGGTCTGGGGAGATTCTCCCCCAGGAGATTTTTTGAAATACTAAAATAAAATACACATTCTGGTGCTCTCTTGAGAAGAAAAATAAATACATCTAAATACGACATATTTTAAAAAATGTATGCAATTTTTGTGTTTTGCTACTTTGTTCTGAAAGCTGAACCTGCTGCTCCTCACAGAGAGCTGAGGGAAGCTGTGTGTCAAAATGAAAGACAGCCCACACACCTATCAATCATCAGATCATGGGGTCTTATTTCATTACGTTGTATCCATGGATATATAAAGAGAAGTTCTACCGCAAAATTATTCTCCGTCGGGACTTCCTGCAAGAACACCACGCCGTTATCTTGATTCTGATTGGCCAGAAGACATTATCAAAGATGTTCTATTGAGAAGACGATCACTACGGGACAAAAGTTTTCAAAACCGTTTCTATTCTTCGGTATTTCCAGACAAGTGGCTACTGGAATCAATCTTACTAACTGCTGTCTGTGCAATTTACTCTGTGCGAGTTGGCGGACTTTTTTTTGCTTGATTTAACATCATTGTTCATGGTGGGGCTAAGCCATTTCTTGGTATGGCTGTAGCCTACCCCAGCCATACCCTGGCGCCGCCACTGGTCAAATAACTAGGAAAATAGTAAAAGACACTTGAGTCACAAACATTTATTTAGGTGCTTCTACTGTATTTACCAAATGTATACCAAAAAAAAGTAATTTGGATGTCCACGCTGAAAACTGAAAGACAAAAATATTAATTTATTTTAGGCAAATTTATGTTTTTTGCTTGCATGTGGAACCTTTTTTGAAACCGCGGCACGATTCTCTTAATGGAAAGGTTTTTGGCCGTTTTTGCGCGTTTGGACACCGTAATAACCCCCAAGGTCAACGTTGAAATAATTAGAAATGACCGAGGTTAGCGCTTCAAAAACACAATGTCAGTGCAGAGCGTTTTACCACTGGACACGTGAAGGCAGCTTTACCCTTTAACTTTTCCCGAATCCTCCAGACATCCCAGATAAAACTAAGTGCAGTACAATTACCGTGGTCTTTGTCAGTGAAAGCACGTATAAACACGCCCAGACAAACCTGCGATAAAGGTACTTTGCCAGATATTTTTTCTGAAGACAGTCAAACACACGCTGCATCCGGTCCCAAGGCCTCTTTGCTCTTTGTATGTGTGTGTGTGTGTGTGTTTGTGTGTGTGAGAGCAACTCTAAATACATATTGACATAGACGGAGAGCAGGGAAGAAAGACGGAGACTGATCTGTTTTTATAAAAGTCCTATAAGTGATGACGACATCCCCCGAGGGGCTCGTTGCTGTCGGGTTTCACGTGTTTCAGTCTCTGTCTATATTTTTCCTTCCGATTGGGGAATGAATTGGAAACACCTGACGAAACTCTGATGCAAATGTTCCGCTCTGCTGCTGGAGGCTCCTCTGGCACGACTACACAGAGGCTCATCTCTCATCTGACATGTTTCACCAAAATAAAACCGCGTTTGAAGCCGACACGCTCCATGCGAAACATCCAGTGTGACTCGGGTGTTTTCTCATTTGCACTCCTTTAATGTTTTTTTTCGGACCTAAGATCATTTTAATCAGTTTAGTCAAACTTCTCAGGCTCATTCACTTCCATTCAGTTCCAGTCGGCTCACAAAACACTGGAGTCTTATTTAGGCTGGAGTTCATCAAGGGTAACCAGGTGTCCCACATTTCCATCCCTGTCACGATGTTATGCATTTGGATTGGCTCTAGTTATCCAAAATAAAGCCACCATGACACGAAGAGGACATATTATGCTCATTTTCGGGTTCAAATTAATGAAAAAAACACGTAAAAAACACACAGAAGAGAACACTTACCGTCCACACAGCAGCTTTCAAAAAATCTTGAAAATCTTGGAGCTGGGTGTGTCTGAAAGCTTGGGGTTTTTTGCGAGCAACGCGACCAACAACCAATCACATGAATCTCCCGCCCCGACATACAAAGCAAAAAATTCCGGTTCTTCTCCACTCAGAATATGTGCAGAAAGGAGTATGACATTGTGCGCATTAATGTGATGCATATAGTCTATGATGTGGCAGAGGTAAAGTGTCAGAGGGAAGGGCCACAGTATGATGAACATTTATGAGATGAATGTCTTTGCTGCTATTATATGCTACATTCCATGCTGGCTAAAGATACTGTCTATGCTTGCTAGCAATGTTAAAACGAAGTAAACTGGATATAAAATCCCCACAGGTGAAAACCTACCAGTTTCACCCACTGTCTCTGCCACCTCCCTCCATGCCTGGTTGCTCCGGTTTGTATCCCGGTAAATTATTAGCGACTGGTCATAAAGAACCGGGTGATTTGCTACCGCAATAACTCATTTCAGCTTACACGCGGTTTGATTGGCTAGCGCTTGTACTGTCAGATTTGCATAAACGGGATTTGATTGGCTGACGCTTCCAGCTCAGCTTCAAAAGTTGAACATTGCTCAACTTTTGAATCCTGAAAATCCTGGAAATCTCCGCTTTGCTTCCCCACAATGCAGTTCGGCGAAAAGCGAGGCTAAGTGACGTCACCCCATTCAAAGTCAATGGGCAGAGAAGCGTTGGAAGATTTTTTTAACGTTGCTGTGTAGACGGGCCGTTACAGCGTGTGTGTTGTGTGTGTGTAAAGGCGTGTTTATGTTTCTTATTTTCACATTTTGTGCAATGCCTTTGTTTACACGCATGCTGCTCACAAATTGGGATCAATAAAGTAAATCCTATCTTGTTCTATCTCATCTTATTTGTGTGTGTGAGTGTCTGACTAAGGGGTGAGGTCATCCAGTGAAGTCGAGCAGGTTCACAGCTGCTTCGCTGCAGGAAGCTGCTTTAAAGTGATTTTTTCTGGGAAGAGTCCTTCAGAGGAAGACGTGACCGTCCTCTACACATCTATCAGGTTTCTTTTTTCTCCAGTGAAGCAACAAGACATTGACTCCCCCAGCAACAGACTGGACTGCAGGGGGGAGACAGGGGGAGTCGCACTGTCACCTCTCATTGTTACAGCTGCAGTGCGTATCAGTTCATCAAAGGACCTTCTTTGCTTCCTTCTCTCCTTTTGCTTTATTCCTTCTCTTTTTGCCATCAGTGCACCTTTTGCTTTTATCCCCCCAAACACCTTCATCTTTTTCTCCATCATTTTGTATTCATTTGTTTGCTTTCACTCTTTCCTGCCTTCCTTTGCCCTTCACTTCTTCCAGATGTCATGCTTTGTTCTCAGTGGGGGAAAGCAACAAAGCACTTTACTCAAGTATAGTACTTTAGTGAAACTCTGAGGTACCTGTACTTTGTTTTCATTTTAGGCTCCACCACCGTTTGGAAGCAAATACTGTACTTTTTACTTGACGGCTGGAGTTACTGTTCAGATTCCGATTTTTGGCTCATTCAAAACATAAATTATTAAATAAACATTGACGTACAATTTGAGGTAAGGATATCCAGCAGAGTAATGAAATGCAGCTCCAACCAGCTGTGACGAAAACCCTATTGCATCAATAATCAAAATCCAAAAATGTATAATATCCGACTCTGAAATTGACTTTTACATAACAAGTACTTTACTTTTAATATATTTTGATGCCGATACTTTTGAATGTTCCTGAAGTAAGGTGTTAAATGGAGGACTTTTGAATGTGGGATTTTTACCCCATCCTAGAATACCTGCTGAGAAAGGAAAGTGAGGACATGTTTGCCAGTAAGCACTTCTTCAAAGAGCTCTGTGTGTGTGTGTGTGTGTGTGTGTGTGTGTGTGTGTGTGTGTGTGTGTGTGTGTGTGTGTGTGTGTGTGTGTGTGTGTGTGTGTGTGTGGCCTAGTATTACTTGTGGGGACCTAAATCTGTTTACACAGTCACGTGTGGGGACTCGCCTCCCTTATGTGGACAAAATGGAGGTCCCCATGAGGGGAATCATTCATTTTAGGGTGAACACTTGGTTATGGTTAAGGTTAGGATAAGTCTCCAGGAAATGCATGTAAGTCAATGTAATGTCCCATCAAGTGATGTATACATGGTATGTGTGTTTGTGTGTGTGTTTTATTAAACAGTGTGTTTGTTCAGATGCAGGGTGACAGCGGACATGAAAGGACGGCTGGACACCTCGATGAACTCACAACACCGACCTGCAAGCATCACCTTCTGACACCCAGCAGTGTGTGTGTTTGTGTGTGTGTGTGTGTGTGTGTGTGTGTGTGTGTGTGTGTGTGTGTGTGTGTGTGTGTGTGTGTGTGTGTGTGTGTGTGTGTGTGTGTGTGTGTGTGTCTAACAGCAGTTGGTATATAGGTCACATTCCCAAAGAAAAAAAATGATCTTTGTTCCAGTTTTATGTGGAGTTGCTGACGTGGTGCGTTCAGGGTCACGCTGCAGGACGCATCACTCTGGGATCAAACTTGACAGATCTTTACAGCCAGGGTGTAAGAGACAGGAAGTGCCTGATAACTTTCTGGACGTGTTTGTACAGTATTTGATTTGAATGAATTAGATAAGGGGTGTCCAAACTTTTTTCACAGAGGGCCACTAGAGGTGAGGTATTTTGCCTCATAAGTTAAATGATTAGTTAGCAAAATCAATCAAATATAGGTAAGTGATTCTTGTTACTTGAAAATGCTTTAAGAAACACAACAGCCTACATCACAGAACTCTGTTTCATTTATTCAGTTTGCAGCTTATTCCTTAGAACAGAAGCTTTAGACTGCTTATAAAAAGATGAATTATAAAGGGTAGATTTCAATAATTAATATAATTAAGTTATTTAATCTTATCAACTAAGATTTGTTTGAAAATGTTTCCAACTTCAATTGACTGAATTTGTTTTAAACGTGGGCTTATTAACACATGAATATTGTGATATATATTTTTACATAAATATTTAAAAAGTACAATATATGACAAGCACAAGTTTCATTTGTGCGCTAAATTCCATTGTACTTTCTGAATTTGCTGAGGGCCGATTCAAAATGGACCGCGGGCCGCATTTGGCCCCCGGGTCGTAGTTTGGACACCCCTGGTATACATGATTAAGTTAGAAGGAAAAAGTTCTTAAATATGATGACATCCAAGAGAAAATGCACAACCAGGAATCACGTGTGCATGGAAACAAACTACTGTTCCTAAGTGTCTTGGAGAAAAGTTTTGAAAGAGTTTTGAAAGTGAGACAGCTGAGCAGCAGTAATCATGGAGTCATTATTATCAATGATTGACAACAGCTCTGTCGACCATGCAGAAATGTATGGCAGTAAAGATGAGAGATACTGCACACAGAGGATGACTGAACAGCAGGTCAGAGCAGAGCCGTAATGAACGAGCGGTCAGTGAAGGTGAACAGCTGCAGAGTGAATCTGTTCAATTTGATTTTGTTTGTAAAAAGAAAATGTCAAATACTGTAGCACAAACTTCGAATATAATTGTTTTTATAGCTGAATTTGGTCAAAGCATCTATTTCACATATGTACTGTATACAGTATATTGCATAAAGAAGAAAGTGGTAAAAGGTAAGCAATTCGTTTTTTCCCCTTTCCTGTAGTGTGTTATATTATATATAGGTTTTTGTGCATCTAAATAGTCTGCAAAAAGCTAAAAGCATTTATATTGGTTAGTGCTCCAACACATTGTACGTGATAGGCTAAGGGGCGACACATCTCTAAGTGGTTGACCAATCACAACAGAGCCGGCCAGCTAACCAATCAGAGCAGACTGGGTTCTGGTTTCAGACAGAGGGTGAAAAGAGCTGCTGCAGCACAGGCAGTATGGAAAAATAAATAACAAGCTGAAATTCCACAGATTCTACACAGACATCGCAACACGTAGCTTTGTGGAGTAAAAACGGGAGAAATGTCTCACCTTCTGCTGTTTCTGATCAAAAGTTGTGTTCAATGGCATTAAAACGAGAAAAGGTTAATCCATAGGTTAATCCAATGTGTCTTTGTCACTTTGAAATGATTACTGATAATCCATCATTCAATTTTTATGTCAAAAACTGAGTTTTCATATTAGCTGCTATGATAGCTACCAGAATGTATGACAGCTTCCTGTTTTGGGTATTCTGGCTACGCATCACTCTCACTTAGGGTTGGGAACTGAAACTCGGTTCCAGATGAGAACCGATAAGAAAAGGCTGGGTACCGGGTACCCATACAAAATACACAATTTCGGTTCTGCTTAACGGTTCCTAAACGCGGTAGACCCTGTATTCCACCGGGTCTGTCTGCTCCGCGGCGACCCGGTGGAACACAGGGTAAGTACGGACTGGCCATCTGTGTGTTCTGGAGAATCAAAGAACGGCCGGTCGTTAGCGGGCCGTTGACGGCCGGCTCGGTTCGCTGACGGCTGGCACTGCCCTTAATTTTTTTAAACGGCATCATGTAAGTTGCGCTGAAAGGCGACAAAGGTTCAGTTTCCCCGCAGCGAGGCTCCCCCCGCCCTCCCGTAGACAGTTCACGACCTCAGTCACTTCATAACACCAAAGATGGATCGCGGTAAACGCTCTAAAGTGTGGCTCCGCTTAACTAAAAAAGAAAAAGACAAGGCACTGAGCTATGCCTGTGGCAAGTTAATAGCTTGCCACAGGCATAGCTCAGTTCAAATAAAGCACAGCTATTGTGTAATACATTTGTATTGCATGTCTTTTTTTTATTTGTAAAAATGTCAGTTAATAAAACGTAAAAGAATAAAGATATTATTGTCATCTAAATGTTTGACTTCTTTCTTTTATAATTTTGGAATCGAAACGGGGAATCGATAAGAACCGGAATCGATAAGAACCGGAATCGATAAGCAGAATTGGAATTATAATCTGAATCGATACATTTCAGACGATACCCATCCCTACTCTCACTACTTATTTGGTAATGTGTAGGTGGATTTAGGAACTTTCCCTCGATTCTATTGGCTCTGACGGTTAAAAAGAGGTGTCAATCATCAAAATCGACCAATGGGTTCCAGAGATATGGAAAATCCACCCAAATGACCCCAGAAGTGTTTTTTTGTGTTGCTAAACCTCTCTAAAAAGATAAAATGTCACTTGTTTTGCATCAATCTTTATACAGGGTACATATTATATGTTGTAGTTTGGATTCCTAAAGCTTTTAGTCTACTATCCCATCATTCAAGGGTGGTTCTCACAATAAGTAGTGGTTTATTTTTGGACGGACACTATCATTTAAAAAATTTTATTGTGTTCAATATGAATTTACTTTAAAATAAAAACATCTATATTGATTCTGACTTTTCTACATCTAACTCCCAGGTTTATCATTGCTTTGAGAAAAAAGATTATTAATTGAACCCTTTTAGAAGTGAAGTTATGGTCATTTGTTCTGGGAAGGTCATTTTCGAGCCTGAGGCTTGAAAAACAGTCTCGGGGCTTAACAGGCTAAAGCATGGCATGTCACAGTAGGCACAAAATACTAATATGAACCTGAAAAAAGATGTCCTCTTTAACTGTCTGTCAACATCTGATTAAAATCTGATGAGATTCAGATTATTATTTCTAGAGATGCATATGACACAAAATACAGAAACTCTGTCCGGAGGGAACTTTGGGATTTTGCCCAAAACCTATGTAACTAACTACAGGGAAGGGAAAGCCAATAGGGCCCCTTTAATTTCACTAGTTTTTTTTGTTTTAGTGACACTAAAGTGATGATAATGTTGAAGAAAGCTTCCGGTTAAACCAGGTACCTGCTGCGTCCGTCCGTCTTTAAAGTAGAAGTTTAACAGCTCTTTGAGAGAGTCCATAAACACAACTTTATTGGACTCCATGTTCCGGCCCCTAAACGATGGTAAACGGTTTGGAAAACGCGATCGTTGTGTTCAGTCGAGAATGATGAAAGCTGATCTTTGGCTCCCGGAGCAGAGCGCTGTGACGGGTGGAGGTGGTGGAGGAGGTGGTGGAGACGGAGGGTGTGTGTGTGTGTGTGTGTGTGTGTGTGTGTGTGTGTGTGTGTGTGTGTGTGTGTGTGTGTGTGTGTGTGTGTGTGTGTGTGTGTGTGTGTGTGTGTGTGTGTGTGTGTGTGTGTGTGTGTGTGGTGTGTGTCCGTCCTCTGGCCGTCCTGCTGTTCATCAAAATTAAACGAGCTCATAAATCTGAACGACACACCACCGGGCAGGAAGTGGCTCCATGGCCCAAACAACTCCAGTTTAAACGACGGAGGATTTAAAACGAGGAGCGTGATGTGTTCAGGGGCATCTTTACGACCCTCCGCCTGCTGAAGCCTTCTGTTGGAGGTCTGCAGCGGACCATCATCCGGTGATTGATGCTGCAGGAGTTTAAACTGCTCACCTTCACCATTATTACTGAGTGTCACTTCCTGTGTCGCGCTGAGTTCAGAGGAAAATGTCTGGACACGTGTTTTAAAAAAACGTAACATTCATTCATTCATGTAGTTTCCTACGCTAACAGTTCACTTCCGGCGTGTATATATAATCATTTGGACGTTGCTGTTACCTATATTTATGTAACTTCCTGTTAACGTGTCGCCACTGACTGTGCACGTTTGGTTTTACACCTTATGGACAATTCTTCTTTACATCCAAAGAAATATTCTAAAGACATTCCTGTTCCCCCCAGAATGAATTTTTTTATTATTTTGGCAATCCCTAACATTTCATATAGCTCCATAAATGGGTTGACAATTTACTTTGCATGTAATGTTAGCATTTATCTCAAATGGACTGTAGATTTGATGTATTAAAGTAACTTCTGCAATGGAGGTTGTGTTTTTGGAATAGGTTTGTTTGTTTATTTACGGAATAAATACTGGCCGGATTTTCATGAAATTGGTGGAAGGGTTTAGAGTCAAACAAGGAACGATCCATTACATTTTGGAGCAGATCCGAATCGCCAGTTGGTTACACAAATAATGTTTCACATTCATTATCATTGTGAGATATGGCCTAGCCTTGGCGGAGGGTTTTAAGCGCCCTCCTAGTTTGTTATATTTGGTTCTATTGGCACAATATATTTTGGCACTCTTTACGACTTTGTTAAACAACTCCAGCAAGTTATTTCCTTTTCATTTTCATGTTATCTATCTGCTGTTTTTTCTGCTGTCACATCACATGTTTGCTGGCAGGAAAGGTGGAGGACCCTGAGGGAGCACAACACTGTGTTTAGAATAAAATTCAACATGTTTTTGACAACTGAGAATATATAATATAATATTACCCCGGTAAACGTTTCACAAACATGTTTCACTTCATATTCCATTCACGTTAATCAGAGGAAATGACTACAAATCTAAATGAGTGACACGTATCTCAATACCCAACCAACAAGAATCTATGACCTTATGTGAGAGCACAAACTTTATAAAGGAAAATATAGAAATTGTATTTAATTAATAATTAATTGTGAGACCTAAAGGGAACTTATTTTTTATCACAAGTAGTATCAAGTCAAGTCAAGTTTTCTCCAACATGTCTAAGCATAAGCATGCTTCTTAACCATTTTAGATGACTTTATGGATACCAATTTGAAATTGTTTTGTCCAAGCAGCATGAATTGAACTATAATGAAAAATAAATTCCTCCTGCCAGTCCCCTGGGGTAGAAACAATGAAGCAGGAAAGATGTGCAACAAAATACATCACGTGAGCAAACATGGATGTAAACAATGCTGTATTTAAAATACATCTTGAAAAAATGAACTCTGCAAATGTTTTTTGAGGAAGGAAATGCATTCATCCCATTCCCATGTTTCCACTGTGTCAGCGCTCTGAGGAGCTCAGGCTCAGAGATCTTCCACCGAAGCGAGCCAAGTGAACATTTGGACGCGATCCACGCTGCTCACTGGAGAGAAGGTTCCTCTCTGCGGGGAAGAGGGTTCAGAAACACAACACAGCTGCCATGTTGTTTGTGTTTTGTGGAGAGAAAGTGAAGAGCCTACAGACCGGGTCAGAGGTCAGCTGTCAAGATAACAGCCTTTTTATTTTTCTTTCTCGAAAACACAAGACAGATTGAGATTAATTTTTCATCTTCTCAGGAGCCCAGATATTCTCCAACAAGGCTCCATTAGCCAGACTACGAGTATAGCTGTTATTCCAGATATTATTCTGTTGTTCCTGGACGCTCCGTGTGGAGAGAAAATGTTCTTCTTATATCCTGCAGGACTGTGAATCAACAGAGAGAGCGGTGGAAGCTGAACTTACTGATCTTATAAGAATCAATCCCTTACTTTGAGTCATGTGAAGACCACACACTGATTACTCTTCTTCACTTTAATGTCTATAATCTACAGCGGCCGAGAGGTGCACACGACAACCCCAAACACGTACATTAGGAGAAACGCGCTACAGATAAGAAAACAATGCAAATATAAAAACACAAATGTGCCAGATCACATGCAAATTAAGAAACATCTTCACTAACTTGATGAAACATGGGCAGCGTTTACTGAAAGCGGTGCATACACGAAACACTACAAATACAAAATGCTACAAGGAGCTAAAAACACGAAACGGGGACACTAAAAAGTGACGCACACAGCTGGGACTAGAACACTTGGTGACGTTCGGGGATGATAAAGTTGGCCAACTGTCACTGTGATCTAAAACGTAAGTTCCTTCCGATATTATGGACAACTTTAAAATCCCCGAACATCAACAAGTGTTCCTGTCAAAGCTGTGTGCGTCACTTTTTAGAGTCCCCGTTTCCATCATGTGTTGAGCTTCTTGCAGTGTTTCGTTTATGCAGCGCTTTTAGTAAACCCTGTGCATGTTCCGTGAAGTTTCTGAATGTTTTTCTAAATGCATGCTCGGCCAGGACACAGTGTGTAGGACTCGACTCAGTTTACATCCAGGAAATATAACGTTGGCCTCATTGAGCGACACTCCATAACGTTTTGCTGGACTTTGAAGCTAAACTTGCTTTTCTTTCTCCATTTCAGGCTTTTTTATGCTCGCCATCGACAAAGTAACTGTTCCATCGCTTCCTGATTACCCCAAACTACCGGGCGGACCGAGAAACATTGAGGGACAAAACACAAATGTGTGGCATTAAAAGGAATTGAATTTGCGTTAACACAATATTATATCCTAGTTTGTACACGCACACACACACACACACACACACACACACACACACACACACACACACACACACACACACACACACACACACACACACACACACACACACACACATACACACACACACATACACACACACACACACACACACACACACACACACACACACAAACACACACACACACACACACACACACGCACACACACACACACACACAAACACACTTACTATTACCCACCGCCCTCCTCTTCTCCGTCCTTCAGCAGTCCTCACATATGACTTCCTCTGCTGCTGGCCCCGGCAACTGTCTCCATGGATACCAGTGGGGATCACACCCAATCGTGAGATGGTTGCTGCGCCCGAGGAGAAGGGAAGAGGAGGAGGGAGGAGGAGGAGGAGGAGAGGAGGAGGAGGAGAGGTAACAAGGACACATCAGAGGCGCCTCAGTGGGAGTCTCTGTGCAGCTGATGAGGCCAATCGGAGGTCAGGAGACAGGATGGAGGACACCTGCTGACACGCTGACCTTTGACCTTTACCTGCAGGTGGTTTTAGTCCCTGTGTTCTGTTACAATTCACTCAGAGATTCATCAACATATCACCAGCTCCTTTCATCCATGTGTGTTTTTTCCTTTATTGAATGAGTAAAGAATTGATCAGCTGTTGTTTCCTCAACATTTATTAAAAGTTCAAAAACTAAGCTTTTCAATTTGAAGTTTGTTGAAAAGGGAAGCAGTCACACATGTTAGAATATATTCTAGTTGTTTATTGTTTTGGCAGCCTGGCTCTATACTGAGGGCAAAGTTGGGCTTTTGGTCCAGAATAAAATAACTTACTTGCTTTCTAATTAATTGTAATGTTTGTTTACTTTGAATTATGTTCAAAGTTTTCTGGTATGATGAAAGGGTAGATACAATTACCCAATAGCAGTTAACATTTAGCCTGCTGCATGGATTGTCGTTATTTTTGTACAGATCATGATCTCCAGATGAACTCCAGGCTTTTGGGTGGCATTTTCCTTCCAAACGGAGTACATGTTAAAACAAATCAATTCGATTTTTGTAGTCTTAAGTAATTTAGGTAAATTTCCCCGAAGTCGGACTTTCAGATTTGATCAAAATATAATAATTGTAATCATATAAAAATAATGTTAGGTTTCCTGTTCAGTCTTTCTATAATCCGATGTGACTCAAACATTCACTTTTATTGATGGTTTTGTGCGACCAGCTGTTACTGTAGATTTTCTCAGAAAGCAATAAACAGAAACAGTCAGTATTGACGTCTCCTGCATGTTTCCAACCGCTGAACAAACGAGGATCTTGTCCAAAGAAAGAGCGGACGCCTCGCAGTGAAATCAATGTCATCCCCATGACAACGCTGCTGTAAAAACCGTGTTGTTCGGAGAGTCCCCGGTCATCCGGATGATTCTGTATCGACGGCTGGATGTTTGAGGAGCTCCATCATCACATCATATTATCAGTATGAGCAACATGTGAGATCACCTAAAGTGCATTTTCACTCTGAACAATGTTTTCTAGTAAAGAAGTATTCAATAGAATTGGACCAAAAAGCTTCTTCTTCTTCTTCTCACCAAAACAAACAGACCAGGAGATTAAAAACATTGAAAACCCTCTGAGTAAAGCAGTTTGTGGTCAAATGCATTAGTTTCTATGACCAAAAAACACAAATTTCAATCACATCCAATAACCAAAATCCTTTATCCCGATAAAAAAAAAAATTGTTTAAGGCTACCAAGATCTATAGAAAGTGTTTGGTGAAAAGTGTAAACTCAAATAAAACATCAATGTGCTGTTTGCTTCTGGCAGACTACCTGAAAAGATGAGGCATGTGCAAAGGATCGGTACCTTTGGAGACACTTGGGATTAGGTCTAGTCGTTTTTAGACATTTTCGTGGGGAAATGTTACATAATATAGCTTTTAAGAGAAAAGTAGTTATCTATAAATGTGGCATTCAATTTGGAAGGAACACTTGATTAATGTTAAATCTTTGAAAATCTCCGTTAGAAGAAGAAAATAGAACAACAGCTCTTCACTTCAAGTCATATCCTTCATCCGTTCCACTCTTCAACTTCGAGATCCATCTTCTTCTCCAATTTCTGGAGTTTCCACATTTTATCGGAGCTTGGAAACATGTTTTGGGAAAGTTCTCTTCTAAGTGTTTCCTCTGACAGTGAGTATTTTGACAGAAACGCTGCGACGTGCACCAATAGTCCACTGAGATGCACGTCTCCGCGACTCTGAACCAGCCGTCAATGAGGCGAGGTCTTAATACGATACAAATCTGTCTTCACGCTGATGGATGGCAGCCTTGGTGAAAGCTTGCGTTCAATAACTGATGATTCGCTGAGTTTGAGGTCCTCTGAGAGCAGCGGCATGCTAATGTCTTCTTTAAAACTCTCCACTGTGTTCCAACAGCTTCAGATTGACGCTCGGTGGCGCAGACATCATCCTTCAGTGTCAAACTCTCCGTGCATCCAGACACTCACAGCTGGGTTCATATTTAAGATGCCTGTTGTGTAACTGACAACGTGGCATGAGATTGTCTATGCTGCCATCGCTCTGCTACTCTTTACAGACTTTCTCCAAGTGTATCTGTCACTGTTTCGCAATAATAAGAGTTAGAGACGGAGGGTATCCTTTTTTTTTGGTCAATGAGGGCTAAAGATTTTGGTAAGCGGAGGTGAAATAAACTAATTCAGACAAAGTGTAAGAGCAAGAAGCTTCTCAAGTTTGTTTATGGTGTGAAAATAATGTCAAACAAATATATATAGTAGCACAAACACCTAGCAAACACAAATCCAAGCTAGATACGTTGTGGAGATATCATTGTGAACAAAAACACTAAAGGAAAGTATAGTGATTTTATGAAACGCCTCAATGCCATATATGTAGACAAAGACCATTAAATAACTGGTTCTTATTTTGTTCCTACTGTAGATGGGTTAAAAATGGACCAACATTTGCAGAGTGTGCCGTTCAAATAATGTTATATTCAAACCAAACCTAAATGGATTTGATCAAACTCAATCAAGTGACATAAGAAGTTATAACAACAACTCATAAGTGTGTTAAACTGAACAGCTCCGAGGTTTCAGAGCAGCATCATATGAGAGCCATATATCTGCTCTTTGTTTATCAGCACTCAAACACACACACACACACACCCACCCACCCACCCACCCACACACACACACACACACACACACACACACACACACACACACACACACACACACACACACACACACCACACACACACACACACCACACACACACACACACACACACACACACACACACACACACACACACACACACACACACACATTTACTATTCAATGTGAACACAGTGTTCCCGATTGGACTGTAGGCTCCCTGCTTGTGTGGGAGTACATTTGTAATTGTCTATAAATAGTCTCGCTGTGTTCCTGCTCCACTTACAGTCGAGTGTTTTTGTTCCAATAGGAACATTTATAGATATGAAATTATAAACAGTCCTTCAGCGTCACAGCTACTGATGCTCCTTATCCTGTGTTTGTTTGGGATAGAACATCTTAAAAGGGGATTATACAGATTATACTGCTGAGTTTTATTTTGAATTTGAGCTTCTGTTAATGTTCTCTTTTTCAGTTTAGGCTTTGTCTTCAATGTTCAAATGTTTGTTTGTTTTCATGACATAATCAAAAGTCACTGTTCTGATTCCATTAGAAAAAGGCTCCTACTTTCTCCTCCTGTAAAATGGTATCCAACATATCAAGCCGAAACGAGGCAATCATAAAAATGTTTTATTTGACAGTTAACGAGAGAGGGCTTGCCAATCTTCCTCTACATTCATGCATGCACCAAAACATGTTAAGCCAGAAAGAGATGTCTGTCGTTACCCTGACTTTAGTGTTTAAAGAGGCCGTATTATACTCATCTGTTGTGATTGCTTGACCACTTTTGAGTCAATATGTCAAGTACCATGTGTTGGAGCGCTAGAAGAGTATGTGTTACATAATGATGTCAGTTTGGTACGGAAAAAATACGAAGGAGTTCAATCAAGGTATTTCAACCGTACATTGAAGCAAATGTTCGTAGTGGCCAAACGGTGGTACTACAACTTCTGTGACAGTCCGATACACGTCACAGATTAACATTTACGGTGGATAACAGACACGTCTCCGCTCCTGTCTCCAGCAGACTGTTGTGTCAGAGGAGACGCTGAGGGGTTAAAGTATCGAGAGATGACGTGTGATTCGCTGTCGGGGATCAGGTGACCTCCAGTGTTCGCTTCCTCTCCGGTCTCATCTCTCCAGGCTGGATTACAGTGTGATACTGAGTGTGTGGAAAGGGGCTTGGCTAATGAAGGGCGTGGCCCACATGTGTGTTGTGATCCATTGTGTCACAACACAGGTAGATTTCACCTGCTGTGTCACTGCTGTTTGTTCTTTAAAGAAAGGTTTGCCCTCGATCTCTGACATGTACACATGGAGTTCCTCTGGACAGAAACCCTAGCAGGACAGGTGAAACAGTGTGATCTCATCCTGATAGCATGTATTACTATACTGTATTGTCCTGGAGGCTTAGTTACCTATAGAAAGACACACCTTCCATAGTTAACTTCAGTTTCGGCTTGCCATGTTTAATGCAGCTAAACCTCACAACACAAGAGAAATACATCCAAAGGTGTATCTTGTAACCATCAAGTCAGCTAATTTGAGTTGTAAGTTTGAGTAACATCACCTAGCAAAACTATCAAGAGGTCAACTTAAAAGAAAGAGTTTTGTTTGTTTGTCTGAACCAAGTGTAATCAGAAAAAATATTCAGATCCTTTATTTCAGTAAAATACTACTAACATACTTCACACCAAGTGAAGCTCCTGCATTCACATCCTCACTTCAGGTCAAAGTATGTAAGTACTAAGAAAAATGTCCTTTAAGCATAAAAGAAAAGTGTTTATTTTGCATTATTACCGGTGTAGAGGAATACTCGATTCTTATTGGTCAATTTGTACACTTCAGCGGGTGTTATAAGGAGAACAGACTGTTTGAGGATTAAAGACCCTGTGAAGTGTGCACCTGTGCATGATCTGTTATGCTAATACGTATAGTAATGACCAAAATTGTCCATTGGAACCCATATCAAAAGATGTTGGAATAGCAACGAATTTGACGAGTTTTGAATTTTCCGGGGAAATCTGCAGTCGACCTTCGCCTTCGTGGGCGTGGCTTGCGATCTACTGCGTGACGTCACGAGATGGACGCCGCCGCACTGTTTACATTCACCACCGTTCATTTTTTCTCTTTTTCAAAGTCGAATTTCTCAACGTTTTTGAGCTAGTATTTTCCTGGAAAGTGTGTCGGAGTGGACTGGAAGTGATTTCCAATCGAGAAAACCTGACAATGGAGGCGACAGTGAAGAAAGAGGGATGAAAAACACAGGGGAAACGATGCATTGCCGCTGGCTGTAGTAATGTCAAGTCTGCCGAAGTGGCGATGTTTCTGTTCCCAAAAGATGAAGGTGAGCCTGGCTGGTGTCATTGTTTCGTAGATTCTTTGATTGATCATGATAAATAAAGGCCACTGGTCGATTCGAGAGAGAGAGAAAGAGAGACTGAGAGAGTTACAGGGTTGTTGTTAGCATCTGGTGTTAGCTCGGAGCTAACGGAGATTAGCTGTTTCAACAATAAGGAGAGGGAGAGTGCTCTCCTGTGGGACTGAGAGAGATAGCGTCAGCTCAGGGAGGTAAACTGTAGCCTAAGTTATCTCAGTGGGTTTGGTCATCTATGTAAACAAATATTTCCATCTATGTAATATTAGTTGTATAAAATAGGTTAAGAAATCCTTCCAATGTTTTTTGATTATTGAAATATATGTTTCATATGAGTGTTGAGAGCTGTATCCATAAATCTCTTAATGTTGCCCTCAAAGTGCACCAGATTGATCACTTTCCTCATCTATCCTGTCCGAAAAGCTGTCCAAATCAATCATTTCTCTCACACTAGTATCACTTTCCAGAGTCTCCGCCATGTTTACAATCGCAACTGGGTACATCTTGTGACGTCACAGCCACTATCGTCTGCAACTTCCGTTAGGCTCGGACGGCAAAATTAATAATTCATGAATTCATTAATTATGAATTATTAAAAATTATTTTAGCCATGAACAGGCACAATGATATGTAAGGAATGAAACTGCCATTTCATTTTGGTGCAAAAACATGCACTTCACTGGGCCTCTAAGGGACTATGTGCAGTCAGAAAGTGGTCTGGTTAATTTAACGGAAACACAGTGGAATACTTTTTGAATATAACATATCTTTGGAAAGCACAAAACTTTGGACTCAAGATGGCGAAACTGTCCCCAGTAATACAATAAAAACAGTGAAAAGAGAAGGAAAGAGGTCAAAAGACATGAGAGCTGGAAAGAGATCTGAACAGAAGAAGACTGACAGGATAAACACTGAAAATAACTCTGGATTCGGCTTTAAGTGCATTTTACCTCCTGGAAGTAGTGGATTATTCATACAGTGTAATAACTCTAGTAAAGTACAAGAACCTCCAATCTCGAGTAAGTACTTGTTTCCACTTGTGGTTATCTCCAGCCGCTGAAGGCAGACACATGATTTTGTCGGGAAAGTCAAGGACAAACGTCTCTTTCATCACGACTTGAAAAACTCATCTGAAAATTTCAAGATGAATCTGTGTTTCCTCAGCTCGCCTGATGTGTTGCAAAAGACAGAGAGGAAATTAGGAAATGGGGTTAAAAGCCCTCTGGTTCTGTAAATTATTATTTTTATGAAGTAAAGGCAAAAAAACAAACATGTGAAGGGACACAGCTGGAGCAGCTTTAATAGAATCACCTCATTCTTTTTCATAGATATTATTGGGGTTTTAGCCTTTTCAGACCATTTACATGCACAATAACCCTATATAACACACTAGCATAGGGCCTCTTTAAGATACTTTGTGCCTCAGAATCAAATCAATGGTCGGTGACGAAAGCATAAATTGCTGTTAAACATAAACTATCTGCATGGCTGTCAACAATAAAGACAAAGTGGGAAAGAACAGTGTGTCATTTTTCCTATTTTAGGTGAACTGACCCTTGTAAATAATAATGCTGAAGTTGAGAAAGCTTTGAAATCCCCACATGGTTAGAAATAAAAAATCCCCAAGCGTTCGTTCTTCATGTTTCGTGACACGGAGACTTGTGACTGCCTGCCTGCAAACATCTGGCACCGTTTTTAGCGGCCATGTTTGTTTACAGTGTGGGAAAAATGACTGTTGCTCTTTGATACCCCGCCGCAGTGTGTTGATCAGTAATGTACATACACATTAGCTCTGAATTATTTGATTATAGCAGCTTTTATAAATCAGAGAACCACCCACGTTTAATGGCCATTCTCACTGGAGCCACGACTGATTCATAACATGCATATGTTCAGAAGCTGTGTAAACATTGGACGTACATGTGTTCAGCAGTTTGCAAGAGAAATGTGACTTCAGCATAATTACATACAGGCATATTACCTTAAACCAGGAGTGTCAAACTCAAGGCCCGGGGGCCAAATCCGGCCCATTTCATTTTATGTGGCCCACAAGAGCTTGCAAAGAATATAAAATGTTTATTATACGGTTACATGCCGATTTACAGTAGCACGTTGCCCATACATGGAGCACAATGCATCTCAAATTTGACTTTTCTCTCATATATATATATTTTTTTCCAAATATGCCTTTTCTCCGTTTTTTGTTTTTTTAAATGTCACTTCTTTTTTTCAAAATGTATTTTTTTTAATTCTGACTTTTTTTTCCATGATTGGCTTTTCTTTTAAAATCATTTTGTGACATTCTCACTGAAGAGACTTACAATTATTTGCCCTAGACTTCTGCTTTCAGTCGTAGTTAATAATTATGAAGTTATTACCCTATCCGATAATAATCCAATGCAGAGGCAATAACGTAATATAATACATTATTTTATATATATGAGATATTTATATATGTATTTTTATAGAGTCTTAAATTTACAACCGGCCCTTTGAGAGCAACCATAATGCTGATGTGGCCCGTGATGAAATTGAGTTTGACACACCTGCCTTAAACTCATATGTAGGGGTTTTCAAATACAGTATTTAGGAGTAGGTTTAAAGCTTTACTTTAATAAAGCTTACAGTTAGGGCTGGCTCAGGCTTGCCTTGAACATCCTCCTGGATCCTTTATTTTATTGTTATTTGTTGTATTTTATTTTATAATATTTAATTATACTTTTTTTATTTTATACATTTTATTTAACTTTTTTTAATTCGTCTTTTTTTATTAATATTACAATTTTTTCAATTGGATTGTTTATGTTGAGATTAAATAGTTTTTGTATTATTAATGTATTATTACATTTTTGAGCCCAGTCTGCTCTGATTGGTTAGATGGCTGGCTGGCTCTGTTGTGATTGGTCAACCGCTTATACATGTCCCGCCCCTTAGCTTATCAGGTACAATGTGTTGGAGCGCTAGCCACTAAAAGCGCAAGTGTTACACAGTGATGTCACTATGTTCACAAAGTAAACATATTTTCTGGAGGGAACACAGGGATTGTAGCCCTAGCAGACCATTTACATGCACAAAAACTTATATAACACTCATGTTCTGAACCCCTATGGCCCCATCGATTTTCAGCACTAAGTGACACCCTTGCATTTTATATTAGTTGGTGTAACAAACCCTAAAGTCTAGAGAAGCTGCTGTGACTTCAGTGTTGTGCAGAAGTCACAGATACATCATCTTTGCTTTGCTCGGCTGTCTAAAGGTTGACAAAGTTTCCTCAGTGTGCGTGTCTCTGACTTTGTAGCCCTTCGGGGTCATCTTCTCGTTCAGCTGTGTGCAGGTTATTTGATCCGGAGCAGAGACGTGCCGATAAAGGACGACTCAGTGCTGATTCATGCACACACACAACAGCCCCTCAGTGTTTGTCTGCAGGAAGTGTTCGCTCACTTCCTCGTATAATATGAACAATTCTCTCTGTTTATGTATCGACTATACCAAAGCAAATTTTGTGTGTTTAACTATTCAGCAATAAACCTGATTCTGATTCAATAAAAGTATATTTAAGTATAAAAGATTCATCAGCAATTCTTTATTATGGAACATTTACAGAGTTACAGCAAAGGGATAGAGCAGATAAAGGGCAAAATAAGAAGACTTTCACCTGTAGCAAGAGAGATCTTTTATATTATTGTTATATTTTATATTGTATTATATGTTTTTTATATACACTCTAATTGTTTTTTACTATTAGCATTTAGTTTGTGACATCAGTCCTGTGTTAATGTCAACAACAGTGTGGTTAGTGTTGACAAGGTAAACACCCACACACACTTTCCTGTTTATGTGCCGACTTGGGGGTGTGTCGTCAGTCTGATTCTCTGATTGGCTCAAATCTCAGGCGACTGTGACTTCAGCAAGTTGCCGTGCCAACAGCAGCAGTAACAAGCCATTAAAACACACAAACTGTGAGCTGGGGTATCTCCAAGCATCTTTATGATCAACACAGAGACAGGGAACAAGGAAACCCAATAAAAGGATTGCCATATTTTAGGTTGTATTACATTCATTGTATATTTCCCCGCTGTGGGACTAATAAAGGATTTCTGATTTCTGATTGCACACATCTCTTCAGTGTCCTCATTTTAAAGACAGGGTCAACTTTAGATAAAAAAACAGGGAATATTTGCTCCCACACTTTAAAGTTCCCCAGCTAATTTTTCAGTTAACACACAATAACACACCTCTTATATTTGGGTCGAATTTGACCTTTATCAAAATAAAACATTTCATAAATATCTAAAAGGCATGTTAAGTACAATATATATTGTAGCGTACTTCCAATATGATGTTGATATTCATGTTGAAAACCACATTAAAGCTCATAATGAACAGTGTAATAATAATATCAATAGTGCAGTTACTTCAGCAGAATATGTGTCCAGGTTATACAGCCCAGAGTTCATATTGCACACTTTACGATGGTAATCACTGCACTCATATATATCTCACTATTTTTCAACAGGGACTCCACTTGTGAGCTTCTGGAGGTCAGAGGAGTTCACAGAGTGGGCTTTATGCAGCGTCCCTGCTGACCCCCACCAGCCAAACACACATGCTCTGTACCGACATCGCCGAAACAACACCAGCCGATATTCGGGTATTAATCACTGACGCTGTACCGATCTGTTGATGTAAACAACAGTCAGCTGTTGACTAATTTCTCTAAGGTGCTGCCGGTCTCATAAAGAGACAACAATCAGACTCAGTGTTTCTGGATGGAGTTCAATGTGTGTGTGTGTGTGTGTGTGTGTGTGTGTGTGTGTGTGTGTGTGTGTGTGTGTGTGTGTGTGTGTGTGTGTGTGTGTGTGTGTGTGTGTGTGTGTGTGTGTGTGTGTGTGTGTGTGTGTGTGTGAGAGTACAATGAGTGCTTGTTGTGAGGGGTTCTGGGGTTCATGACACACCCAGATAAGTAATAAATACTACCTCGAACTACTTAGCAGATGCCTTTTTATTTTACATGCAAACTGGTCAAGCTGGTCATTGGTTGTGAGGACCCCCATTAATAACCTCAAATTGTATTTAATTTTCTTACGCTCTAATTGAGCTTTTAACCAAAGCAGCTTACAATAAGTGCATAAAGAACAATAAAGATACAGAAATAAATACTGCAAGTACCTCAGCTATATCATTTTAAGTGCTATTGCATTGACTTTAAATAAGGCGAACCGTTTTAAGAATTGGTACAGAAGTGAGATATATATTTTAAATTATTGGTCAAGGTGCAGTCCATTCCTTATACCACTTGTATTCACAAAAAATTCAACAGAATCTACCGAAGCCCTCTACATAAGCCATATTATTTCTAAATGTTACTTTTATGTCTCTTGCAATATTGTACTTCTTTATTTCTTACAGATGTCTTAAGTATTCTACATGTATGCTGCATTGTTGGAGGAGCCTGGGACCTTCATTGCCAAGATGAAGCTGTGTCAGAGTCCGAATACTTTATCTATCCCGGGTTGAAATAAGGTCTCAGGACAGTTGCACCGTTTTAGAATAAAATAACTAAACATGTTTATAAAAATAAGAAGGGGAAGTGAAATGAGGTAGTTGTCCTAGCTGTTGTGAATGACAGTAAAGCCTTTGAATCTTTAGCACCAAAATTGGCATCACTTTTCATCATGTCTTTATATTTCTATTCTTTAATCGCTCTGGGTCGTGGAGGCAGAAAGTTGAGAGGACAGGTTTTTAAATGTGATATCACTTTAGGCTTCTTGTATTCATGCAACCAAACAGAAATAAATAAACCTAAAACTACAATCTCATCTTGTTTTTGCTCTGGTCTTTGACAGTTTGTTGTATGCTTGAATGAAATGTCTTTGAGAATTTAGGAAAGCGCAATTTATAAATTAAATGTAGTATTATTAATATAAAAACTTTCCTTGAAGAAAGGCAGATCAGAGAGGGAAATGATTCTGCAACTTTAGTCTAGCCTTGTCCACGTCACTGCATAAAAACAAGGGGAAAATCAACAGCTAGATCAACAGGTCGGGGATACAGTCACTGACCTCCTCCTATCACGGAGCATATTGTAAACAGTCCTTCCTGCTTGTTTGTGGAGCAGGTACACAAGCTGTAAACACCGTCCTTATGTTCGGACGTCATCATGTGTGTTTGTGTGTGTGTGTGTGTGTGTGTGTGTGTGTGTGTGTGTGTGTGTGTGTGTGTGTGTGTGTGTGTGTGTGTGTGTGTGTGTGTGTGTGTGTGTGTGTGTGTGTGTGTGTGTGTGTGTGTCCTCGTGGCAGCTCGTGACAGCAGCTCTGAGGTGGCAGCAGGTGAGGAGATTCTGCTCGGTAACCCGTCGTCATGGAGAAGACACCTGCGCTGTGATTGGTGGAGAGCTGCAGCTGGAGGTGTGTGTGGTGTGTTCTGTCTGACTGATGGAAACACAGCGAGGCGGTGAACTGTGTTATGTAACAGCTCTCTGTTTTGTTCGGGCTCATTGAGAAGCAGCTTCATTATGATGTTGAACTGTAGGACCTGAAATAAATGGACAAATAACCCAAGAAATAAACTGTTCAGCCCACGCAGGATCAACAGGAGCTCAACACCGGCAGCTGAATCTCTAATGCAGAGATGTTGCATTAAGTTGCACTAGTTTCTCACAAAAACAATTGTGAAATGAACCTGTTTTATTGGTCGAAAAATGTTTTGATTATTCCTTGTTTCTATTATTTTCTGCTTGTACAAAATTACCGGTTGTTTGGAAGTTTTTCGTAATTTTTGTGATATTTCTATTGTATTAATATATATGTATTTTTTAATTCTATGTTGAAGTATATATCTTTTCAATAGCTTCTATCTTTTGACGTCATGGCTCCAAATCAATGCAGAATTGTAGTTTTACACTGGACAAGTAATTACCTCTTTCTATTTGATTTTAGGTGATAGTTGTTGTTTTTTTATCTCGTTTCTTACTTATTTATTACTTACTAATCACATTTCCTTTAATAGCTTTCATATCATGTGGCCTTATGACATACAAATCAAAGCAGCATATAATATTACACTGGATAAGAACGAAAACAACTTTTAAACTGCATTACTTGAAATAAAACTCAATTATTCAATTGATCGGAGATTTAGTACATCTGGATGAAATGTCAGATATTTCAGCTTGAGGTTTATAATTCTACAACATTTAGTTTGCTATTTCTCCTTTAATTTAAACGTTTAACGAGGGCATTACCTTTTTGTTGGACAGCTTCTGAAACCTTCTCCTTCCCTAACCTAACAAAGGTTACGAAACCATTTCATTATTTTTCCATGTTTGCAAAACTACAGTATGACTGTCTTCTAAGAGAGATTGTATGAAAAATGTTTTCCGTTTTCTGCAAATGTAAACAGATATCACATCTCCTCCCTCTCCAGGAACTATAGCTTTCCACTTTTCTCTCATAGTTTGACATCATGTTGTACAAACCACTCGGGGCTTAATCTCTCACTTTACTCATGTCCCTTTTTCTTTTCTCTTTCCTCGTGTTGTTATTCCTCACTTACTTCCACGTCCTCTCCTCCTCCTCTTCCTCGTCCTCCTCTCTTCCTTGTCCTCCAGCGTTGACCAGGGGATCCTTTTATACAATTACCTCCAGTGGAGAGCCATAATCTCATTCTGCCTCTCTCTCTGTTGGTGGGTAGATGAGAATAAAAGGGGGCGCTGCACCTCGAGAATACATAATGGATCAGAGAGCGGAGGATACAAATAGCTGAGGACAACGAGGGAGGGAAGACACATGACTCTGTCCTCCTCCAGCAGAGAGGCCTGTGGTTTACATCTGAACCTCATGTTGCTCCGGGAGAGGAGCGTTAGTGGTGTGTTTTTAAAAATGTATTATTCCTTTGAACGACATGACTTTGAACGCAGCGCTGGCTTCTTCGATAACACGCCGCGGCGCTCTGGACGGATGTCAGATGTGCGGCCCGGTTGGCGGTTCTTCTTCTGTTACTCAATTCCACCACGGTGAATAAGTGGTTTCAGTGTTTCATAACGAGAAGAGGATGTGGACTCAAGAGTTCTTCGAAAGCTGAGATCTTAACACACACACCCACACCCACACCCACCCACCCCCACACACACACACACACACACACACACACACACACACACACACACACACACACACACACACACACACACACACACACACACACACACACACACACACACACACACACACACCCGCACACACCCGCACACACACGCACACACACACACACACGCACACACACACACACACACACACACGCACACACACACACACACACACACACACACACACACACACACACACACACACACACACACACACACACACAGAACCGTAGTCCTCTTCCAAATAAAACTGCTGCTATTTTATTTTTCTCATACTGCCTGTGCTGCATCACCTCTTTTTAGAGATGTCCCGCCCCTTAGCATTTCAGGTACAATCTGTTGGAGGGCTGGCCAATGAAAGAGCAAGTGTTACCTAGTGATTATGTCACGCAACTAAACAAAGGAGTCAAATGGAGGCGTTTCATGCAGGGGGGGGGGGAGGGGGGGGGAGGTACAATTTGGGATTTTAACCTTTGCAGACCATTTACATGCAGCACACAAACCTATATAACACACTAGGGAAAACCCCAAAAGCTTAACAAAACAAAAAACCCACCGTATAATCACAGTTCTTGAGGTTCCTACTCGGTATCAGTTGCTGCTTCACCTGTGTTGAACCTTTGACATCTTTTTGAGTTACGCTCTGAAGCTACTTCCTGTGTTGTCCAGTCTTGCAAAAGCCTTATATTTAGGCCTATATGTTGTCTGTGTAAGGAGCAGTTTTGTTTAACATTTCAACAATGGTTTGAAAGGCATAAAGAAATCTTCAAAAAGTTATATTATTTCGATTTAAAGGTTTTTAAACTTCTATCGTGTGTCAAGACCCCTCTCCTCACAGCTCACGCTCTTTATACCATCTTTGACAGAGGGTTATTTTGGGTCTGACATCCCATTCCTCAACCTTTAGCAACGTCTCTCTTTTTGAATGATGTTTCATTTCACACCTGCAGGATTAAAAAAGAAACCCCCTCAGTGATAGCGAAAGTGAAGACATGTGGCCCGGACTAACCTCACAGCTCTGATGTGATGTCCTCATTATCCTGACCTGGGATCAGCTCACATTCACATTTAGATGAGTTTTAACCATCGCCAATGACTGGAGATTGGAGAGCTTCCCAGCGATGAAAGGGAAAAATCTCACGTCCCGCCTGCCAGCAACCAGAACTGACAGTCGTTGGAGAAATCTGACTTTTATTTTTCCCTTTTTTCTTTAATAAATCTGTGCAGAGCAAACAAAGTCCAAGAATTACACTTGGCACCTCCGAGATGGGCTGGAAAGGATTCAGCTGTAAACCGTGAGCTTTACTTCAATCTGACAGACCTCCCAATTTATCCAATTCTCAGCACCTCCCTCCCCCCTTCTTCTCCCCACTCTTAAGGAACGGTTAACTCCTGGGTTTAGAGTTTTTGTGTGTGCTTGAGCTCAAAGCATTCATCTTTCTGGCACGAAATGAAAACAGAAACGGAGCTGCGTAACCGGAGAAAAGAGAGTCGCGGCCATTGAAGCTTCTCTGCGAGGCCGAAATAAGAAACAAATGGCTGCTTCTCTGCTGGCTCGCGTCCCGGACTCCTTGTCCTCCTGAGACTGGTGTCTGTTCATTTCAACAACAAAAAGAAACCCCGCATCAGCATAAAGAAAAGACAAATACTCTTCTGTTCACAAGGTATCAAATCAAGCGTTCACTCAACTTTATCAGATAGGACCATCTCATCGTCTTCAGGTCCTGCCAACACTAAGAAGGGAATTCAACAGGAAACAGGACGCCTCACTGTCTGATTTGGACATTTGGACCAGTGTTGGTTTTGACAGCTTACACTATGACCAAAATATTTCACAACTTATCACATTGATAAAGAGATAAAAAATGATCACTAGAATGAAAGGAAGGCATTCAGAAAAATTGCACTTCTATTGGCTAGCGCTACAACACGTTGTACTTGATAGGCTAAGGGGCGGGACATCTCTAAGTGGTTGACCAATCACAACAGAGCTGGCCAGCTAACCAATCAGAGCAGACTGGGCTCTGGTTTCAGACAGAGGGTGAAAAGAGGTGCAGCAGCACAGGCAGTATGAGAAAAATAAAGAGCTTTTTGAACATTAAAGCAGGGAGACATGACACAGTAGAGGAACAGAATACAAATATGAATGAAAATAATATGTCCCCATAAAATGTAAAAAAAAAACAGAATTACAACACATACCATCATGTCCTTTGTTTTTGTTTTCTAGAACGAGACCAAAAATGTGCACCTGTTAACAGACAGAAAAGTTATTTTTGGAATGATACACACTCATTTTCGATTTACAAGGCCAGGCGGCTATCGGCAGATCACATCTCAACCTTCTCTGACACAAGAGCTAACCAGGTCCGACAATCAGTTGGGATTATCACGGTGTTGGCAGCATGAGGACTAAAGCTGATTTGAGGGGCTACAGGTACCGTCTGGTGGATCTCTAAAGGGTCAGAGGTCACCAGGGCATGCTGTCGTGACTGATTACTAGATTCACAAGAGGATTTCAAGAATGACCTAATGTTTCCCTTCGTCAGTTAGAAGAAATCCACAATCTTTATTTATGATGTGTTAGAAGGTCGTGTTGGACAGGAAACCCAAACAATAAACCTTTGAGCGGAAAGGAAGTGCGCTCAGAGTCATGAGGAGACAACACTTCATGCAACTGATTCTGCTTCCAGTTTTTTCCTGGCTCGGTTTCCTCCCTGGGCGTCTGAAGGAAACGGCCAGATAAGAGCGTTGAGCGAGCCATGTGGGTGTGTTCGTTTCATGCCTGGCGAGCTTCTCTGGCAGCAACATCACAGACGAATGTCCTAATTGAATTGAAAGCCGAGAGGGGGGAGGAGTCAAGGGATCTCGTGCCTTAGCTAGGGCCAACAGGGTTTATCAATCAGGTGATGCCACGGGTGTTTCCATCACCTGAGATAACCTGACCTACTTCAGCGGTGTGTTTTAAGATGAGAATTGGATGAGGGAACACAGAGCCTTGGTACAGTCGCTATAAGAGCCTTACCGTGCTGTGAACGTTGACCTTTAAAGACAGGAATCCCTCGACAGCAGGCTGGTAAACAAACATGTAAAGGTGCTTACGCTCATTTTGGTTATCTGTAGTTCTAACATTCATTCAGTCACTGAGCACTGAGCTCCCGAGAGACAAAACATCACGATGGGGAAAATCATGAGTCATCATGTTATCGTGACTCTAAATGTTTTCCGTTGTTAAACTTCTCGGTGTATGCTCCCAAGCTCTCTTAGGTCAATGTAACACCTGCAGTTTGGTCCAGTTGATCCAGAACAAGGAAACATTTACCAAGTATTACATCTGTGTTCATAAGGACTTCTGAAAGACAAACATTTGACGTAAAAATGAAGTCATGTAGACTGACAGCCAACCTTGCAGTTCACTTTCAAGCCAGCTGGATTTGCCCAATATAACATCTCATGATTATACATCTTATCAGGCTTTAAGTAATGCCTTTGTGAAGAGCTACTGACAGCTAGCTACGGGCATGGATTAGATGTGTAAAAGACTGTATACACATGATACGAGTTTTTCTCTTTGCTCACTGCGGGGTTGGGCCCAGAGCTTAGGGGTGAACACAGCTAGTTAAAGACCCTGTGAAGTGTGCACCTGTGCATGATCTGTTATGCTAATACGTATAGTAATGACCAAAATTGTCCATTGGAACCCATATCAAAAGATGTTGGAATAGCAACGAATTTGACGAGTTTTGAATTTTCCGGGGAAATCTGCAGTCGACCTTCGCCTTCGTGGGCGTGGCTTGCGATCTACTGCGTGACGTCACGAGATGGACGCCGCCACACTGTTTACATTCACCACCGTTCATTTTTTCTCTTTTTCAAAGTCGAATTTCTCAACGTTTTTGAGCTAGTATTTTCCTGGAAAGTGTGTCGGAGTCGACTGGAAGTGATTGCCAATCGAGAAAACCTGACAATGGAGGCGACAGTGAAGAAAGAGGGATGAAAAACACAGGGGAAACGATGCATTGCCGCTGGCTGTAGTAATGTCAAGTCTGCCGAAGTGGCGATGTTTCTGTTCCCAAAAGATGAAGGTGAGCCTGGCTGGTGTCATTGTTTCGTAGATTCTTTGATTGATCATGATAAATAAAGGCCACTGGTCGATTCGAGAGAGAGAGAAAGAGAGACTGAGAAAGTTACAGGATTGTTGTTAGCATCTGGTGCTAGCTCGGATTAGCTGTTTCAACAATAAGGAGAGGGAGAGTGCTCTCCTGTGGGACTGAGAGAGATAACGTCAGCTCAGGGAGGTAAACTGTAGCCTAAGTTATCTCAGTGGGTTTGGTCATCTATGTAAACAAATATTTCCATCTATGTAATATTAGTTGTATAAAATAGGTTAAGAAATCCTTCCAATGTTTTTTGATTATTGAAATATATGTTTCATATGAGTGTTGAGAGCTGTATCCATAAATCTCTTAATGTTGCCCTCAAAGTGCACCAGATTGATCACTTTCCTCATCTATCCTGTCCGAAAAGCTGTCCAAATCAATCATTTCTCTCACACTAGTATCACTTTCCAGAGTCTCCGCCATGTTTACAATCGCAACTGGGTACATCTTGTGACGTCACAGCCACTATCGTCTGCAACTTCCGTTAGGCTCAGACGGCAAAATTAATAATTCATTAATTCATTAATTATGAATTATTAAAAATTATTTTAGCCATGAACAGGCACAATGATATGTAAGGAATGAAACTGCCATTTCATTTTGGTGCAAAAACATGCACTTCACTGGGCCTTTAAGGGTTAGGACTTTTCTTTCTTCATATAAACACAACAGCAACGTCCGCACAGAGCCGTGTTGCCACTTATCATGCAGCTTTAGAAGAAGCTGAGCGGCAGGTCTCGGATCAAAACAACTATTTAGCAAGTTCAGGTTTCGTAGTTGAGCCTGGACTAAAACTGCAAAAAAAACGCATGAAACCCTTTATTTGAACTAAAAACTGTTAAAAAAAAAACTCTACGCCAGCATTGCGTTTGTATGGAGAGAGTTGACGCAGAGATCTACGCTTAAAGTTCAAATAATTGCAACTTCGACCTACGGTAGGTCGAAGTTGCAATCATTTGAACTTTAAGCGTAGATCTTAGTTGCTTCCTAAGAGTTGCATCCAAAGAACACCATACCTACTGTGAAACATGGGGGTGGAAACATCATGCTTTGGGGCTGTTGTTCTGCAAAGGGACCAGGACGACTGATCCGTGTAAAGGAAAGAATGAATGGGGCCATGTATCGTGAGATTTTCAGTGACAACCTCCTTCCATCAGCAAGGGCATTGAAGATGAAACGTGGCTGGGTCTTTCAGCATGACAATGATCCCAAACACAACGCCCGGGCAATGAAGGAGTGGCTTCGTAAGAAGCATTTCAAGATCCTGGAGTGGCCTAGCCAGTCTCCAGATCTCAACCCCATAGAAAATCTTTGGAGGGAGTTGAAAGTCTGTGTTGCCCAGCGACAGCCCCAAAACATCACTGCTCTAGAGGAGATCTGCATGGAGGAATGGGCCAAAATACCAGCAACAGTGTGTGAAAACGTTTGACCTCTGTCATTGCCAACAAAGGGTATATAACAAAGTATTGAGATGAACTTTTGTTATTGACCAAATGCTTATTTTCCACCATAATTTGCAAATAAAGTCTTTAAAAATCAGACAATGTGATTTTCTGGATTTTTTTTTCTCATTTTGTCTCTCATAGTTGAGGTATACCTAGGATGAAAATTACAGGCCTCTCTCATCTTTTTAAGTGGGAGAGCTTACACAATTGGTGGCTGACTAAATACTTTTTTGCCCCACTGTATATATATATGTATGTATATGTGTATATCATGTATGTCAACATAACGTTTTGACCTTCTGTTTAGGATGTAAAGGTATCTATTTAATATTGTATTTAAAGGTAAACATTTATAATATGTTATAAATGTCTATTTTGTTATATAATACAACATATAACATTTATTTAAAGGTAGACATTTATAATATGTTATAAATGTCTATTTTGTTATATAATACAACATATAACATTTGACATTAATAACATATTAACGTTTTGCCATGTAAAAATGAAACAACTGTCAGGTGGTGTTATTGATTATCTTTGCAAAAGAGCCCCCACCAATATTGATTTTGAAAATATCTTTTCATTGAAATATGGGAGCAAAAACAAAAGGGTATAATTAATCATACCATATTATGTTATTATTGCAACTGTTTTTCTTATATTGTGTTGTTTTGTTTATATATATAAATATATATATATATATTTATGTGTGTGTGTGTGTGTACAAATGAATTAATATAAAGTGTATATGTGAGTGTGTGTATAAATGAATGAATACACCTGTGTGTATAAATGAATAAATACATGTGTGAGTACCTATAAGTGTGTGTTTATATATATATATATTAAATGAATAAATGTGTGTATATATATAAAATAGTATCATTAAATAATGCTGTCAGATAAATGAAGTACACAGTAATAGTCAAGGTTATATTCAATATTCTGCACTTACACCAGCTGATAAGATATTTAAAACGTCTTTTGTTTGTCCTGAAAACGATATTTGAGGATACACAAAGGCTATTTATAGATGATAAAACACCAGTAATACAATCTCAAGACTCTTCGATATGGCTTTGATTACAGGATCGTTCACTTTCAGTCAACAAATCCTTTGGAAAGACAAAAACCAACTATCCTGCTTTACCGCGACCGCTAAACTGCAGAAGATGAAGTCTATGACGCTATCGCGTAGAGCTACGTCGATCCTTGCGTAATGCGGAAGTGGGCGTGTTTAAATCTAAACTGGGTTGGAAAAACGATAGACGCGACCCGGACCTATAATCAATACATTAAAGGCCACATGTCATGCTTTTCCGGTTATTACCCATCCCCTTGTGTGTTATGAAGGTTTTTCTGTATGTAAACGGTGTGCAGAGTCAAAATCCTCAAAGTACACAAAGTACACAAAGTACAAGTAAAATACCTCCCCAAAACGCCTCGTTGGTGAAACGTCATCATGACGTCATCGTCATTTGATTCTTACGGGTACGGGGCCATTTAGTTCCGGGTACGTGCTTTCGTAAGCACGTACAAACTAAATGGGCCAATCCGTGGAGCCGTTACGTTACGTCCGCGGAGCTGTTACGTCCAAATTGACCAATCCACACACACACTCAGTGCAGGCAGCTCTGCTGATCTCTCCTCCCTGGCTGCAGGCTGATAACAGACAGTTGGGATCGTACGAAATTCTCTCTGCAGACCCATTCTCACAGCGTTTATCAACCTATAAACCTTTTTGTTACTCAATATCAAGCCACACTTATTGTTTTTATTTCGGCTGTGACTTTCTTTGTGTTCAGGTTGAGTTTGGCTGTGTTTGGCTGTGTATCGCTAAACAAGGAAATCACGGAGGGATGGGGGGGAGGGGAGCTGCAGCGAGCCGTTTAGTGGAGAAAGTGAATACTGCTGAATACACATACTTTACAGAGATGCTGTATGCGAAACCAATGTGAGTTTGGAGAATTGCACAATATTTTTCTATTTTAGTATACCTCAACAATGGAATTATGATCAGTGGAAATGGCCATGACACCTCTCCTTTAATAGGGGATTTCAATTTTGACGGGGCGATTCTATTTTAACCGCCGCCGACAGAGGGCGAAAGAGACGAGTGAGCGAAACACAGAAGAAGAGATGAGAGCGCAGCAGAGAGAAACGGAGAGGAAAGTGAGTAAAGAGAATAATTAGCAATACAGGGAGAGAAGACGGACATCAGAGTGAACAGGCGTGTTAGCGGCAGACAGGGAGAGACAAATAATTACACATGGCGCTCTCTAAGAAGAGGAAAGTGGACAGTGAGAACAGAGCTTTTAACCCTGAGTGGACTCAGTTATGTTCATCCTGCCCACTGGGAGCACAGAACCAGTGTGTCTCATTTGTTCAGAGACCGTGGCGCTCATTAAAAGTGCCAAAACGCCACTATGAGTCTAAACACAAAGCATTTGACCAAACATTCCCTCTCAAGTCAGAACTGAGGTCACAAAAAATAAGCAGTCTCAGAGCCCAATATGATCAGTCCACCAGGATCAAATTGAAAAATAAATAAATATCGTTCCAGGACATGCTAACCGAGGCTAACCAGTGAGCACCTGCATGTGTGTATGAGCCCTGACACCATTTCAGCCCAGATCTAAACTCCTGGCAGGACAAGCTCCAGCTCAATTCTCGCACTGAATAAAAAAAAAAGTGAGTGAGGGACTGCAATCTAAGAGGAAAAGAAAGAGAAACTTTAAAACTGTTCAATTGTTATGATGTGTAAAGACTGATATTGTTCTATAATCGTCTGAAACTGTTAAGTCATGATGTGAAACGGTTAACAAAGAAAAAGGGAAACTCAAGCTGCTGCTACACTTTATTTTATTTATCTAAAATGAAGCACTTTTAAGATGCACATATTTTCAAAAGCTGTTTTATTTATTTTCTCTATTTTATTTTTAAATTCAGCCCGAGAGGAACATTACACATATCCACAGTTTTTACTGTATATCTGTAGAGTTCAATGTTAATTTAAAATAAATATTTTTGTTTTTTAATTGTACTTTCTTTATTTGATTGGCAGTCAGTTGTTGATACATGCAGACGTTGATAAAGCTACAGGCTACTTCAATATCACACTAATTCATAAAGCAAGTTAGACATTTTGAAGTTCCGGACCTTTGCATGGGGAGATTTTCTCTAACTGGACCTCGTTGAATTGTAGTTGAATACCCCTGGTCTACACCATGAAAACTGGAAGTACATTTGGAGAGCGCTGAAATCTGCCAAGGCTGTTTCCATAAGTGAAAAATAATGAATGTGTCCAATGTTTGGGATCCTCTCCAACATGTAATCGGTTCTTCCTTGGCCCAATCTTCCACCAAAATAGGGCCAGTTGTATCCATAATGCCGCTGACAAACAAACCAAAACGATTTGGCAAAGGAAACAAAACCCAGGAAACAATTTCCACCCTCTTACGGCTGCTGACAGTTTCCTGCATACTGAATGTTTTTCACATTTTAACCTCATCACACTTCACTGTGTTGTGCAATCTGATGCTGTCTTTGAGCATTTGACAAAATCCAGACATCCACACTTCAGAGGCACAACCATTTCTTACTTCCTGTCCTCTTGACCTCAGCTTGTTTTCAACAAAGGATAAAGACGTGAATGTAACTGAAAACCTCAGATGATGATGATGATGATGATAATGATACTGACTATGGGGGTTCACAGAGCTGTGGTGTTTGACCAACAGCCTGCTGGGAAACATTGCATGCTGAAGAAAGATTTGGTTTAGCTGATTACAGTGACGCTGAGTGAACCAATAAGCTCAGACTTCTTGATAATCAGGGAGAGAAAAGACTCATAGTACTGTGGAGAAAAAAGAGAGCTTTCTCCCGTGTATCATTTTTCATTTTGCTAATATTTTTGTGGTTTAAGGCCTTGTTTGCGCATTGTGAAAGGTTGCACTATTTTGACCTTGTGCAAGATTCTACTGCACATCCCAAATTCTCCATACAAAAACAGCAACATCAACATCAACCAAATCTGCTTGTATTGGGCTCTGTGCTGCTGTGTTACCCTCAACACAAAGAGAGCATCATTGCTTCTGGCCATGTCAATTAAAATAAGGGGTTTGATATTTGTAAATCAAAGGTTTTACCATTAGGTCAGAGCAGGACAAGGACTGTTTTCCACTGCACAGGTGGCACGCTGGGTAAAACCAATTGCCCTCCATCACCACAGATCCCAGTTCAGTGACGCTTTAAGCTTGTTCACGTCCGAGAGGGAAGCCAGTGAGGGATCATGCAAGTTGAAAACATAGGTCAAAAGAAGCAGACGGTAATTAGGCAGAGTCACATGTCTCTCTACACAACTGCTGCATCAAATCAACAGTTTAGTCCACAAAATGTCACAAAATAAATATCTTGTTTTTCCAAAAATGTAATACACAAAACAGACATGTTATTTCTGGATCCAAGTCCAATTAAGTTCCAGTAAAGGCGTGTGTGTGTGTGTGTGTGTGTGTGTGTGTGTGTGTGTGTGTGTGTGTGTGTGTGTG